>NC_045452.1:22008812-22035178 GCF_002776525.5 Piliocolobus tephrosceles | reverse complement strand
TTTATTTATTTATTTATTTATTTATTTATTTATTTATTTATTTATTTTGACATAGTCTTGCTGTCACCAAGCTGGAGTGCAATGGTGCGATCTCAGTTCACTGCAACCTCTGCCTCCCAGGTCCAAGCGATGCTCCTGCCTCAGCCTCCCGAGTAGCTGGGACTACAGGTGCCCGCCACCAAGCCCAGTTAATTTTTGTATTTTTAGTAGAGATGGGGTTTCACCATGTTGGTCAGGATGGTCTCAATCTCTTGACTTTGTGATCCGCCTGCCTCGGCCTCCCAAAGTGCTGGGATTACAGGCATGAGCCACTGCGCCCGGCTGATAATTTTTTTTTTTTTTTGAGATGAGTCTTGCTCTGTTGCCCAGGTTGGAGTGCAGTGGCATGATCTCGGCTCACTGCAACCTCTGCCCCCACGGTTCTAGCAATTCTACCTCAGCATCCCAAGTAGCTGGGGACTGGGGACTACAGGAACAAGACAGCACACCCGGCTAATTTCTTTTCTTTTTTTTTTTTTTGAGATGGAGTCTTACTCTGTTGCTAGGCTGGAGTGCAGTGGCGCGATCTCGGCTCACTGCAACCTCCGCCTCCTGGGTGCAAGTGATTCTCCTGCCTCAGCCTCCGGAGTAGCTGGGGCTACAAGCGCGTACCACTACACCTGGCTAATTTTTTGTATTTTAGTAGAGACAGGGTTTCACCATATTGGCCAGGATGGTATCGATCTCCTGTTCTTGTGTTCCACCCGCCTCAGTCTCCCAAAGTGCTGGGATTACAAGCGTGAGTCATCGCGCCCAGCCACGCCCGGCTAATTTTTATAGTAGTGATGGGGTTTCACCATGTTGGCCAGGCTGGTCTCCAACTCCTGGTATCAAGTGATCCGCCTGCCTTGGCCTCCTAAAATGCTGGGATTAGAGGCGCGAGCCGCTGCGCCCAGCCAGCTATTTTTAAAAACTTGTTTTTACTTTCCAAAATTCTATGTGGCAAAAGCTACAACCAACAATTTGAAAGATTTTTCCCTGCAAAAAATTTCAGGGTTAGAATGGTGCCTGAAGAACATTCGTCTCATGCTTTACATACTCTGGCTGGGCAGCTCAGCAAACTCTAACAAAGAGAGATGTGGCTTCCTACTCAAACTTAGTGCAGCTGGGTAGGAAGTTCTTGATAGTGCCTTGAGAAATGTCTCCTGATAGCTTCGACTCCCTGGTCCTAAAACTTCCTTTTCAGAACACATGGAACAAATTCTCCAAAAATGTGTGGTTATCCATGATGCATCCGAGACATTCTTAGTTCCTTCACACATTCCACTCACGACCTGGTTTTCTGTCCCCCTTACCACTGGGATTATTATCCCTTAAACATGTTCCAGTTTGTCTACCCTCATCCAATTACCAGGCAAGGCAGCACCAAATAGGGTGGGCCTGCCATTTACTTGTCCCCTATGATATACCACTGATTAAATACTGTTAAAGAGGTCATTTGCTTTCTTGGAAATCACATCTTACTGAGTTACAGCCATCTAACACTCCTGTTTTTTCACAGTATTGCTAAGTCACTTTTCCATGACTGAGTAATAATGTATCTCTATTAATGCCCTCAGTGCCAGACTGTCAAACTGCCATCACCACCTCTCCTGATCTTCCCTGCACTTCAGGAAATGGCCTGGAACTGTATTTTCCAAAATCCCATTCCCTGTAGGGTTCCAGATTACCTGCCACCAAGGAGAGGTCCCTAGATCCCTACCCTTCTTAGATCTGGAAAGCAGAAAAGAAGTCAATATTCTCTAGAAACAGTTACAAAAAGACCATAGGTAACAACAGGCAGGACTTTCCCATTCTGCAGCAGCTTCCAGATGATCTAAAGCCATAGCAGCACACAGCGGACATCACTGCTCCTCTAGGAAGATACACTCTAATCTCATTAACAATAATAGGAGACTTCCTGAATTTCTTTCATCAGACTTTCCAATGGTTGTGTGAACTTTCGATTCCCTAGATTAAAATCTTTCCTATTTGGAAAGTCAAATGGAGCCTACCGAAAAGGTTACCAAAATTAGTAAGTGAGTTTAACGAGGCTGCAAAATACAAGATCAATATAAGAAAGCTTGTTATGTTTCTACATACTAGGAACAATCAGAAATGGAAATTTTTTTTTTTTTTTTTTTTTTTTTCAGACGGAGTTTCGCTCTGTTGCCCAGGCTGGAGTGCAGTGGCGGGATCTCAGCTCACTGCAAGCTCCGCCTCCCGGGTTCACGCCATTCTCCTGCCTCAGCCTCCCGAGTAGCTGGGACTACAGGCGCCCGCCACCTCGCCCGGCTAGTTTTATACCATGCTCATGAATGAAAAGACTAAATATTGTTAAGATGTCAATCACCCTCCAATTAATTTAGATTCAACAAAATCTCTATATTAAAATCCCAGCAGAATATTTTGTAGAAATTGATAAGTACCTTCTAAAATTCATATGGAAAAGCAAAGAACTCAGAATAGTCAGTAACTATAAAAAGAACCAAGTTGGAGGGCTTGCACAACCTGACGTGAAGACTTATTATAAAGTTAAAGTGATTAACACAGTATGGTACTGCCTTATTTTTCTATAGACAAAAAGTTTAATGGGATAGAACAGAATCCAGAACTACACTGATTACACACACACACACACACACACACACATATAAAATGAGAAAGAGAGAGAGAGAGAAAACCAATTTTCAAAAAAGGTGCAAAGGTAATTTAGCTGAGAAAAGAGAGTGTTTTCAACAATTGGTGTTAGAATAACTGGTAGGAATATCTTTAAAAATGAACCTCAATTTGTACCTTGGAAATATATAAAAATTAATTCAATGAATCATAGAACTAGATGTAAAACCTAAAACTATAAAACTTCTAGAAGAAAACATATGAGAAAATCTTTGTGACCCTGTGTTAGAAAAATTATTTTTTCGACACACCACCAAAAAGCATAATCCATAAAAGGAAAAAAAAAAAACTGATATATTGGACTCAAAGTTAAAAACTTCTGCTCTTCAAAAGACAATTAAGAGAATAAAAAGATTAAGCCACAGACTGAGAAAAAGTTATCTGCAAATCACTTATCTGACAAAGAATTTATATACAGAGTATATAAAGAACCCCATCTTAAAACTGGGCAAAAGAGGCCGGGCACAGGGGCTCACACCTGTAATCCCAGCACTTTTGGAGGCCAATGCGAGTGGATTACTTGAGGTCGGAAGTTTGGGATCAGTCTGGCCAACATGGTGAAACCCCAATGCTACTAAAAAAACAAAAATGAGTCGCATGGTAGAGGTGCATGCCTGTAATCCCAGCTACTAGGGAGGCTGAGGCAGGGGAAATTGCTTGAGCCTCGGAGGCGGAGGTTGCAGTGAACCAAGATGGTGCCACTGCACTCCAGTCTGGGCGACAGAGTGAAACCCTGTCTTTAAAAAAAAAAAAAAGATGGGCAAAAGATTTGAACACTTTGCTAGAGAAGACATACATGTGGCAAATAAACACATAAAAAAGATATTCGACATCATTCGTGATTATGAAAAAACAAATTAAAGCCACAATGAGATGTCAACACACATGTACTTCTAGAATGTCCAAAATTAAAGACTCACCATTCCAAGAATTAACAAATGGAACTCTCTCATGGTGGGAATGTAAAATGGTACAATCACTTTGAAAAGTTAAAACATACACCAACTATATGACCCAGCCATTCCATGCCTAGGTTATTTACTCTAGAGAAAAGAAAGCATATGTCCAACAAAGACTTCTAGATGAATATTCACAACTTTATTCATAATAGCTAAAAATGAGCAACTGCCCAAATGCACATCAATAGGTGAATGGATAAACAAATTAAGGTAAAACATACAATAGAATGCTACTTACTCAGAAATCAAAATAACAGACTACTGTTATACATAACATAGATGAACCTAAATATGAACCTAAAAATAACTATGTTGAGTAAAAGAAGCCAGACAAAGAAGAGTACCTACTGAATGATTCCACTTGTCTAAAATTCTAGAAAATGTCAACTAATGTATAGAAATAATGTATAGAAACTAATGTACAGAAAGCACATCAATGGTTACCTGGGGTGGAGAAGGGGCAGGAAAGGGTGGCAGAGAGGGGTGATAAATGGGCAAGAGGAGACAGAGGGTGGTGAAGGATATTTAACTATCTTTTGCATACATTGTTTGAAATTACCACATTGTAAATGTCAATTATACCTCAATAAGGAGGTAAAAGGAAAAATAAGGAAGAGAGAAAAAAAAAAGCCTTTCCTACATGGATACCTGGAATGGCCCATTTCCCTGGCAGAATCCTGAGTGACACAGCCCCATAAGTGAGATCTCTTTATCAGTTGAAATTTCACCCTGGGTGTGCACACTGTTCCCTAAGATCACGAATCTGTAAATCAGAGCTTCTGCACAGATAACGCTCCTAGGATGGGTGCCAGGTTTCATTTTTCAATGCGATGAAGCCTCTTATAGAAAAGAGCTTAATAAGGAAAATGTCTGAATCTTTAGAGCTGTTACCTTTACATCTCATTGTTTTAATTCTCTGGAGTGCTGTAAACCACCAGCATCTTCACTGAACTTTCCTTTGATCAGCAATACCTATACTGTGTGTTTATAAGGTAATTCAACCAAAGCTGTTAATTTTTTAACCATTCTTACGGTTTTGCTTGCCGCCTTCAAATAAGGTTCTTCAAGTTCAAAGGACACCTTAGGTTTTAATGTAAGATTTAGTGAATAAATCTTTAACATCACCTCACATTTTACTCCTGAAAGTACTTTCCTATACACTACAATTAATATGCCATGCTTCTAACAACAGCCTGAAATTAGGAGTGGTTTTACAAATATCCAAACAGGCTAAGAAAACAGCCTCCCGGGGCCGGGCATGGTGGCTCACACCTGTAATCCTAGCACTTTGGGAGGCCGAGGTGGGTGGATCACGAGGTCAGGAGATCAAGACCATCCTGGTTAACACAGTGAAACCCCATCTCTACTAAAAACAAACAAAAAAAAAATTAGCCAGGTGTGGTGGCACACGTCTGTAGTCCCAGCTACTCAGGAGGCTAAGGCAGGAGAATCGCTTGAACCCGGGAGATGGAGGTTGCAGTGAGCTGAGATTGTGCCACTGCACTCTGGACTGGGAAACAAAGAAAGACTCTGTCTCAAAAAAAAAAAAAAAAAAAAAAAAAACAGCTTCCTAACGAGGGCTTATACCACATATTCTAACATACATACATACATACATTTATCTATTTATCTATTTTATTTTATTCTATTTTTGAGATGGAATTTTGCTCGTCGCCCAGGCTGGACTGCAATGGCACAATCTCGGCTCACTGCAACCTCCGTCTCCCGGGTTCAAGGGATTCTCCTGCCTCAGCCTCCTGAGTAGCTGGGATTACAGGTGCCCACCACCACACCTGGCTAATTTTTTTAGTATTTTTAGTAGAGACGAGGTTTTACCATGTTGGCCAGGCTGGTCTCGATCTCCTAACATCAGATCGAGGTAGCAGAATGGCTTGAACCCAGGAGGTGGAGGCTGCAATGAGCTGAGATCGTGCCACTGCACTATAGCCTGGGTGATAAGAGTTAAGACTCTGTCTCAAAAAACAAAAACAAAACTAGTGGTATTAGGAGGCCTCCTGCCTCCCAACACCAGGAAAGCGAGCACTCAACTGAGAGCCCCTCCCCTCAGGCTCTGGGCCCTCCTCTCTCACTGACCAATGACCAAGTCTGTGTCAGGGCTGCATGTGTACATAGAAGAAATGGAGCTAAATAATGTACATGAAGATCTTTAAAAAGCATTGATCACATGCAAGGAATCAAAACTAAGTGAATTCAAACAAGGATACATTTGGTTCTCCTCTGACCCATGTGTTCTCAACTCTAGCAGGATGCATATCGGGTTAATAAGATTGGAGGAGACTTGTTTTAAGGCAGTCCATCAAGGAAAGTGATTTTTGCACACTTCTCCAGATCTATGCTTTAAGAAAAAGCCAAGAATTTTATGTTAGAAAATAAATGGAAGAGATGTGGACTCTGCTCCTGAGATCACATGGTATCTACTGCAAACAAGTGACCTGGTGGCAGGTGGGCTTTCTGATTATGCTGCACCACTGACATTTTATTATGTTTGTGTCTGTTACTCGAATCCTGGAAATCCTCTGAGAAAGGGTGCTATTTGTGACACTTACCTTGGTATTGAAAAAAATCAGCAGACAAGGAAATCAACTCTAAATTCAAGACTCCACAGGTGACAGTCGTACCCTACTTCTCAATGCTCTTAATTTGTGCTCTATTTTCAGAATAGTAAAAATGGAAAGTCGCATTCTTGTGTGCCAGCAGTTGTCATTTAAATTTAGCAAGCTGAATAATAATTGAATTACCTTGAGGAAAATGTATATTTCTGAAAGATAAGCATGTTTAATAGTAATCACAAACTACAGAGTAAAGCTGACTTGTGAACTGACATGACCCAATTCTTCAACTAAAATTATACACCAGTGAGAAAATGACTTCAAATCTAAAAAGTGATTTACATACAGCATTTTGATAACAACTAAGTCAACATTTACCTGCGTTTAACTCTTCAGGATCAGTTACAGGATGCCCAGCTCCATTTAAAATGACATCCAAGTCTCTATACACAGTTTAACACCTAATTTCTACTTACGTAACCTGGGGGAAATGTTTCATGAATGATCTACCATTGTAATCTTTAATAGACAATCTCAGTAACAGCTGTGTCAACTATGTTCTTCTCCTTTTTTGTCTTTGAGACCGAGTCTCACTCTGTCGCTCAGGCTGGAGTGAAGTGGCACAATCTTGGCTCACTGCAACCTCCACCTCCCGAGTTCAAGCGATTCTCCTGCCTCAGCCTCCTGAGTAGCTGGGATTACAGGTGCACACCACCACACCTAGCTAATTGTCTTTTGTTTTTTTTTTTTTTTTCAGTAGAGATGGGGTTTCACCATGTTGGCTAGGCTGGTCGCGAACTCCTGACCTCAAGTGGTCCACCCCCCTCAGCCTCCCAAAGTGCTGGGATTACAGGCGTGAGCCACCGCAACCAGCCTCAAATATGTTTTTCTGAGAGAACACGTTAGGTTCTCTTAAGCTATCAGAAGCATTGTTTCTCCTTTCAGTTGAGCATTATGCTTCCTATACATCATTGATCTAGGGATTGTATTAGTGAGTGCATACAGTATTTCTGCATTTCTTTGTGTTTCCAGACCCTTCCGACACCTTCTTCAAAGTTCTTTTGACTCCCATCTCTCAAAATCCTATACTCAAGCATGGTCAACTGCAATAAGCGCATGCCTCTCCCAAGGTGCTCCCCTGCTACACTGCAGCCAGGTCAAGAGAAAAAGCACAGGCTTTGGAGTCTGATGGTTTAAAATCAAATTTTATGTATCTTGGACACTACAATGGTAGGAGCTTGGGCAAATTATCTGGCATTAAGTTTCTGCATCTGTAAAATGGGAGCTATATACTACTTATCATGAAGAGAGGCTGTGTTGATTAGAAATAATGGATGGAAAGCACCTAACAATACAAAGCACATGAGCTGCTACTGCTTCTGGCAGCAGAGTCCACCTCCTCCTCTGTATCAAGCACCTACTATGCATCAGCAAAGAAGGTGCTGAGTAACACAAGGATGAGGCACACAGCGCTTGGAGAAGGCACTCAAGAACCACACATGACTTCATAAGATCAGACCCATACCTCATACCTCCACATGGATAAAGTATTTAAACGGGAGGAATAGAGGAAGGAAGGGAAAAAGAGAGAAAGAAGAAAGCTGGGAAGGCAACCATTAAAGCCTGTGAAAAAAATTGTGGCTAATTTTTCTTTTCATAATGAAGGATGAACAAAGACTTTCTAACTATGATGCAAACTCAGAAGCCATAAACAAATGACAGCCACATCTGACTACAGAAATGCTTTAAAACAAGTATTATGATAGAACCCACCAAGGTCATTGTTGCTGGGGGAAAAAAATCAGCATTTATATCTCAAAGAGCAAGGTTTCATAATACACAAAGAACTCCTACAAATCAACAAGGAAAAGACCAACAATACAAAAGAAAAATGGGTGAAGGAAATGAATAGACAGTTCACAGAAAAGGAAAGATAGCCTTCTAAGACACAGGAGAAGATCAACTGCAATCTCTATAACGGAACTGAGTATTCTAAGTATACCAAGATAAGCTGGGCACGGTGGTTCACGCCTGTAATCCCAACACTTCGGTAGGTCGAGACGGGCAGATCACCTGAGGTCAGGAGCTCGAGACCAGCCTGGCCAACATGGTGAAACCCCGTCTCTGCTAAAAATACAAAAATTAGCCGGGCATGGTGGCTCATGCCTGTAGTCCCAGCTACACGGGGGGCTGAGGCACGAGAATCACTTGAACCCGGGAGGTGGAGGTTGCCGTGAACTGAGATCACACCACTGCACTCCAGCCTGGGCAAGAGAGTAAGACTCGGTCTCAAAAAAACAAAACAAAATAAACACCAAAGTACGCCAAGATACCGCTTTTCACTGACCAGACTGGCAAAGACGAAATCTGGTAACAACACAGTGCCGTCCAAGGTAACAAAGAAAAAGGCACTCACATATATCATTGCTGATGAGAATATAAACTGGTGCATTCTCTGTAGAGGACAATTTAGCAGCTACCTATCAAAATGAAAGTGTACACAGTCTTTGACCCAGCTAGCCTATTTGTAAGTATTTATCACAGGAAAAGACTTACACGTGTGGGAAATTACATATGCAAAGGATATTCACTGCAAAAAATGTTTGTAATGGCAAAAGATCAGAAACAGTCCTTCAATTAGGGTACCAGTTAAATAAATTACTCCTTATGCACACAAGAGAATACTATGCAATTACAACAAGTAGTTCTTTATGTACTAATGGAGATAGGTCTTCAAGATAAGGTGTTAAATTTTAAAAGCAAGATGCAAAAAAAGTGTACTTGATGGTATCATGTACCTAAGAAAAGGGGGGCTTTTACATATCTCTTTATATGTGAACAGAGACTCCTTGAAAGGAAACAAAAAACTGGCTGGGGGCGGTGGCTCATGCCTGTAATCTCAGCACTTTGGGGGGCCAAGGCAGGCGGATCATGAGGTCAAGAGTTCAAGTCCAGCTTGACCAATACGGTGAATCCCAGCCTCTACTAAAAATACAAAAATTAGCCAGGCGTGGTAGCACGCACCTATAATCCCAGCTACTCAGGAGACTGAGGCAGGAGAATTACTTGAACGCTGGAGGTACAGGTTGCAGTGAGCCAAGATTGTGCCACTGCACTCCAGCCTGGGCAACAGAGCAAAACTCCGTTTCAAAAAACAAAAAACCTAGCATTACTTCCGAGTCAGAGAAGGAAATGCTATTGGCTGTAACACAACTGTATACCTTTTTTAACTAGATACATTCAATTTTTAAAAATATAATATAGGTTGGGTGTGGTGGCTTATGCCTATAATCCCAGCACTTTGGGAGGACAAGGCAGGTAGACTGCTCAAGTCCCGAAGTTCGAGACCATCCTGGGTGACATGGTGAAACCCCATCTCTACAAGAAAATACAAATATTAGTTGGACGTGGTGGTGCATGCCTGTAGTCCCAGCTACTTGCAAGGCTGAGGCAGGAGGATAGCCTGAGCCTGGGAGGCAAAGGTAAGGTTGCAGTGAGCTGATATCATGCCACTGCACTCCAGCCTGGGCAATAGAGCAAGATCCTGTCTCAAAAAAAAAAAAAAAAAGAGAGAGAATACAGCAACATGTTAACAGTGGGGGAAACTGCATAAAAGGGTAAAAGAGATTATTTCTTACAACTGCATGTGAATATATAATTATCTCAAATTTAAATAAAATCTTTAAGTAAAAAAAAAAAAGAGAATGCACTGTATTTGAGTAACATATGTGTTTGGACGAAAGGAGGCAAGATGGCACACTTCCTTACATACAAGGCTTTTGGGCCTTACGCTCTCATCCTGACCTGCCCTATACTCCTCCTTCTCTCCCTGCCCTCTCCACCCCCTCCCTTCCCGCTCAGACTCCTCCTCCTCCTCCTCCCTCCGTCCAAATCCTCCTTCCTCCTCCTTATCTACCAGTAATCCACTCAGTTCCGTGCCTCCTTCGGGGCCCCCAACTGGCTGTCTTGAGCCTCCTGTCTCTGCCCACACCCGCTGTAAGTGCCCTGCTGATGCCCTCACTCCTGCCCCACACCCTCCTACAGTGTTAGCACCTTTGCGAGAGGTAGCTGGGGCGGAGGGGGTAGTCAGAGTACATGTCCTTTTTCACTGGCCGATCTTTCCAAAATTGAGAAGCGTTTAGGTGATTTCTCAGCTAATCCTACCATCTACATAAAGGAATTTAGATACCTTTGTCAGGCCTATGACTTAACTTGGCATGACCTCCAGGTTATCCTAACCTCCACCCTAAACCCTGAGGAGCAAGAGCGCATCCTAGCGGCCGCCAGGCAGCACGCCAACCAACTACATTTAACTGACGCCGCCATCCCACTAGGGGAGCAAGCGGTCCCCTCGGCAGACCCAGACTGGAACTACCAAGCAGGCCAGCCTGGGCACCGTAGGCGAGACCTAATGGTCCAGTGTTTGTTGGCTGGTATGCAAGCAGCCTCAAACAAAACTGTAAATTTTAACAAATTAAAAGAAATTGTTCAAAATCCAGAAGAAAATCCAGCCACATTCTTAAATAGGCTGACTGAGGTTCTAACCCAATATACCCGGTTAGATCCGGCCTCCCCCACAGGGGCCACCATTTTGGTGTCTTATTTCATTTCTCAATCAGCTCCTGACATTCGTAAAAAACTTCAAAAGGTAGAGGATGGTCCTCAGGCACCAATACAAGACCTGGTTAAATTAGCTTTTAAGGTCTATAACTCCAGAGAGGAGATGGCTGAAGCACAGCGACAGGCTCACCTTGAACAGAAGGTTCAGCTCCTAGCAGTGGCTTTACAGCCCAGTCGTAACCCCAGACCAGAGAGCACACACCCCGCAGACTCCAAGGCTACAAAAGGAGCCTGCTATAAGTGCGGCAAGGCAGGACACTATGCCAACAGGTGTCCGCAAGGTTCCCGAGCCCCAGCGCAGCCTTGCTATAAGTGCAAGGCATCAGGACATTGGGCCAGTGAATGTCCTAACCCTTGTCCACCAGCAACCCACTGCCCTGCTTGCCAACAGGGAGGACACTGGAAATCTGACTGCCCCACCCTGAGAACAGGTGCCGCGTCTCCACGTGACCCCCTTTCCCAGGATCCTGGGAGCTCCTTCCAGCTCCTACATCTGGACGACGACAACTGAAGGTGCCGAGACTCAGGGACCCCCATCACCCTCACCGAGCCGTGGGTAACTCTCCTGGTAGCGGGTAAGACAATTAATTTTTTAATCAACAGCGAAGCTACCTATACTGTTTTGCCGTCCTTCTCTGGACCTAGCCTTCCATCTCTGTAGTAGGAGTCAGTGGAAAGCCATTCACTCCACGAAAAACTCCACTCCTTAATTGCTGCCTGGCCAACAACTACTTTGCGCACTCGTTCCTCATTATACCTCATGCCCTACCCCCTTACTAGGCCGAGAAATCAGTTCAACTTTCCCCCACTCGCCTCAAACTTACTAAATTTTCTTAACTATCTCATACTCCCCAACCTTGCCAGGACCATCCTTCTGGGTTTTGCCCATATTCCAACAAATGCTTCCATTCCTCATTCCTATACTAATACTGTGCCTTATTTTATTCTTCATCCGTACGTCCAAATATCAACCATAGGCCCCGACCTTAACGACGCCCCCTTAACAGCAGGAAGTAGCTAGACAGACCACGGCGCCCCTTATCACTATTATCAATAAAAGGTTGGACTGTTTGGACGAACGGAGGCAAGATGGCGCACTTCCGGGTTCTTCATCACCAACTTTTCCTGCACGCACGAAAATGCAGCCGGTGCCCGGGAAGGTGCAGACCAACTGGGCATGCGCCAGGTGACGTCAATCCAAAGAGACCAAGATTTACATGGTCGCACCTGCGGAACGCCCCCCGACACGCCCGTGCCCCGCCTATTGCCCTCCCACTCCTAGAAAAGCCGCTCCCGGCAGACGCGCGGCGCGGACTTCCCAGCCCCCCACTCCTGTCGGGACTGCATTAGGAACTCCGTCCGAGAGCTCCACAGGGCGACTCTCTTGGCCTCCTTTGCCGGAGGCTGACAGACCTCTCCCTACCCACTTTCTTCCCTGAAGCTAGATGACCAAAAATAAATTTGCAGTTTTGCTCCTACCCTTGCCTACTCGCTGGTTCTTTTGTGCCCGCTCTGGTGGTCTTAGAAAAACAAATCAATATGGATCTGGAAGTCAAACGAGTGGTCAAGACTGGAATGTTGTCCTGAGTTCAGAAGAAAGGCCACCTTAGGCTTTGCCACAGGGACCCTAGGATTCCTCCTTGAGAACTCCCCATTTCCTCAAACAAGCCCCATTCCTCTTTGGCCCTCTGACTCATGCACTTCCCTGCCTGGACTGCATTCCTCCTTTCTTCTGGTCCTAGTAAGGCCTTCAAATAGCCACAAAACTTCCCCTTCATCTATGCATCCCCTTTAAGCCTCTTTTATTCCTGACACCTCAGCATTCTGTAGAGTGGTATGCAGAGGTGACTTAAGATTCCCCAAACATGGGCCGGGCGCGGTGGCTCAAGCCTGTAATCCCAGCACTTTAGGAGGCCGAGATGGGCGGATCACAAGGCCAGGAGATCGAGATCATCCTGGTTAACCCGGTGAAACCCCGGTCTCTACTAAAAAATACAAAAAACTAGCCGGGCGAGGTGGCGGGCGCCTGTAGTCCCAACTACTCGGGAGGCTGAGGCAGGAGAATGGCGTAAACCCGGGAGGCGGAGCTTGCAGTGAGCTGAGATCTGGCCACTGTACTCCAGTTTGGGCGACAGAGCGAGACTCCATCTCAAAAAAAAAAAAAAAAAAAAAAATTCCCCAAACACGTAGATGTGGGCTGCCTAGAGTGGCCATCAATTAAAACCCTCCTCAGCAATAGACCACAAATAGGTAAGAGGTTCCAGGGACTCCTTATTTTTACTTTTAGGAAGGGACTAAGAGACGGCGTGAAGACAGAATACTGCCCGACAGAGATGGGTCAGAGATGTCTTCAGACAGCAAGACTGAGCTGGTCTCCACTTTTCCCGGAGCTTAAAGTTAGACGTGAGTCATCCCACCTCCTGGTACACCTTAAAAGTAAAAACTGAGATGACTGGGCCAGGACAACATCACTTCAGGACATGAAGCATTAAGATCCTTCCATTCAAGGCCCCCATATATGCACTCCTTGCTCACCAAGCGACCATCTCATTCTCTTACACAGAACACCTGGGTAAGGACAGGTATTTGGGCAGAATGTCCAGCGGGAGCCTTGGAGCAAGGGGCAGCAGGAAAGTAGACAGGAGTCAAAAAAAAAAAAAGGGGGAGATAAGAAGGTGCGCCAGGTGTGGTGGGTCACATCTGTAATCCCAGCACTTTAGGAGGCCAAGGCAGGAGGATTACTTGAGCCCAGGAATTCAAGACCAGCTTGGCCAACATACTGGAACCCTCATCTCTACAAAAAAATTAAATCAGCTGGGCATGGTGGCACACACCTGTGGTCCCGGCTACTCAGGAAGCTGAGGTGGGAGGACCACTTGAGCCAGGGAGGTTGAGGCTGCAGTGAGCAGTGATTGTGCCACTGCCCTCCAGCCTGGGGAACCAAGCAAGATCTTGTCTCAAAAAGATAAAAAATAAACAGAAAACAGAGATAGCCAAAAATCTTCAGCTAGATATATTATCTCAGAGAGAAAATTAACGACTAAACGTATTTGCATTTCTTTAGTTCCTGAGTGTTCAACTGGTGACTGGTGTAGGAACATTGTTCCTGAAATAGCTACACACTCAGGCTAGACAGTCGAGATCTATCTTAGGAACCCAGGTACGTACTACACACTATTCATACACCTAAAAGAAGGAAACAGTTGCCCTGACAAAAAAGAAGCTACCTGCCATGCTGTGTCACAGGGAACGGTGAAAGAACTGGAATCTTTCACAGGTGGCCTGGACTGAGTGCTCAGACCCAAGAAGCAATGCTACAGGTATTGACAGAGCTGGGAGGGAGGGGCAGGGAACATCCCAGACACCAGGGGGGATGCCATCATCAGTAGGAAACCTAAAGCTTCCAAGAAATAAATAGCCAAGCCTTCTGGCTAAAGGCATGTGAGGCAGGGCTTTGGGTGAGAATGTCCAGTTGTTAGCTCTCCCCCACACGCTGGCTTCAGCTTCACATTTTCCCTTACTTCATGGGACGTGTTCTGGGCCCTTACCAAATTAGACCAACGAGTCCAGTCTTGAAAAGCTCACAACTGCTCTCCAAACACACCAATTTCCTTTTTCCTAAAACAAAGGCTTTAAAAGGGAAGGGAAAGTGAAGAAAGCAAGCGCATTCGCGGCGCCTGCCAATTCTCCTGGCCGGCTCAGGGTTCCTGTGGTTAAGCTTTCCACTGTTCTACGGGCATTTTTTGCTTTTTTTTTTTTTTTTTTAAATAAAAAATAAAAAGTGAAAGGAGATGGAAAATCAAATACTGAGCATCAAAACTAAACTGTAACAGTGCTAAACAAAAGGTTAAAGAAATTTCTAAGAAGATAAAGTGCCTGAAGCAAACACTTGAACGACAGAGTGTTCACATACTTATAGAACTATTCACTGCCTCTAGCAGCATAGATTCAAACAGCGCCCCTCCCCCGCCAACCTCCCTTTGAAGTTGCTCTAAAGCTGACAGAGTGACAAAGGCACCCCAATGGGGTGGGATGTGGAGGGGCTCAAACCTCCACCCCTCCCTCGAAGGGAATGGAAAATGCACCTGAGTATCCCTGCTGCCTTGACTTAAACTCTAGCTCCTGCTCACGCTGGGAATTAAATTCTGGCTCTGGCTCCAGGACCGCTGTGGGCTGTCCAGGGCTATCAAGGGTTTGGGGATCCTTCAGCAAGGATTCCCTGCTACACATTCCACATCCCCAGAGCCAGCAGCATAGATTTAGAGCTCGGGAGGCCACAGCATCCAAGCTACGACACGCTGAAATGCTGCCTATAAAAGCTCCACCCCCCATCTACTTCCGCAGCAATTCTCAAGGAGACCAGTTGCGAGCTCTATCATAATTTGCTGCTAATAAAATCTCTAAGTTTACAAACGATCTGTATGAAACAAAGGGTCTCCATCTGCAATAAAACCCGTTTTTCCCCCCACGCATTCATTCAGTGTCCTCTATAGGCCACACTTTGTTCTGGGTGCTCAGGACAGAGGAGAAAAAGACCAAAATCATGCTTACATTCCAGTAAAGGGAACAGGCACTAATCCAGCAGACTGATGAATACACTGATTCCAGTAGTAATCAATACTAGGAAGAAAATAAAGCAGACAGGGTAATAGCACAGAATATGGAGAGGACGGGGAATGGGTCCTTTGGATAAGGTGAGGAAAGGGGGGACATTTGAGAACTCAATCCTGAGAACATGCCACTGGGGAAGAATGATCCAGGTAAAGGAAAGACAGCCCCAAGACATGGGGAACACCCTCATTTGAGTGTGAAGCACAGGAAGGAGGTCTGGGTGGCCACCACGGACACCAGTTTCCTCAGTCAAAGGCAGCAGGGCAGATGGAACAGATGTGGCGTGGAGCGGGGCACGGTGAATGCCCGAACCATACAGACCGGGAGGGAGGGCCCCTGCTATCCTTTCCAGGACTCATCCTTTCCTTAGGCTGCGATCAAAGAACTTCCGCCCTCCTGCTGGCCTCCTGTCCTCATTCCCAAGCCTAGACCTTCGCTTAGGTCATTCGCACCTCCATAAATGACTTTCTTGCTCCTTCATATACCTTCCTACTCAAAGCTCTCCTTTTCCACAATGTAGTCCTGAAAGCATGGAGCACTTACTCATTTCTGAAAGTAAGTATTTACTGCCCACCTACTAAGTGCTACTGGTCCTGGATATAGATACACAGGTGAACCAGACACAGCCTGTCTTCAAGGGACTCAGCCCGGCCACCCAGGGAGAGGAACTGGTAGGCAAACAAATCCTATACAATGGGGTGACTGTAACAATAAAGTTTATTTGACTTTTCATCAAATAACAGTCTTTGACAGCAGCTTAATACTTCTGTGCTTGTGTGTATGATGTCATCTGCCCAGCTCAGCCTGAAAACTCAAGAGGCAGGTGAACCTGCTTCTCAGAATGCCCAGGAAGTTCTAATTCACGCCTGCTGCTCCTCAAAAGTGTCCCACTGTTGACAATGACTCCATCCTTCCCATCAGGATCAAGCCAACATTCTTGGCTGGCTCTTAAAAGCTCGACATTCACGTGGCCTCAACTTTTATCCCCATCTCCTCTGTCTCCCTGAAGAGACGTGTACTCGCTGTTACCAGAATCCACCTGTAATCTGTCACCTTCTGCCTTTCTTTGGTCACCTTGTGCCACCCACGCTTGGTCCAAGAAAGGTACTTAAATAAATGCTTGTTAAACAAAGAAAGAAAGAGAATGTCTGCCAGTCTTTACCAGCAGCTAACTTGAGTATTTTGCCTCAGCAGGCGCAGTAGCTCAGATCTGTAGTCCCAGTACTTTGGGAGGCCAAGGCGAGTGGATCACTTGAGCCCAGCCGTTTGAGACCAGCCTGGGAAACATGGCAAAACCATGTCTCTACAAAATTAAAAATATTAGCCAGGCATGGTGGGGCATGCCTTTACTCCCAGCTACTCAAGAGGCTGAGGTAGGAATATTGCCTGAGCCCAGGAGGTCGAGGCTGCAGAGAGCCATGATCATGCCGCTGCACTCCAGCCTGAGTGACAGAGTAACACCGTGTCTCAAAAAAAAAAAAAAAAATCTCTTGCCCACAAAAGCTCTCCAGGTAGCACTTCCTTTTCCTGTTTGGAATGCCTAGTTCCTGCTATCACTTGGTAATCAATGAGGTAGTATATAAAATAATTTTAAAAATCATTCCTAATATCATCAAATTGGGTCATCATCTCTAAGAATATTACAAGCACTTTGGTATTAGCAGCCACAGTCTGTAAAGGACAGTATAAAGAAATGTCAGCCATTGTAACAATCACACTAGAATTTACTGAGACAAATACATCTTATTCCCTTTAAAGCAGTTACCCTGGAGGATTCTATGCTTATTTCAGTATTTATTTATTATTTTTTTTTGAGATGAAGTCTTGCTCTGTTGTGCAGGTTGGAGTGTAGTGGTGCGATCTTGGCTCACTGCAACCTCTGCCTCCAGGTTCAAGTGATTCTCCTGCCTCAGCCTCCTGAGTAGCTGGGACCACAGGCACATGCCACCATGCCCGGCTAATTTTTGCATTTTTAGTAGAGATGGGGTTTCGCGGCTGGGCGCGGTGGCTCACGCCTGTAATCCCAGCACTTTGGGAGGCCGAGACGGGCGGATCACGAGGTCAGGAGATCGAGACCATCCTGGCTAACACGGTGAAACCCCGTCTCTACTAAAAAATATAAAAAAAAAAACTAGCCGGGCGAGGTGGCGGGCGCCTGTAGTCCCAGCTACTCCGGAGGCTGAGGCAGGAGAATGGCATAAACCTGGGAGGCGGAGCTTGCAGTGAGCTGAGATCCGGCCACTGCACTCCAGCCTGGGCGACAGAGCCAGACTCCGTCTCAAAAAAAAAAAAAAAAAAGAGATGGGGTTTCGCCATGTTGGTCAGGCTGGTCTTGAATTCCTGACCTCAGGTAATCCACCCACCTCAGCCTCCCAAAGTGCTGGGATTACAGGTGTGAGCCACCACATCCGGCCTCAGTAATATTTTCTTGGTTCAAACTGTTTTGAAACTATTTTCAGACAGACTGAACCAGTGTTAAGGCATCTTTTTCAGCATCTGCATAGTCTGCTTTTTAAAAGCAACATGGATTTGGATGTGTAAATTCTAGAAGACTAGTTTAAAAAGAAATTAATTTACACAGTCACACTGTTTGTCCCTTCCCAACAGTGCCTTACACACAGTAGGTTTATGGTCCTCACTGTCACCAAATCAGGAGCCCAAGCTCTACATCTGACACCCCAGGAGACCTGGGCAGGCCACTCACTTGCTTGGGGTCATACTTATGAGAAAAGAAACTGGGCTACACAATGTCAGGTTCCTTTCAGCACTACATTTTATGGTGCTTTTAGAGAATTAGTAAAAATCCAACTTCAACAAAACAGTAATCTGGGAACTGCTACATAGGACATGTGTTAAGAAGTAGTCTCACCGGGCGCGGTGGCTCAAGCCTGTAATCCCAGCACTTTGGGAGGCTGAGACGGGCGGATCACGAGGTCAGGAGATCGAGACCATCCTGGCTAACACGGTGAAACCCCGTCTCTACTAAAAAATACAAAAAACTAGCCGGGCGAGGTGGTGGGTGCCTGTAGTCCCAGCTACTCGGGAGGCTGAGGCAGGAGAATAGCATAAACCCGGGAGGCGGAGCTTGCAGTGAGCTGAGATCCAGCCACTGCACTCCACCCCAGGTGACAGAGCAAGACTCCGCCTCAAAAAAAAAAAAAAAAAAGTAGTCTCTACTTTTTTATTCACTACAGAAAAAGGTTGATGCTAATGATGCAGTAATGAAGACAAGGAACAATGAGGGAAATGCTTCCAAGGTTAGGAGGAATTTTCAGAGTATGGAAATGAGCTACTGGAAGGATATACGGTACACCTAGCCAGAGCAGAAGACTTAGAGGAAAGGCAAACAAAGGTACAGCTGCATTGGTCAGACAGACGCACTGTAGTGGAATACAGGAAGTTTTAGGAGGGCAATACCTGTGCACTGTGGGTTCATGGTGTCAAAACCTCCAATTTGGGACTGATGGCAACTCAAGGAAAGGAAGTAGGATAATTCATGTTTGTCTTTTAAGGAGGGGTGGTAATATAGAAACCACTATGAGAATTAGGTTTCTTTTTTTTTTTTTTTTTTTGAGGCGGAGTCTCGCTCTGTCGCCCGGACTGGAGTGCAGTGGCCGGATCTCAGCTCACTGCAAGCTCTGCCTCCCGGGTTTATGCCATTCTCCTGCCTCAGCCTCCGGAGTAGCTGGGACTACAGGCGCCCGCCACCTCGCCCGGCTAGTTTTTTTGTATTTTTAGTAGAGACGGGGTTTCACCGTGTTAGCCAGGATGGTCTCGATCTCCTAACCTCGTGATCCGCCCGTCTCGGCCTCCCAAAGTGCTGGGATTACAGGCTTGAGCCACCGCGCCCGGCCGAGAATTAGGTTTCAACTGAGTATATACGTTTTCAATATTATCTTTCCCAATGAATACGAGAGAAGGCAGTAACCTGATATACAGTATTTCCAGTTTAATAAGTAGATTTCTTCTCCTGGTTTGGCTCCTTGTCAGTATTTTTTTTTTTTTTTTTTTTTTTTTTTTTTTTTTAGTCGAGACGGAGTCTCGCTCTGTCGCCCAGGCTGGAGTGCAGTGGCCAGATCTCAGCTCACTGCAAGCTCCGCCTCCCGGGTTTACACCATTCTCCTGCCTCAGCCTCCGGAGTAGCTGGGACTACAGGCGCCCGCCACCTCACCCGGCTAGTTTTTTGTATTTTTTTTTAGTAGAGACGGGGTTTCACCATGTTAGCCAGGATGGTCTCGATCTGCTGACCTCGTGATCCGCCCGTCTCGGCCTCCCAAAGTGCTGGGATTATAGGCTTGAGCCACCGCGCCCGGCCCCTTGTCAGTATTTTTACTGAAGTAGCTAAATGCACAGCAAGAGAGACTTTCTAAAAAATTAGAAACAACTACTTAATATAGAGGTGTTGCGTTTTTGTTTCTGTTTTTTTTTTTTTTTTATTTTTGAGACAGAGTTTCACTCTGTCACCCAGGCTGGAGTGCAGTGACGCAATCTAGACTCAATACAACCTCTGCGTCCTAGGTTCATGGGATTCATGCTTATGGTAAAAACTGATTCACCAAATGGTCTCCTCCTACTTTTAGTTCAACAAATATTTACCAAGCATATATAATGTGACAAGCTCTGGGGCACAGCAGTCAGAAAAAAAACACTGACTTAGTTCCTGCACTCATGAAAATAAATAGTGCAGGTGGGGAAAGAAGCCTGCTGTAGAGAGTAGCACATACAAAGGCTCATGGAGACTGTGAGTGCCATAAGGGAAATGAGGGGCTGGGAGTGCACGTAGTCGGGGAACAGACCTCACCAGGGAGGCCAGAAGGGTGTTCCCCAGGAAGTTACAATTAAACTGAGGCCCAAGAAAGAAAAAGCTGACTAGGTAAGAAGCAGAAGGGGCATCTCACTAGGGGGAATGGCATGGGCCAAGGCTATGCAGCAGAAAGCAATCTGGCTGTTGAGGAGCTAAAATAAGACCCGTGTGGCTGGATCACAAAGATGAAGGGAAGCGAAGTGTGAGATGAGACAGGGCTTGCAAATGAGCCAGACCACTCACGTCCCTGCAAGAATTTTCTTCTTTTACCTGAGAGCACAGGAATCCACTGATAGATTTGAAGGGGAGGAATATCAGATTTACATTTCAAAAGGTCACTGGCTGCAGAGAACAGAGCATGCATGAAGGAGAAGCTGAGATGCAGCCCATGCTGAGCTGGTGGCTCTGTTCATGAGGTATGAGTCCAGGTCCACATAGGAGACAGAAATCACACTCCTCATCTTAACATATAGATTGTAATACAAAGAATATAAAAAAAAAGTTAACTAGACATAAAGTTATTAACTAGTCACTGAAAAGGGGAGAGAGAGAACACTAAGGTACCACAGAGGTGGGAGCTGCCCCAGGGTTGGGGGAACACAGGGAAGAGGCTTCCATGGAGCTCTGGTCCAGTGTCAACACCCCTGGGGATGCAACGAAGATGGTCCTCCAAGTATTGGGAAAACTGCAAAATGGATTCAGGTGCATCTACAGGAAGGAACTGCTGCTGCTGTGGGGCAAAAAAGCATTGCTCAAGTGCCCCCACTGGAACAGGAAGCAGTAAGGTCCTTCTTCCTTCTCCGGCCATGCAGTCACCCTCTCACTGGCACTGCCTAAGGAAGAGCCAGGTGGCAATGAGAAACGTAGCTGGCAGGATCCCAGCTTTAAAGGCACACACAGAGAAGGGGGGCTTGGGGCTGAGAAACACACACTTAACTGATAAATCACACATGAAAAATGTAGCTAGCAAAACTGTCACCAGCTACTGTGCTTTTCCAACATGGCTGAATGACTCACTAATCATATGTATCGAATCTAGGACACCAGTGATTGTAAGACACATCAATATTTCATCTGCCACTAAGAAAAAGTGACGCCAATTAAAGTGACTCAATGCTAAGTCTCCATGAATTGTTAAGATACATCCTTGTTTGAAAGATGTTAAAAGGTTAAAAAAAAGAAAGCTAAATATTCTTTAGTAAGGTGTCAAACTTGATCAAAACAAATCATTGCAGAGAAAATTATTACAGAAGAAACATCTGGGTAAGCAGAAAATACTGAAAACTAGGAGCACCAAGGGAGACCTGCTTTATTCAATTTTGTTTGTTTGCTTTTAACTTTTTGAGATAATTCTAGATACATATGCAGTTGTAAGAAATACTACACAAGGCTGGGTGCAGTGGTTCATGCCCGCAATCTCAGAATTTTGGGAGGCCAAGGTGGGAGGATCACTTGAGGCCAAGAGTTTGAGACCAATCTGGGCAATATAGCAAGACTCTATCGTTACAAAAATAAAAAATTAGTTGGGCATGGTGGTGTGTGCCTGTAGTTTTAGTTACTTAAGAGGTTGAGACAATAGAATCATTTGAGAAGTTCAAGGCTGCAGTGAGCTATGATCGTGCCACTGCACTCCAGTCTGGGCAATAGAGCAAAACTCTGGCCCCCCTCTCCCCCCACCAAAAAAAAAGGAAGAAAGAAGGAAAGGAATACCACAAAGAGATTGTGCAGGCCCGTTACCCAGTTTCCCCTAATGGTAACATCTTATGTAACTATAATATCCCAACAAAGAAACTGACATTGATAAAATCTACCAACCTTACTCAGATTTCACCAGTTTTACATGCTCTCATTTATGTGTGTATTTAGTTCTATGCAACTTATAACCAACGCCCCAGTCAAGAGAGAGAACAGTTCCATCACAAGGATCCCTCGTGCTACCCTTTTTTAAAAAAATGTTTTATTTTTTGAGATGGAGTCTCCCTCTAGTCCCCAGGCTGGAGTGCAGCGGTGCAATCTCGGCTCACTGAAACCTCTGCCCCCTGGGTTCAAGTGATTCTCCTGCCTCAGCCTCCCAAGTAGCTGGGGCTACAGGCGCGCGCCACCACGCCCAGCTAGTTTTTGCGTTTTTTAGTAGAGACAGGGTTTCACCATGTTGGCCAGGCTGGTCTCAAACTCCTGGCCTCGTGATCTGCCTGCCTCGGCCTCCCAAAGTGCTGGGATTACAAGCGTGAGCCACCGCGCCCAGCCTGCTACCCCTTTATTTATAGCCACAGACATCTTTCTCCTCAGTACCTGTCTACATTATTTTTTTAAGGAAGAGAGCTTACATATTATTCTCTCATTATTTGTCTATGAACCCGAGTTCTTTTTCCACATTTGAAGAGTGATCAGTTGACTTTGGATTAGCTATTCCTATACAGTAGTGCACTGCAAAATGGGTAAAGACTTCCCCAAATGCAGAAACCTTGGCATCTTTCCAAACCCCATCATTTACGAGCTGTGCGATCACCGCACTCCACACAGCCTCCCAGGCGCTCATCATTTCCTCCTGAACCACTGCACCGCGGGATGTTAGCTGCTATTATTATCACTGTGATTGTTATTAGCCTGATCATGTCTCCCTTGATCCAGTTCTGCCACCTTCTGATACATTTTCTACAGAGCAGCCAGAGTGATCTTTCTTGAAACGGAATCCAAACTTGCCATTTCCTTGCTTAAAATCCCTCAATGGCTTCCTGTGGCTGGATAGGCCAAGTCTCACCTCCTCAGTCTGCCACACCAGGGCCTGACCCCACTTGCTCTCCAGCCCCTTCAGGTCCAAGGTAGGAACCCATTTGTCATCTCTTTTCCCAGGGTCACTGCTTATATCAATACTTCGCAGACTCAGGGCGCCGCCTCCTCTGTGAAAGCCTCCCTGATGGCCTCTCACTGCAGGCTGTGTCCCTTCACCACGCACTCTTTGACTTTTCATTTTGGTAAAATATATGTAACATAAAACTTACCATTTTAACTGTTTTTAACTGTACAGTTCAGTGGCATTAGTACTTTATTCAATTTTCCCACAAGTTAATTACTCCAGCAGGCATTTAAGCAGGCATTTAAGTCTTAATATAGAAAAGTTTTCCATAAAAGAGAGGAAGGAGAATATCAGAAGTTATACACTAGAGAAGACATAGAGTCTCATTTAACAAGAAGGTTAAGCTATCATTAACAGTTGAGACCTGACCTGTTTAATATGGTAGCCACTAGCCACATGTGGCAACTGAAATTCAATTTAAAAATTAGGGCTGGGCGCGGAGGCTCATGCCTGTAATCCTTGTACTTTGGGGGGCTGAGATGGGTGGATCACTTGAGATCAGAAGTTCGAGACCAGCCTGGCCAACATGGCAAAATTCTATCTCTACTAAAAATACAAAAAATTAGTTGGGTATGATGGCACGTGCCTATATATAATCCCAGCTACTCAGAAGGCTGAGGCACGAGAGTCGCTTGAACCCAGGAGATCACACCACTGCACTCCAGCCTGGGCAACAGAGTGAGACTGTCTCAAAAAATAAAAAATAAAAATAACTAAAAACAAACAAAAAAGAAACACCCAGCTGTTGAAGGGCAAGAAGCAGGAGCAAAGCTGCCCAGTCACAGAGGAAACTATGCAAGCTGGAAGTATGTAGAAACTCAGTACACAGAGATCACAACCTTGGACTGTGTCCATACCCAAAGACAACAAAAATTCCAAACTAATCTGTTCCCAAAGGTATGCATTTAAAAAATAATAAATGCTGGCAATAAGGATACTCACTAAGGAGAGTGCTAACGGCACTATGTACAGAGGCTAAGAATGAAATGGTTAAGAGGCTAGGCTTTCCAGTGAGGGCCATGTTGCATCCTGAACAGGCATCAGCTAAGGGGATGCAGTGGGCAGGACACGTCTGGCAGGGTCCAAGGTCACAGAAGTGGTAGGTGGTAGAGTCATGTCTGTTCCCTAGGGCCTGTGATCTTGACCACTCCCCAATACTGAGAAAACTGCAGAAGCAAAAGCATTAAGTTGTGAAGCACTGGGTAGCTGAAGCCTGAAGTACAACTACGTAAATGACAGGAAGTAAATCTATAACTCCAAGATAAGCGAGGTCAAATATAAAGGGTTTTGTCTTTCAAGCTAAATTTGAACTTCATCTTGGTGAGTAACCACAGAAGGCACCTACTAAGCAAAGTAATTAGACAACCACATTTGTAATTGCAAAAGCGAACATTTGAAATCAGGAAGACCAACCAGCAGGAGAAGAGACAGACGAAAGGAAAGAGGAGTTAGGAAGCAGCACACAGTAATATGAAGTGTTCAGGCTTTGCAGTCAGAGTCTGCCAGCACTAGCCACAGTGTAGCCTGGGGCACACAGTTCCTCCCTCCCAGAGCCTCAATTTCCTGACATATAAAATGAGGATATCTCCCTAACAGTTTTGGTGAAGAACTGGCCCCTCCAAGGACTGCTGCCGGAGTTCTCCTGGAGACACCCTTCTGCTGTCCCGTTCTGGGACGTGGGCTCTAAGGACAAGGAAGCGAAGCACGTGCAGGCACGTCCATTAAATATAGAGAAAGGAGGAGTCAGAGGCTTCCTAGTATCTTAGGCCTCTAAGATCCTCTTTGGGTTTAAAAGTGTGAGCTGGGTTTAGGTTGCTTACAACCCAGAGAGCCACAATAAGTTTGTGGCAAGGACAACAAATGATGTATGTAAAGCACCACGTTATCAGTTACTCAATACAGGTGGGGTTCCTGGTAACTACCAGAATAGTTCAGGCATGGGGAAAGCACTCGAACTAACACACGAACAATGAGGAAAAAAAAAAAAAAGAAGAGGCTAGGCATGGTGGCTCATGCCTGTAATCCCAACACTCTGGGAGGCCACGGTGAAGAATTGCTTGAGTCCAGGAGTTAGAGATCAGCCTGGCCAACATGGCAAGACCTCGTTTCTACAAAAAATAAAAAAATTAGCTGGCGTGGTGGCACACATCTGTAGTCCCAACTACGTAGGAGGCTGAAGCTGCAGTGAGCCATGAGCATGCCACTGCACTCCAGCTTGGATGACAAAGCAAGATCCTGTCTCAAAAAAGAAGAAGATGAAGAAGAAGAAATCTCACTAAGATATTCCGGAAGCAGTATTAAAAGGGCTGGTAACTGACTAAATGTGGGAGGGAAGTGAAAAAGAAGAGTGTAAGACAGTGGTTTTCAGGAAGGATGATTCTGCCCTTGAGGAGACATCTGACAATATATAGAGACATCTGTCTGTCAAGACTGAGGTGGCGGGGTGCTAATATCTTCTAGTGGGTAGAACGCTAAGGAGGCCGCTAAACACCTTACAATGCACTGGATGGCCCCCACAACAAAGGATTACCCAGCCCCAAATGTCATTTCCAAGGTTTTGAAACTCTGGTCAAGCATATTTCCAGGTTCCCGGACTAAGGTGACAGGTAAAGAATATCTTCCTTACAATTTAATTAAGTTCTAGGAAAGATGGGTATCAACGAATGCTTGCTACCAACAATGTTAACAGTTTCCAATGCCAGTCTTTATTTAAGCCCTAACACCATCTCCACTGCAGTCAAAGGGGCAAATGAGTAAATGAGTTTAGATTCTACACCAGTGTTAACTACTGAAAGCCGTGCATAGAGAATGGTGAAGAAAATAATTTTTACTAAAGTGTTAACAGTTTTCAATGAATAAAGAAACAGAAATTGATACACAAACTCCCTTACCAATTTTAGGAAAAAGACTGTCCAAGCCATGTAACTTTCGAAGCATTTTTAAAATATCAAACTTTGTGGCCGGGTGCGGTGGCTCGAGCCTGTAATCGCAGCACTTTGGGAGTCCGAGACGGGTGGATCACGAGGTCAGGAGATCGAGACCATCCTGGTTAACACGGTGAAACCCCGTCTCTACTAAAAAAATTCAAAAAACTAGCTGGGCGAGGTGGCGGGCGCCTGTAGTCCCAGCTACTTGGGAGGCTGAGGCAGGAGAATGGCGTAAACCCAGGAGGCGGAGCTTGCAGTGAGCTGAGATCCGGCCACTGCACTCCAGCCTGTGCGACAGAGCGAGACTCTGTCTCAAAAAAA
>NC_045452.1:21966457-22008712 GCF_002776525.5 Piliocolobus tephrosceles | reverse complement strand
AAAAAAAAAAAAAAAAAAAAAAATCAAACTTTGCATGTTGAACAAATAACATTACCAGGCTTGCTCAGTGAGGGGGCCAATGTCTGGCGTTAGGATGAGCATCATCTGTGCCTACATTCTATATTCCCGTAGAATCTGAGAGATGACAGCTTTTTCATACTCACTGTCCGACTCATCTCACTTGACTACTTGATCTGTGTAGTGAACTTGTACCACAGATATTTCCATCTCTGTTTTACAGCTAAACTCTTTCAGGTGGGGGAAGGAAGCGAGGTCTCTAGCAGCCTGGGGGTTGGGGGGAAGGCACAAGGTGGGCATCCCACAGGCAAGGGTACAGGGTCTCCAACAGTGGTGATGCAGGGCCTGCAGTTTGCAGGTCACCAAGTATGCCTGTGCTCACATCTGCATTCTTTTTTTTGAGACAGAGTCTCGCTCTGTTGCCCAGGCTGGAGTGCAGTGGTGAGATCTCAGCTCACTGCAACCTCCACCTCCTGGGTTCAAGCAATTCCCTGCCTCAGCCTCCAGAGTAGCTGGGATTACAGGTACCCGTCACCACGCCCTGTTAATTTTTGTATTTTTAGTAGAGATGGGGGTTTCACCATCTTGGCCAGGCTAGTCTCGAACTCCTGACCTTGTGATCCACCCACCTCAGCCTCCCAAAGTGCTGAGATTACAGGCATGAGCCGCTGCGCTCTGCCTGCATATCTCTTTATCCTGAGAGGTGGAAGTCTTTCTTCCCACTGTGCAAAAGAGGAAACCGAGGCTCTGAGAGTTCAAGTGAAAATCTCTTGAGATACACAACTAGTGACTGCAGCAGGGGCTCCTCTCACTGGGGGTATGCTTCTTATGCGTGCCATGGCAGGTTAGCATAAGAATGCCACCATTCTGGGATGCCAATGGCAGAACTACCACCATGTCCTGAACCCAGGTTCAGAGGCTTTAAGTAAATTACAGAGTTTTTACTCATAGTAAGTGGCAGAGATGAGGCCTGATTCTAGGTTTGTTTGTCTGATTTCCAAGCCCATGTTCTTATGGTGAGATAAAGGTTTGGGCCTTTTCAACTGCTAACCAACCAGATGACTGCACGTTCAGACAGGCTAGGAAGAAATAAAAGATGGTTTTATTATTTTGTTCTTACTATCTATTAACTAAATGGATACTGGTAGAAAGGGGTAGGTATAAGCTATCTTTAGAAGTTTCTGTTCTAGAGAATAAATTGGACTCGCTTAGCCAATTATTCACAATTTGAAGTCTTATCATTAGGAGAACAGGAACAGTAAAATTAAATGGCTGACATGCATGAAAGCTGAAAGAGAACCCAATGTGGGAAACATTTTCCATCTGGCTCAATTACTTAGTTGCCAAAATAATAATAAAATGAACAGGGCATAGGCATATTGTTGCTCTGATAAAAATGTGACTATGCTTTCACGTGCCACTAAAACCTCCTTCAGCCTGCTCTTGAGATACACTGTCACATCTACAGCGGCAGAAGCCTCTCAATGCCAAAGTCATGGGACAAACAAGGATCACTAGGTCCTCCCTTTCCATGTTTCAGGCATCTCTCATTGGCAAAGAATTCAAAACGCATTTAAAAATAAGTGCTCAGTGCCTGAATTACTTTTTGGATGGAGATGACATTTCTGTTATTTTTCCACTCTTAAAAAATAATAAAACTTTTGGAGAAAAATTTTATTACATATTTAATACATGTGAAAAAACTTTTATAGACCCCCCCACTCAGCTTAAGGAATAGAACCTTTCCAGTACTCAGAAGCCGCCTGTATAATCCCACCTTTTCTTACTCCACAAGCGTTAACTTCCCCCTTAACCAAATGCTTAGTACTCCCTTGGATTGACCGCACCATGCTTGGTAACCTAAACATTTCAGTTTATGTATTTCTGAATTTCCTAAGTGGAATTTTATTACTTTATTCTTCTGCAACTTGTTTTTCTCACACAATGCTATGTCCCTAATATTTATGTAAATGTAAAGAGTGCCACGCTGTATTTATCCATTTGCCTACTGATGGGCATTAAGGTTTCCCATTTTTGCCACAAGTCACATTGCTGCAGACATCTTAGGGCATGCCTCCTGTACGTGCCTACGGTTCTTCTGTGGGGTAGGTTACCAGCCCACAACTGAAACTGCTGGCTCATACAGTGTCCATGTTTTCCAACTTTACTAGACATTGCTACACTGTTTTCCAAAGTGGTGACAACAATTTACACTCCCACCAGAAGAGTAAAAGCTCCTACTATTCCATATCTACACCAAAACTTGGTATTTTCTCTTTTTTTTTGAGACGGAGTCTCAGTCTGTTGCCCAGGCTGGAGTGCAAGGGCGCATCTCAGCTCACTGCAAGCTCCGCCTCCTGGGTTCCCACCATTCTCCTGCCTCAGTCTCCCAAGTAGCTGAGACTACAGGTGTCCACCACCACGCCCGACTAATTTTTTGTATTTTTTTAGTAGAGATGGGGTTTCACCGTGTTAGCCAGGATGGTCTCGATCTCCTGACCTTGTGATCTACCCACCTCAGCCTCCCAAAGTGCTGGGATTACAGGTGTGAGCCACTGCGCCTGGCCAGTATTTTCTTAATTCTTTTGATTTTTGCCAATTTGTTGAGTATAAAATGGGACCTCATTGTTGTTTAACTAGCACTTCCTTGATTACTAATTAAGTTGTATTTCTCCCTCCATATTTATTAGCTATTTGGATTTTCTCTACTGTGAAATTTCTATGTTTCTTTTGTGCATTTTTTTCTTCTACTAGGTCTTTTTCTTATTGATTAGTAGGAGTTCTGCACTGTATTTTGGATATAAATCCTCTGTTGATCACATGTGCTGAAAATATATTCTCCTAGCTTGTCTCTCACTATGGCCATAGTGTCATTTGGTGACTTTAAGTTCTTATGATATAATGAACATGTATCAACTTTTTCATTCTTGTTATGTGTACTTTATTACACACATATATATATATTTTTGAGACGGGGTCTCACTCCATCGCCCAGGCTGGGGTGCAGTGGTGTGACAACAGTAGAGGTAAGGTCTTGCTATACTACCCATGAACTGCTGAGCTCAGGCCGTCCTCCTGCCTCAGCCTCCCAAAGTGCTGGAACAACAGGCGTGAGCCACAGTGCCTGGCCATGTTATCCTGTTTAATCATCCCTGCTCCAAGGTCATAAATATTCTTCTATATTTATTTCTAGAAATAATAATTTTTTTCATATTTATCTGAATCCATTTGGTATTTATTTTTGTATGTGGTGTATGACTTGATCCTTACAAGGGAAAGACATTCATGTAAAGACAGAGGCAGAAACTGAAGTGATGCAGCTCTAAGGCACGAACGTGAAGGATTGCCAGCAACCAGAGGCTAGAAAGAGATGGGGAGCAATTCTTCCCACAGCCTTCCGAGGTAGAGTAATTTTGGACTGTTGGCCTCCAGAATTGTGAGAGAATAAACGTCTGATGTGTTAAACCATTCAGTTTGTGGTATTTTGTTATGGCAGCTTAAGAGACTAACGCAATCCATATCAAGTATCCCAGAGCACTTGACAAAAAGTCCATTATTTCCCCCAGTAAACTGCAGTGTCAATTGTCGCCTCTCCCTACTGACCATCAGGCTAGTTCCACCACAGAGCAAGAGTCCATGTACGCATGGCAGACTTGTCTAGGCTTCCCACTTAGCGCTGACCCACCTCAGCCCCTGCATCTACACCACACTGCCCTTCGTTACTACAGCTTTACAGTAAGGGATCTAGCAGGTTAAATCCTCCTACTTGTTGTTCCTGTTACTCTTTTCCACGTAAATTTTAAAACCAGCCTATCAAGTTTCAGAAAAAAAGCATGGGGTTTTTATGGGAATTACTTTGAATTTATATACCAATTCAAGAAGAATTGACATTTTAAAAAATAATTGAGCCTTCTTAACCATGAATATGACAAAGCTCTATTTAGGTTTTACTTTAATGTCTTCTGATATAATTTTACATTTTCTCCCACTGAAGGTCTTGTGAGGTCTAGTCCCACATTTCTAGTATTTTCTCTTGGTACTATATTGGTATACTCTTAAAAATTATATTCTTAAACAGGGAATCATTTAAATAAAAAAGACAAAACTTTGCTGATGTTTAGAAACAGGACCTAATCATATACTTACACCAGTAAGTTCTTGAATGAGCATCCCATACAGAAATCAGATATTTTAATAACTATATTTGTATTTCCATGCTCAAAAAAACAAAACATTAAAAATTTTAAAAAACTTATTTCTGTGCTCATTATGTGTTAGACATTGCCCTAAATGTGTAAACCTCACTTTCCTGAAGTAAATTCTATGAAGTTCACTGTGCAATTGAGAAAACTGAGGCTTAAAGAGGTAAAGGCCCAGGAGATAGCGCTGGAAACGGAAGCCAGCATGTGGCTCCACTGCGTTATTTCTTAATTACTACTGCATGTATCACCCCTTCGTCCTGACAGATGAGAAGAATAAAATCCACGTTAACCTCAGAACCCAAAAAGACTTTCCCAACAATCAAAATCCCTTCTGGCTGCCTAAATTCACTTGGTGGGTTCTGCACATCAAAACAGTATTGAAAGTGACTGTACCTGTGGATTCAAAACTTTTTTGACTAATTTAGAATAAAATGCTTTCTAGATGATTAAACGCTCCAACACTTTCAATTATATTTTTAAAGTAATTAGATAATATAGTAAACCAAGAACATCACAAAGCTAGTATTACCATTAGGCAGTGGTAGTTTCCAGATATTTTTTTCAATTACTTTCTTAAAAATGCTCAATGCTTAACTGTCAATTTTCAGATTAATGACTCATTTTCAAGATTCAGTAATGGACTTCGCCTAGATCCTAAAGCTTCTAGGTTGATGATGATTAGTGTTTCTATGGACAAACCATCAGCTGACCATTCTAGCGATTTTCAGTAATTACACTAATATATCTAAATTCTTAATCTATAAGCCACAGAATCAGCATATCTAGAATACCAGTAATCTTCTGACCTTAGCCAATACCAAGTAATCCCTTTTCAATACTGGTACACAAAACTTTGGTCTCACCTTATGTTAATGGATAATCTGTGAACACCATCTACCTAATTGCATTTGTTTGCTTACTACAATGCTACAAATATTTGTTAGACTTCTACTAAATGCTTGAGGTCATCAGTGAACGCAACAGACAAAAGATTCTGACAATTTCCACTATGAGGTGGGAACTCAGCACACTCCAGTGTGGCCCAGTAGTGGTCAGGAACAGTTGATCAATTTATTAGATCACATCTGTGGAATGCACCTGAGATTATCATTGTGAAAATTAACATATGTTGGGCAAACTGCTCTTAGCTACATAGCTGTATACTGTCTTCAAAATGGAAAAACTGAACAATGATGTTCAGTAAAATAAAAATGTACCTGTACTTTCAGAATAACTGATGAAAGTTTTTAATGTCATTAATTTCACTGGATAAATGAAATTGAAGGTTAGAAATCAACTACATTTTTCCTATGCCCATTTCAGTGAACTGTTGGTATCCCTATAAAAATCAAGTAATTGGCAACTTATTAAAAATAGAAAAAGCAGCAGCAGCAGCAGAGAGAGAACAATAGCAGGTGGCATAAGTACAGCAGAGCTTCCTAATAGCCGCAGGCAGCTCTGTCACTACCAGAGTCAATTATTCTCACAGAAGAGCATCAAGGAGGCCAGGCAGCCCCCCTGGGTCGGTTACACATGTATCATTTAGAGATAACATCCTGCTTACAAATAATGGTGCAAACACTGAAACCCAAGTTCCACAACTGCTTTGCAACACGTAAAATTTACACTCGCTAGTCACTTGTTAGCATTTTTGGAATGAAGTGGGACAGAGGAAGCAGAAAGGCAGGTCCATAGTCAGGAAAATGGACCCTGTCTGAACTCTGCTAGTCCCTGGGGACCAGAGTGGCAGGGGATGAATCTGGAATGACTGGCCCTGGCTACTGGCCACAGCATCCCAACAACGGCAAAAAAAAAAAATTTGAACCTACATGCGTGGTTTATCCTAACGGTCCGTGAATAAATGCCATGAATAAATGCCAGAGGCTTACATTTCACAGGACTGACCAAAATTCACAAGTATGTAAAAAGTTCCTGCCCTATACTTCCTTCTCCTATAATTAAACAACAAAGAAACACAGAGTCTGAACATAGTACAGATGGCTTATGAAACACAAAAGACAAAATATTCATATCCTCTAAAAGTTAAAGATATGTAGTGGCATATAAAGGCACAGAGTTAAGTATTTTGCTGAAAACTCTGCATTATAAGATGTTTCTCCTTTCTATTTGCTGTCTCTTTCTTTTTGATTCTCTTTCATTTATTAAGAAGCGAACAGGGATAAAAAGTAGAGGGCTGAGGAAGGTGATGCTATTTGGGTGGGGAGATGGAGAGAAGGAAAACTGAAGAAGGAAAAATAAGGCAAAACAGACACATCATAAGGGGCAATAAAAGAAAAACTAGAGGCCCACGCCGATGCTGGACACCCTCCTCCCACTCTGTGACTAACAGCCCAAACCCTTTTAGCATTATAGATCACCAAACCCTTAGAAAGATGGGGCTAGAATATTCAGTGGTTCCTGAAGGTACTTCTCAGCAGCACCTGCCATGTGGCAGGAAATGAAACCAAAACAAAACAAAATTGGCAGAAGCAGAAGGCCTCACACCACATGAGTCTGTTCTGATGACTGAACCTAAGACTGTATAAGGAAAGAAAACACTGGGTCTCAAAATTTCATCTTAAATACAGAACTTATTATAACTAAAGAATTACCGTAAGTGGTATCTATCAAAGTAATCAAAGAGTTTTTTAGGCTGTTTTCTCAATTCTATTTTACCACAGACTTGTATATTTTTGCATTTTTACGATATACCTGGAAGAGATTAAAGCAGACGCAAGGAGTACTCTCATGAAGGTGACTTCCGTTACGGTAGGGCAAATGGCGGGACATGAACTGATGGGAAGAGGAAAGTGGGTCATAGAGCCAGAAGCAATCCCGGTGGGAAGCCATTAAGGGGGTGGGTCAGACCCTGGACCTGGGGGAAGCCTGGCATGCTGTGACGTATTAGGTCTTTGTGATGCAATAGAGTGTCCTGACACTTGGCTGGGAAGCACCCATAGCTTAGAACCAAAAATAGGTTTTGTTTTGAGCTATCAGTTAAGTTTGTTCACCAACACATGATCACCAACAACTACTTCTCTCTACTATACTCAACAAGACAGGCTGATGATCAGTGGTCAGCATTTTCTGAAACCTGCTAGTGAGCTAATGCAACCTGCAAGGCTGAAGCCCATTCAACTCACAACTTGGCCTTATCATAGTCTAAGACAATAGGCCTGAAGTCCTCCTCACTAAATTCAAGTGTGTTAGATCAAATGTTAGTGAAAACCTGGGCAAGAAGGAAAGGGCTAGCAAGAAAAGACAAAAAGTGTGGAGATAAGATGGATGAAAGCAATGCTGACAAGCTGTAACTCTGGAGATATCCAATAGTGCAGGCTCTGAGGTGGACAGTCAAGAGCAGAGCTCCTTCCACTGACAGTTATCCCCTCCACGCAGTCCACTCCTGGCCCTCTTCCAGCAGGCACTCGACACATGGACTCCTCTGATACACCTTCAAGGACTAGGGATCCCTATGGCCGGTGACATGGAAGAAATACTGTGGTCTTCATGAAGTTATGAAGGTGTTTATCCAACACTGTGGGCTACGTATTTCAAAACCGAGAAACAAGTCATTCGTTATCTTGAGGCAACACATAAATCAGATTCATCTTAAAGAAATGGGCTGTCTCTTTTTGAAAGATGGACTCCTTTTTGCTTCACAGTTTTCAAGCACATCTCCTGTCCTACATGCATTTATATATAGTTACAACAGCAATGGTTTATTTACATTCCTCCACTAACTGCAGAAAACCACAATCTATTTGCAATTATAATACCCTAAAAATAAGTTATTTGATTATTTCAAATGTGAAAAGTAACAAGTGGCAACATTCTTGTTAAAAACTCATAATAGAAAGTTGGTCATTTGCAAAATAGGTCTGCCAAAGTCAAAAAAAAAAAAAAATACACATTTAGAGGTTTTAAAAGTCTATTCTGGTTTTTCAAGCAGTGTATACAGAAAGAAAACATCAAATTAAATGACTTTAACTCAACTCGAGGAAGTAGGAATTAATATTATTCCTTTCTCTGACATTCAAAACTTATCAGGTAAAGTTCTCAAAACAGTATTTTCTTGGCTTACACTACTTGAGACAAAAATATTTCCTAGTGATTAACATTACATGACCCTTTCAAAACTAAGCAAAGCTCACCTAACTATTCTAAAATGGTATTACAAATTGAGTATTCCTTATTGAAATGCTTGGGAACAGAAGCGTTTCAAATTTTGTCGGATTCTGAAATAGTTGCATGCAACTTACTGGTTGAGGATCCTGAATCTGAAAATCTGAAATCCGAAATACTCCAATAAGCACTTTCAGTATCGTGCTGGTGCTCAAAAAGTTTCAGATTTTGGAGCATTTTGGGTTCCACAGCATTTTGGATTTTCAGATTTGGGATTCTCAACCTGTATTTGAAAATGGAGGCTGGGTGTGGTGGCTCACACTTCTAATCCCAGCTACTCAGGAGGCCGAGGTGGCAAGGATCGCTTGAGTCCAGGAATTGGAGACCAGCCTGGGCAGCATAGTGAGATCCCGTCTCTACAAAAAATAAAAAATTAGCCAGGCATAGTAGTGTACGCCTGTAGTCCCAGCTACTCAGGAGGCTGAAGTGGGAAGATCACTCAGGCCCAGGAGGTCGAGGCTGCAGTGAACATGATCACGCCACTGTACTACAGCCTGGGTGACAGAGTGAGACCCTGCCCTCCCCCCCAAAAAAAAGAAAGAAAAAGAAAATGCGCCAATCATCACATAAAAACAACAGTGTTAGTAGGCCAACCCTTGAGTAGAGAAAAATCTGAAAGTAAGCCAGTATTTCCTATCTCATACTGCTCAAGTTCCAGCCCTATATGGCACAGACTTTCAGACACGTTCCCTATTCTCCATCTAGATTTTCACAGCACTCTAACAAACTAACAAAGCCACTAAAAGCAAAACTTCACAACAGAAAGGTAGCCAAATTTTTTTTTTTAAAGATTCTTAAGTGTAAGTGTGCAAAAATGTATACAAGGCAATTTTTAGATTTATAAAAGTGCGAACGATAACCTAAATGTCCCTCAGTGGGAGCTACCATTTACCAGGTGCTTGCCATGTGCCACCCACAAGTGTAGCACCCTACGTGTATCACCACGTGTCCTGCTCACAACAGCTCTGTTAAAGAGTGATGAGACACATCTCCAGCCTGCAGATAAGGAGGTGGAGGCACAGTGAGGTTGAGTAAGATTTCAGCACAGTTGCTGGCAGGGCTGGGATACAAATATAGAGATTGAGCTCCTACCACCACCACATTCCACTGCTTCTCATGAGAGAGAACTTAAAGAAATGATGGCTTCTCCAAATAACACAAGGTCATGCAGTTCTCGTGGCAGGGGTAGGGGGACTGTTCTTTTTGACTGATGACCATTGTAATTCCCAGGAATACAGTGTGCCTGTGCCTAGCATATCATAAATACTCAATATGACCTACAACATATATTACATACACATTCATATATACATAAATAAAATGCTTAAAAGAGGAGGCTAAAATAAGAAATAGGGAACATTTAATTTTATGTACTTCTCATGATTTAAATTTTAGGCAAGAATATTACTTTCTGGCTGGGCGCGGTGGCTCACGCCTGTAATCCCAGCACTTTGGGAGGCCGAGGTGGGCAGATCACCTGAGGTCAGGAGTTCGAGACCAGTCTGGCTAACACGATGAAACGCCATCTCTACTAAAAATACAAAAAATTAGCTGGGCATGGGGGCGCACGCCTGTAATCCCAGCTACTCGGGAGGCTGAGGCAGGAGAATCACTTGAACCCAGCAGGCAGAGGTTGCAGTGAGCTGAGAATATGCCATTGCACTTCAGCTTGGGCAAAAAGAGAGAAACTCTGTCTCAAAACAAACAAACAAAAAAATTACTTTTTAAATTATTTTAAAATTTTGAAACAATCTCAAACTTAGGGAAATTTGCAAGAATAGTACAAAGAACTGTCTCTCCCTAGAACCATTGAGGGGAAGTTGCCAACTTCAGGTCCCATCACCCTGAATACTTTAGTACGTGTTTTCTCAAAAACCAAACCAAACCACTAGGCCAGGCATTGTGGCTCACGCCTGACCCAGCACTTTGAGAGGCTGAGTCGGGCGGATCGCTTGAAGTCAGGAGTTCAAGATCAGCCTGGCCAACATGGTGAAACCCAATCTCTACTAAAAATACAAAAATTACTCGAGTATGGTGGCACACGCCTGTAATCCCAGCTAGTCGGGAGGCTGAGGCATCATGAGAATTGCTTGAACCTGGAAGGTGGAGGTTGCAGTGAGCCGAGATCACGCCACTGCACCACTCCAGCCTGGTTGACAGAGCCAGACTCTGTCTCAAAACAAAAACAACAACAACAAAAACCAAACCACAGTCCTACATAACCATAATACAACCATCAAAATCAGAACATTGACGCTGATACATTTCTATCATTAAATCCTCAAGCCCCACGCAAGCTTCGTCGCTTGTCCCAGCAATGGCCTTTATAGTAAAAAGATGTAGATCAGAATCACATGTTGCATTTAAATGTCTCTCTAGTCTCCTCCAGTTTGGAATCATTCTTTGGTCTTGCTTTGACTTTCATGACCATGAAATGTTTGAAGATCACAGGCCAGTTATTTTGCAGAATGTCACTCAAACCAGGTTTGTCTATCATTTCCTCACAATTAGATTCAGGTCATGTGCCTTGGCAGGAACATTGCAGAGGGAATGGTGTGTTCTCTTTGCATCCTAGCAGGTGGCATGATTTCAATTTGTCCCACTGCTGGGATTACCTGGTTAAGGTGGCGTCTGCCAGGCCTCTCCACTGGAAAGTTGCTCTTTTTCGCCTTTGTAATCAGTAAGTATTTTTGAAGAAGTATTTTGCAATTTAAAGAACCCGTTCTTCAAATGCTGAATTTATTTATGAGTATGTACATAGGTTTTCTTACAAAGTAGGTGAAGCTGTGTGAAAATGCTTAAGCTTTCTTTTTTATTCAACAGGTTCTAATCCATGACTATCACTTCTTAAATTTTGAAATTAACTCAGATTTGGCCTGAGTTTGGAACCCCTTCAAACTGACTCTGGGTCCTTCTGGCATGTTTTCATCACTCTTTGAAGACTTCTTTGCTTTCTAACCCAAGATGTTCCAGGCTCATGTTAAACGTTCCTGCTCTAATCCTATAATCAGCCATTTCTCCAAGCAGCTGGGGTTCCTTTTAGTGGAAAATGATATACAGAAGCCAAGATCTGGAAACCTGATACACTCACTGCTATTGGAATATTGCTGATCCCAGGCACCTTCCTCCTCTACTACGAACAGAACTAGGAAACAGATGTGTGTATGTATGTGCACACACATATGTATATCAATACACATGCATGCACGCCTTTTGCAAAGATTTTATTGCTATTTTTATAGGTCCTTATTAAAATCCATGCATTCACACCAATACTTCTGATTCCAATCTAGCATCACCGGATTAATTCTAGCTGTCTCCTTTCCATATTTGTAACATTCTTCAACCATGAGAGCTGCTGGGAGCCATTATCCTGAACATACTTATTTCATCAATCCTCCTATATCCAACCAATCAATACAGGAAGGGCATCTCAGAAGCAATGGATGCCCTTCTCACCTCTCCTGGGCTGACACAGCACACCAGACCCTCCCTCCTAGGTAAACACCTCCTCATCCTACTCAGGCTCTGATACCCCTGGGCCAGGCCAACACCTTGCTCATCCCACTTAATAGCCTCTAGGACTGAATTGTTCAGGAAGGAAAAGAGAGAAAAGACGATTACTTTTAAAATTAAAAAGAATTAATGTAAAAATGTATTTTTTGAAGGATATCAGTTAAGTTAGAACTTGTAATAATTCAGAGAGCCAAACTAAAGTTCAACTTTGCATCATCTATGAAGAACAGGTTTGCTAAGTAAATTAACAGTGTAAACAAGCTTGTAACCCAGATATTTAACCTACTTAAGAAAACTAATTGTTTTCAAGCACTTTAAAATCACTGGGCATGTACTTGCCTTTAATTATTGTCTAATTACAAATGACTTCTATTTTCTTAGTTATAGCTTTAATAGGCCTTCTGATTACACTTTAAGAATTACAACTTAAACCCAATACAGTTTAGATCCTTTAAAAATGCCTTTATTAATCAATTTGTTTTTTCAATTAATCACCTGAAATAAACTTTTTAACCATTCAGTGATTTTTCTTTTTTAGTTAATTTGTCATGTTGCTTAAAAAGAAAAAATGGGCCAGGCATGGTGGCTCATGCCTGTAATCCTAGCGCTTTGGGAGGCTGAGGTGGGAGAATCACTTGAGCCCAGGAGTTCAAGAACAGCGTGAGCAGCATAGGGAGACGCTCTCTCTGCTAAAAGTTTTTTTAAATAGCCAGGCGTGGTGGCTCATGCCTGTAGTCCCAATTACTTGGGTGGCTGAGACAGGAGGATTGCTTGAGCCCAGAAGGTCGAGGCTGCAGTGAGCTATGAATCGCACCACTGCACTCCAACCTGGGCAACAGAACAAGACCTTGTCTCAAAAAAGAAAAAGAAAAAGAAAAATGCCTTTCGGCTGGGCGCGGTGGCTCACGCCTGTAATCTCAGCATTTTGGGATGCTGAGGGGAGCCAGATCATGAGGTCAGGAGTTTGAGACCAGCCTCACCAACATAGTGAAACCCCATCTCTACTAAAAATACAAAAATATTAGCCTGGACACGGTGGCAGGTGCCTGTAATCCCAGCTACTTGGGAGGCTGAAGCAGAAGAATCGCTTGAACCTGAGAGGCTGAGGTTGCAATGAACCAAGATCGAGCCACGTGCTGCACTCCAGCCAGGGGCAACAGTGTGAGACTCTGTCTCAAAAAAAAAGAAAGAAAGAAAGAAAGAAAGAAAAACGCCTTTCAGCAGCCAGCAAGGGCTGCTCCCGAAGACCTCCTATTCTGCACATCATCAACACAGTCTCATTCTCCTGTTGTTTATCGTGAATGCAGTGCTGAGTATACCATAAAGCCAGCAAGCAGTTCTCGTCATCTGCATCCGTATTTTAAGACACTCCACTTTATAAAACAGGGTTTCAACCAATCAATTAGCAAATCATTCTGCACTGTTTAAGGCAGCTTGGGAAGAGAAGAAAATTTTGGTGGCATTATAGCACCCAGTTCCTCCACCTCCTTGTGTACATGGCCACAGCCTGGTCACTGAGCTGTCAGCACTCCTTTTTTCTTATGAAGATAAAACCATCTCCACATCAGGTTGTCTGGAGGACTAAATGAGGTAATGGAAGTGTGTGCAGCATAATAGGCACTTAATGAATCAGTTCATGTCCCTTCCCCACCAGAGCCTCATGGAAAATCTCAGCATGACTCAGAGCAGTGTTTTAAAATTTGGTTACACAGAACCTCAGAGAGAAGCTACTGCAGAGCACAGGTCATAACTGACAGCCTGAACCGCGTCTGCCCTATCACGGCCTCTGACCCAAACAGAGGGAAACCAGAAGAATACACCGGCAAGAGTTCCATAATCTAAAAACGAGCAACCAACTCATCCCTGCCTCAGAAGAATAGAAATATTCTAGGGGAAAGGAAATGAAGAATAAATAAGCTGTTTTTTCTACCCTGACTTCCAAATAAAGGTGCCAACAAGTCCTAGAGACTCCCAACGAGGCCCAGTTTGAGGGTCCTGGACCACTGAGGCACTCATTTGTTCAGTGGTGGGTTATCTGGTTTTTACCTCTAGCTCTGTTAAGTACCAGTAACTATTAGGATTTAACATGTGACAGAAGATCACATTAAAAATCCATTAGAAAGCCCCACCTCTACAAAAATGCTAGCCAGGCATGGTGGTGGAACGTGTAGCCCCAGCTACTCTGGTAGCTGAGATGGAAGGACTGCTTGAGCCTGGTAGGTTGAGGCTGAGATTGTGACACTGCACTCCAACAGACTGAGACCTTGTCTCAAAGAAATCCATTAGAGGTAAGCAATTTTTAAAGTCAAAGGTGTTAATAATATGATGCACTATGGGCTAACCTAGCAGTGTATTAAAAAGAAAAAAAAAAAAAAATAAGGCTGAGGATGGTGGCTCATGCCTGTAATCCCAGCACATTGGAAGGCAAAGGCAGGAGGACTGCCTGAGATCAGGAGCTTGAGACCAGCCTGGGCAACATATCAAGGCCCTGTCTCTACAAAAAAATTTAGCCAGGGGCGGTGGTGTGCACCTGTAGTCCTAACTACTTGGGAGGCTAACCCAGGAGGATTGTTTGGGTCGAGTCTAAGGCTGCAGTGAGCTAAGATCCTGCCATTGCACTCCAGCCTGGGTGAGGGAGCAAAGCCCGGTCTCTAATGAATTAAAAAAAAAAAAAAAGAAGAAGAAGACAAAGGCAAAAAAGCTAGTCCCTAACAGCGAATCAAGCAGAGCTGGAAAGGTCCCAGCAGGTTAGACATTTCAAACACATGGCCTCGAAAGAAAATACTAGGATCAGGAATCAATCTAAGAATTCTCAGTACATAATGCCAGATGATCTATTTGCTCTATATTTTCAATATTTGAAACATCTAAACTTCCTTGGCATGTAAGATGATGTGGTTTTGGTGTGTTGTTTCTTTCAAAACCATGATAATTTGTTTACAGCCAAGAAAATATAGTGGTGCTCCTTCCAAACTGCCTCAAGAGCAAAGCCAGACATTTAAAAAATGCAAACAAAAAAGGTACCATGAATATACATTGTTGTCTCTGCAAATAATTCTTTCCTCACACAGAAGGATAAAGCTGTCTGCATGTGTCATTTGCAGAGCCTCTGTGCTTCCAAACGGCCTCCAAGCAAAGTTTAAAGGAGGGCTCCCAGCGAAGCTTAAAGCAGGTCTCCTCTGGGTTTACAAAGGGCCTAGACCCTGAGTGACAGGTCACAGGACTCAGACGTCCTCCCCAAACCACTGCAGACACACCAGTGTTCTGCAGCAGGAAACACCAGTTCCCCTCCTTTTAGGGACCATAGTCCCTAAAAGTCTCCCCTTCCCCAAGCTGGTGGAGGGGCCAGTCACTCTGGCTTTTCTTCTCTATTGGTGGGGGGAGGACAAGTAAACAAAGAAGTTGCTACAGCTCAGAGAATTCACAGGCTGACTGCATTTAAAGCCTTCCCCAATTGTGAGATGTTAGGCATTCTTTGTTTCGTATTAAAGGACATTCAAGCACGTGCAAAGCAGGTGAGGAAAACTAACAGTTCTGTATCAAGAACGCTGCTACCTGAAATACAGATATTTACTCTAAAAGGGAGGAGACAGTTCACAGCCCCCTTCCACACCACGCCAAGTACTTCTTCTGGAAGGAAAGCTGGCCCAGGAAGCTACTACAAAGATACCTGGTCTGGGAGAAGTATTTTCTCTGGTTTCTTCCTAGGGCAGAATACCATAATGCCCAAGCACAGAAGCTCAGCAGCCGAGGCCATGGGGGTCACTTCCTACCTGTGTAGCCTTGGGGAACACAGTCTCTCCACACCAGCTCACAGGGTCTTCATGAAGATGAAATGAGTTAGCACAGGTAAAACACGCAGGACAAAGTGCCCGGGGTTCGCCACAGGAAGTGCTAACTTCAGCCCTTCGAAGATGTAAATACCCACCTCCTCCAATCCAGACTCTTTCTTCTTTTCCTTTTCTTCAGACCATTTGCCTGCCCCTGGTTCTTTTATTCTCAACCTAACCGGCACTGTCATGCATATTCACCAGCATTCTCCAAAGACCTCGCCCCCTGGTTATCCCACACTACCTTTCTAAGCCTATCCTCACACAACCTCAGACAAACCCCAACCCCAACTAACCGTGTTCTTCACCTTTATTTGCTGGGGGGGGCGGGGAGGCGGGGAACCCTGCACAGCTACAGATCACTGCAATTACATATAATGCATCTCCTCTCTCAGTGAAGCTCTTAGGGCTGGCAGCCGGTTCTCTTTGCAGTCTGTCTCTCTCTTTTTTTTTTTGGAGGGCGGGTGGCGCTGTTCCACATGTTTTATCTTACCTCAAGTTCTCTTTCCCACTCAGACTTCACCTCCTATTCCTACTTTACAGAAACAGTGAATGCTTCCCCGGAGAACTCCCTCAAACACCCTTCCCTCCATTTCCATATTTACTTTTCCTTCTCAGAGGCTGATCTCTCCCCAAGCCTCAGGTCTCTTCTCTGAGGGGAGATATTTCTCCCCAGGACATCTTCTCTTCCAGGTACAAGTCAACTAACTTTATCAAGTGCCTACGGAGTGCCAGGTTGCAGCCCACAGATGACGGAGGTAGGGCCCATCCTCACGCCTTCAATGCTTACCTCTCTGCTCGTTGCTTCCTAATTGTGCTTCAAAAGGGAAGCCCAACCAGGGCAGCGTTTTTCAATCTATTTTTGCTCACTGCTTTATCCCCAGAGACCAGCACAGCTCCTGGAGCATATGAGGCACTCCATAATTATTTGCTGAGTTGTTTCAAGTCATCTTTGATTCACTTATTCATTCAACAAATGCTCACTGAGCACCCTCTGTGAGAAGTTGTGCAGGTCCTGGGGTGACACTGATGAGTACTGGGAGTTCCTGCCCGAGAGTTGCTCAATGTATTACCAGGAAGAGACCCCAAAATCCATGAGGAGACTTCGCTACGTGACAACAACAAGCAGGATGAACAATGCGCTGGGCTGCTGGGGCTCACTGCAGCCTGATGGACGCCAGTGCTCCTCAAGGCTAAATCTAACTGCTCTCATTCAGGGCTTCCCAAGCTGACCACCGGGGCGCCGGCCCTAAAACCCTCCCTCTTCGGGTTTCTCTTGCACCATCCTTTTTCCTGTTCTCACTCTGCTCCTCTGAGCAACTCCTAAGGGAGCACTGTCACTCCCATGGCCTAAAGGACCACCTCTGTATATAAGTAAGTGGCTCCCAAGCTTCTGCCTGGAGCTCCAGACCCTTATTTCTGCCTGCCAAGTTATACTAAATGTCTGGCACATCTAAACATGCCCAAAGCCAAACACATTGCCTTCTACCCCTGTTGTTCATCCCACCACATAGCCCAAACCCCTGCTCTACCCACTGACCGCCTACCCCAATTCATGGCTTCCCCCAGCCTGGGGTAATCTAGGGCCCCTCCCTCTTTCTCATCATAGCTGATGGACTGATCCCACTTCGGAAGGAGCTCTAAAATCTGTTTTTCTGTTTTTTGGTTTTTTCTTGAGGCAGAGTCTCGCTCAGTCACCCAGGCTGGAATGCAGTGGCATGATCTCGGCTCACGGCAGCCTCCGTCTCCCGGATTCAAGCGATTCTCATACCTCAGACTCCGCAGTAGCTGGGACTACAGGCATGTACCACCATGCTCGCCTAATCTTTGTATTTTTAGTAGAGACGGGGTTTTACCACGTTGGCTAGGCTGTCTCGAACGCTCAGCCTCAGGTGATCCCGCCCGTCTTGGCCTCCCAAAGAGCTGGGATTATAGGCCCGAACCATCACACCCAGCCTGGTCTTTCCATCTTTATGGTCACCACCTTAATTTATGTTCTCCACTTGCCCCTCTTACTTTGACTGCCTGTCCCTTCCACCGGATCCTTAACATGAAAATCAGTGGAGGCAAGTTTAGTTTTTAAAACTGCTTTCTATGGGATAAAATCCAAATTTCTGGGCCGGGCATAGTTGCTCACACCTGTAATCTCAGTACTTTGGGAGGGTGAGGTGGGAAAATCACTTGAGGTCAGGAGTTCGAGACCAGGCTAGGCAAAAAAGCAAGATCCTATCTATAAAATATAAAAATAGGCTGGGGGCGGTGGCTCACGTCTGTAAGGCAGGTGGATCACCTGAGGTCAGGAGTTTGAGACCAGCATGGCCAACATGGCGAAACCCCGTCTCTACTAAAAATACAAAAATTAGCCAGGCGTGGTGGTGCATGCCTGTAATCCCAGCTACTGCGGAGGCTGAGGCAAAAGAACTGCTTGAATCCGGGAGGTGGGGTTGCAGTGAGCTGAGAGTGTACCACTGCACTCCAGCCTGGGCAACAGAGTGAGACTCTGTCTCTAAATAAATCAATCAATAAATAAGCTGGCCATGATGGCACATGTTTGCAGTCTCAGCTACTCAGGAGGCTGAGGCAGGAGGATCGCTTGAGCCTAGGAGTTCAAGGTCACAGTGAGCTATGATCACAGTATAGCACTCTAGCCTGGAGTGAGAACTTGTCTTGTTTAAAAAAATAAAACAAATTTCTTAGAATACAAATCAAACTACAACCCAAGCTACCCTTCCACTCTCCTCCAAAGAGGTAACACTTGTGTCCCACTAATATCTCACCATTTCCCACTCTCCCACTCAGTCCCTAACTCTTCGTCTTTGTTTATTCTATTTCTTCTGCCTGAAATAGAGCAGGGAAGAGACCTGGGAAACACCCAATTCCAGTAATAACAATAATGAAAACAGTAGCTAACACTGACCCAAGCAACATGCTAAACACTTGAAACGAGTTCTCACTGAATCTTCCCAATCACTCTTCGAGGTGGGTGCTATTACTATCCCCTTATTTTACCAATGAGAAAGCTGGGGCACACAGATGACACAGCTGCTCAACACTGGGCTGATCTGACCACACGGCTGTCCTGACTTCAGAACCTCAGTTCTTTTTTTTTTTTTTTTTTGAGACGGAGTCTCGCTCTGTCGCCCAGGCTGGAGTGCAATGGCCGGATCTCAGCTCACTGCAAGCTCCGCCTCCCGGGTTTACGCCATTCTCCTGCCTCAGCCTCCCGAGTAGCTGGGACTACAGGCGCCCATCACCTCGCCTGGCTAGTTTTTTGTATTTTTTAGTAGAGACGGGGTTTCACCGTGTTAGCCAGGATGGTCTCGATCTCCTGACCTCGTGATCCGCCCGTCTCGGCCTCCCAAAGTGCTGGGATCACAGGCTTGAGCCACCGCGCCCGGCCATCAGAACCTCAGTTCTTAACCACTCTGCCACACCAAGCGACTCCCATTCGCCCATTAAGACCCAGCTCAAATGTTTCCTCTTTGGGGGAGACTTTCCCATTCTCTTCCTCTTCTCTATCCTCTAGGATCCCGCAGCACTGTCTTTATTATGGGCAGCCTCATTGTGTGTCTGTCTGTTTACATTACTGGTTGAGTTCCAAAGATAAAAACTAGGTCTTTTTACCTTTTTATTCCCAGCACTATACAGTGCTCGACACATTAGATGTGTCCAATAAATACTGATGCAGTAAACACATCCTTCCAATCACACTGGACCTAGATTATACCAAGATCCAATTCAAGTCCACCCAGCATGCCACTGCTCCCAAACACCCTACACAGCTAACCATAACCTCTCCTCCTCTCCCCTCTCTGCCCCAGCACTCTTAGAAAAGGAGAAGGAGCAGGTCTTGCTGGGGCAGCCACTCCCACAACCAGCTGATAGCATTATCACACCAGGGCAGGCCAGGGAGCTGCCGGCCATGGCCCTCCTGATTACAGGAGTAAAGTGCATCCAAGAAGCACTTTCCCTGAGACAGGGACAGAGGGGACATTTAATGTGGGGTTGCCAGATTTAAGGTCTTTGTCACTTAAAATGCAACAGCAGATGATGGACATAAAAATTAAAATGTACATAATATGACAGAAAATCTGCCATGGCCATTTTCATAACTCATGAAGAGCCAACAGGCTGAAATGTATACAAGTAACACAGATATGTAAGTTTTATAACCTACTTGCCGTTTTACATAACCACCATGAATCGGATAATTTTGCTATAAGTTTTGAGTACTATTTTAGATGCTACAACTGCTCAGCACCTAATGGAGTGGGCTTGGTTTTTCTTTTTTCAGACACTAATGCAGAATGGTTATCTGCTCACAGTATATTCAGATGGAACAAAGTAATTTTTTAAACAGATGAGTCATGAAATCATTATCTCGGTAGTCAATAAATAAGAATGAAGGAAGGTAGTTCCAGACTTGAAATAAGGTTTACTCCTATGAGTGAGGCTAATAAAACCGGCAAGCACATAGTTAATTGTAATACATGCTAAGAGATGGTCTATAATTAGGATGTGGTTTCCAAATGCTAAACTTTAGCACCTGTGATATGTATGGGAAAAAGAACACAATGTAATCATTTTCATAAAGCTTTATTCAATTTAATGAGACGGCTCTTATTCTGAGACTGTTCATTCTGAGACTGTTCATTCTACTTTTTTGTTAAAATTTTTTTTTATTTGAAATGATGGTAACAAATAGTAAATTTCAAAAATGCCTTTACTTGGCAAATTTCAAACCAGTAACTCATGATGGATCCCAATGTGCCTTTTTCTTTTCTTTTTTTTTTTGAGACGGAGTTTTGCTCTGTCGCCCAGGCTGGAGTGCAGTGGCCGGATCTCAGCTCACTGCAAGCTCCCCGTCCCGGGTTTACGCCATTCTCCTGCCTCAGCCTCCCGAGTAGCTGGGACTACAGGCGCCCGCCACCTCACCCGGCTAGTTTTTTGTATTTTTTAGTAGAGACGGGGTTTCACCGTGTTAGCCAGGATGGTCTCGATCTCCTGACCTCGTGATCCGCCCGTCTCGGCCTCCCAAAGTGCTGGGATTACAGGCTTGAGCCACCGCGCCCGGCCCCAATGTGCCTTTTTCAATGTTACAGTTCCCTGAAACCAAAGTCTGGGAACCACCATATGAAAGTGTTTGAAGAGACCTGGGAAACACCCAATTCCAGTTTGCTTAAGACCCAGTTTTAGAAAGGGATAACTGACATGGAAAGCTAATCAAGCATTTCCCCTAATGGACACGAAAAAACAAAAATCTGGCACTTTTAAGATTTTATATACACATCACTAAGATTTCCAATGCACATTCCCATCTTAGAGACGCTAAGAAATCCTGTAGCAAGGAAAGGCCAGTTTAATTCAGTTTAATCAGGAAAGAAATCTTTTTTTTTTTTTTTTTTTTTTGGCAGACAAATCTATTAGCACCCCAACAAACAGTGGGAAATGCTGAACTAATCAAATGTACTGAAGTGTGTCTAAAACAGAACATATTACTAGTTGAGAGATGTGCCTTCGTGAAACCTGGAAGCTGGAAGACAGCACAGCAGTGTTTTCCATGAGGCTTTTCCAAAAGAGAATACATAATCTGGTAGCTAAAAAGGTGTTTCCCACTTCAGTTTCTCTAATATCTGGGGGAGAAAGTATACACACATATTCATTTCTCAGTATAAGTATGTCAATAACCACTTCTCAATACGGATGGTCAATTCGGTTTGATCAGAATGAGATACCCTGGACGGGGAAGACAACACTCTGGACATCAAAAACATCCATCTTCTGCATGCTGAAGTAACGAATTAACACTTTTTAAAGTCACTAACAAATCTGGTTGATATAACTGAGTGGGACTGATAAATGATCCTTACAGACCAGCAAAAGTGGGGATCATATGCTGAAACGGGGCAACTCATGAGGAGTGCCTTCTAAATGTTTTGAAACCATGGTAAGACAACCCTCAGTGATCATTAAATCAATTTAGTGGGCTGGGATTAGCTTATTAGGGTTTTGTTCTGTACCATACAAAGTGGACTTAAAAAACTGTATCTGACTACATGCACTTATTATCAGAAAGTAAATACTGCTGCTTCAGCATAAACATTCATATGGCTATGGGTCTCAATGCAAATTGAATTTTTTATAGTAGAGCCAATCAAAAAGTTTAAAAGCCACTGTTTTAAGCTACCTAATTATCTAACTTCAGTTTATAAATAAGAACTTCTTGGCATTAAAAGAACAGCAATTATTTTCTGTAAGCAGAGGGGTAAAGGAAACAACGGCAACAAGAGGCAACAACAGATCACAAGCTTCGCTGCCCTGGGATCCTGGGTAGGAGCGCACGCGATCACCTGCTAGGTCTCTGACCTTATTAAGGCATTAAAGGACATTATTTCTGCTCACCACTATACAGTCTGGTTTTTATAAAGGCACAAATGAATAACCAAAATGCACTTCTAAAGAAAAACAAAAATGTAAGAAGTCATACTGATTAAACAAACAAAAAAACAAGATTGAATAGCTGATACCCCAAACTCTGACAGGGCACTTCACAGAAAAACAAGCTCCTCTATGTCAACTGAAATGAAATTATGTAGTAACCAAAAACCAGCACTTACTCTCTCCAGTGTGAACAAGGTTGGGTTCCAAGCAGGATTCAAGATCATTTCTTTTTTTTCTTTCTTTCTTTTTTTTTTTTTTGAGACAGAGTGTTGCTCTGTTGCCCAGGCTGGAGTGCAATGGCGTGATAACCTCTGCCTCCCAGGTTCAAGCAATTTTCTTACCTCAGCCTCCCAAGTGGCTGGGATTACAGGCGCATACCACCATGCCCAGCTAATTTTTTGTATTTTTAGTAGAGACGAGGTTTCACCATGTTGGCCAGGCTAGTCTCAAACTCCTGACCTCAGGTGATCCACGTGCTTCGGCCTCCCAAAGTGCTGGGATTACAGGCATGAGCCACAGTGCCCGGCAGGATTCAAAATCATTTCTATCTTTACTGGTTATCACTTAGACGGTCTAGCTGACAGTTGCAAAGCAGTCTCAATCAATGAGATAATTAAATGAGTCTTTGAACCTGCTTTTTATAAACTAAAAAGACCCACCCGTATTTAGTAAGTATGTGTGCTATTGGCCCAGGTCGGCAAAAATTACACAATGAGTGTGACAATCGGGGGCTAAACGGCCTGCATATCACTTGAGAAAAGTGAGATAAGAAAAGTGAGAGACAAACACAAGATAATTAGCCTGGTAGCACCCTCTCCCACCTCACACCTCCACCACGCAGGGAGGCTGGGACACCGACTAAAAGCAATCCTAACTTCATCCCCCAACCTGAAGCCACCACCTCACTGACTCCAGGGAGTGCCAAAGAAATTCACAGACAGGAACAGGAACGCTCCCACCCCTCCTGCTGGATCTGTTTTTAAGTGTAAGCCTCTGCACCAAGCATTTCAGAAATATGGCACAAACCGGAATGTTTAGGAACTTCTACCAATGTACCACTCTGCTGACTGTAGCCCAAACACTATTTCAAATTTTGGAATCTGTGTACTTTCATAAAAAGTTTGTCTCCTCACATTCAAAATTAGAGATTTGACCCTTCTAATTCTAAAAATTCCACTAGGATAAGCCAACATGTATTCTAAGAAACACTAATCCTGTGAAATGCTCTGCGATGGTGCTAAAACCATTTTGGGTATTTTCAGAGTGCACACCCGCTGTAAAGTAGCCTGTTTTACTTTGCATAACCCTCCCTGTGCTGTCCAACAGAGTAGCCGCACGTGGCTACTGTGCACTTGCAATGAGACTAGTGCCACTCAAACTGAATTTTTAACCATTTTAATCAATTTAAATCTAAAAACTGACACTTATTTCCATTGCTGGAAAACTTTTGTATGTTTGGAAAAACCTGGGTAGTATGTGAATCTACTTTTCCATGAAAAAGTAGTAAGTTTTATGAAATCTAAAAGCAAATCAAGTATTTCCAATGAAAATTTTATGTTTGAACTAAAATCTGTTGTAGGCCTAAGATACACACCAGGTTTCAAAGTCTTGGTACAAAAAAAAAATGTAAAACATTGCGTTAATATCTTAAAATCAATAGCATGTTGAATTGACAATATTTTACATATATGTGGTTAAATAAAGTCGATATTATTGAAATTAATTTCACTTATTTCTTTTTAATTTATTTATTTATTTATTTTTTTGAGACAGAGTCTTGTTCTGTCACCCAGGCTGGAGTTCAGTGACACAATCTCGGTTCACTGCCACCTCAGCCTCCCAGGTTCAAGTGATTCTCCCACCTCAGCCTCCCAAGTAGCTGGGATTACAGGCACCCACCACCACACCTGGCTAATTTTTGTATTTTTAGTAGAGATGGGGTTTCACCATGTTGGCCAGGATGGTCTGGATCTCCTGACCTCATGATCTGCCTGTCTCGGCCTCCCAAAGTGCTGGGATTACAGGCGTGAGCCACGGTGCCTGGCCTGTTTTTACTTTTTAAATGTGACTCCAGGAAAATTTAAAATAACACACTTGGCTTGCATTCTGTTTCTACTGGGTGGTGCTGGTGCCACTGAATGATTCCCAAACCAACACTGGAACCACCTCCCAACATCAGGTTCGGGAATGTTGCCATAACCAAATACTTTTCTTTCTGTGCAGCATTTGAACTGCTGATCACACCTGTGATGGAACAGTCCTTCCCTCATATTCAGTGATGAGGAATGACTGTCCTACAGAGCCACCGTTCTTTTTATCCTTTCCCAGGTCCTCTTTCTCTTCCTGTCCCCAAGGTCTCATTCTCAGTTCTCTTTTCTATTGTTTACACTCTCATGGTGACCTCATCCTCTCCCTTAGCTTCGACTATCACTTCCACGTGGAAGCCTTCCAAGTCTTTATCTCCACTTCTGACCTCCTTCTCAAGCTGCAGATCCACATTGCCAGCTGCCTGCTAACCAGTTCCATTGCCAAGTCCCACCAAATTCTCCAATTCGGTAAGTCTGACCTGGGAATGCATCATCTTCCTTTTTGTTGAAGAGTCTCATCATTCACCTTAAAAACCTGGTCCCTAGTCCCATGGCTATAGCCTTTAGCAGGACCTTTCATAATAGTCCTTTTATCCCCTAACTGGCCTGCCTGCCTCTCAATTCTTCCTTTAATCGGTGGCCCCCCACCAAGTCCTCCTCTGCACCACTGCCATATCAGTATTCTCACTGCGCTGCCATCAGATTTTCAACAGGTCCCCAACGTCTACCATGGCAATACAAACCACTCGGCAGGCACTCAGCTCCTCTACACATGTACAACCTCCCCTCAATCCTCCCTGGACACACCTAGCCCTCCTCCACCTTCCTCTAGCTAATACAGCCTGCCCTGAGTCTACTCATCACCATTCTGCCCAATCTATAGGGTTCCACTCAAATACAAAGTCCTTAAGAAAGCTTTCTCTGATCAACACAGTTAAAATCAGTGTCTCTCCTCCCTCAAACTCCTTTGGTACTTCTAATAATCACTATGGTAATGAGAGTATATGGCCTTATCTTTATAAAATAGTATCCCCTTAATAGCACTGAACAGCACCTTGCACTGCATAGTACAGGTATGCCATCTTTGGACATCTTAACAAAGAAATCAACTTCAAAAGGAAAATCTTGCCAGGCGCGGTGGCTCACACCTGTAATCCCAGCACTTTGGGAGTCCAAGGTGGGCGGATCACAAGGTAAAGAGATCGAGACCATTTTGGCCAACATGGTGAAACCCCGTCTCTAATAAAATACAAAAATTAGCTGGGCGTGGTGACACATGCCTGTAATCCCAGCTACTCGGGAGGCTGAGGCAGGAGAATGGCTTGAACCGGGGAGGCGGAGGTTGCAGTGAGCCAAGATTGTGCCACTGCACACCAGCCTGGCAATGGAGCAAGACTCCGTCTCAAAAAAAAAAAAAAAAAAAATTGGTAAATTTCAAACTACGGATGACTCTTAAGTCTTTTATCTCCAAACTGGACCTGTAATTACTCCAGCCTTTCACCTGGATATCTCAGGATTCAATGATTCCAACTGAATTCATAATCTCAACCCCACACCTGTCCCTCATCTAAATGCACCCTAACTCAATGAATGGTGGCCCCATTCCCGCAAGAAGCCCAGCCAGAGACATAGGTGTTATTTTACATTTCTCCAACCCCGCCTTCTCATACCCAATGACCAACTCCTCCGAAATCTTCCTAAATGCCTCTGGAATTCATTCATTTGTCCCCAACTCTGTTGTCAGTTCAGGCCACTATTACCTGAGATTACTACAATATCATCTGGTCTTACGTGCAACGTCCCAGCCAGTTTCCACAACACACCGGAATCATCTTTCAAAAATCCAATCTGAACAAGTGACTTTCCCACTTAAAACCCTTCAACTGTTCTCAGGAAAAAGACTTTCAAACATGGCTTATACACTCTTCTGCATGTGGTTAAGGCTTAGGTTTTCAGCTTGCCTCTTATTTCTCAGATTATTTCTTCCCTTAAGCACACGACACTCCAACCATGTCAAAGTATTCTCTATGCTGTTCCCCAAACATGCCAATGTCCACTAGTGCCCCATGGTCTTTGCAGAAGCTGTTATCTCTGTAGGTGTCCATCCTTTGTAACCCCCCAACACCCTGAGCACCAGCCAGCCCCTTGCATCTATTGTCTTACTTCAGCAGTTGTGTCTGGAGAAAATCTTCACACTACTGCTAGGCTTGTACTTGTACTTATCAACACCTGGCATGTAAAAGGCACTCAGTAATTATTTGCAGAATGAATGAGTAAACAGATCATTTTCTAGGTTTTTTAAAAAACAAATTCCAAAGTCAATGAATGAAAGCCATTTTTCTGTCACCTATATTAATTCAACAGCATTGTATAAAGTGGGCAGTGGACCTAAATTTTTATTTTACCTATTGAGTAAAAACTGGTGGCTGGGTACGGTGGCTCACGCCTATAAACCCAGCACTTTGGGAGGCCGAGGCAGGCAAATCACGAGATCAGGAGTTCAAGATCAGCCTGGCCAACATGCTGACACACTGTATCTACTAAAATATACAAAAAATTAGCTGGGTATAGTGGCGGGCACCTGTAATCCCAGCTACTCAGGAGACTGAGGCAGAAGAATCCCCTGAACCCAGGAAGCGGAGGTTGCAGTGAGCCAAGATCGCGCCACTGCACTCCAGCCTGGGCGAGTGACTCCATCTCATATTTAAAAAAAAAAAAACAAACTAGTAATAATTTGGTCAAATCAAGAGAATGGGCTCAGAATAATCACAATGAGGGAGAAAACGCTGTATTCAATGTTCTCCTTTGCCTAGTAAACTCTAAGACCTATTCATTTGAAATTGCTGAGAACTTTCTGATGCAAAGCACAGAATGTATGAAAAACAGCCAAGTAAACGTGGATACAACACAGAGGCACAGCCTGCAGGAAACTGGAGAGTATGAAGAGACGACATCAGACCACAGGAATGTAGGGACTTGAATAAAAAGAAAAGGCTCCGCGCTGCTCCTGTCCTTGCGCAGGCCAAAGCTCTGTGCAATCACCGTGCAGGCTTCATGATCCTGGTAGCCATGAGAAAGAACAGAGCCATTCTGTGGGGCCATAAAAGCCTTTCTGGTTCATTCAACAAAGGGAGATACAGCAAAGGGGAAGGAAACACTTACTAAGCAACAAGACCAGGTGCCCAGCCCTCACATAGAGCATTTCCTTTATGCTTCGCAACAATGTTATTATCCCCATTTTGCTGGTGAGGAAATGAGCCTACCGCCTTCACACAGCGAGTCCTGGTGACCTTATACTCACACATTTTCACTCAACATCTACTCCTGCCAAGCCCAGTTCTAGACGTTGGGGATACAACAGTGAGGAAAACAGTTATGGTCTCTGCTCTCAGGAAACCGGATAGTACTGTGGAGAGAGACGTACCATACACAAATAATTTCAGATGGTGATACAGTTTAGTAGCACTAAAAAGGTAAAACTGAAGGATGTGATAAAATAACCAGGAAGGCAATTCTAGGTTGCAAAGTTCTCAGAGATAATTCAAAAGATACTTTTGAAGAGAGTGCACAGAGCTAAAGACAATGTTTAATAAAGTGACTATCAAGTCAAACTTTCAATGGAAGTCTCTAAAACTACCAGAAGCAAAAAATTAACTAATTCCCTGATTATCAGAAAAGATAACTAAGGAGTTATCTCAGTCATAACCTAAAGCAGTAAGTTACATAGTCACCAGATGGCAAAAATGTCCACATGAACCAAACTATTGAAGGCAATGGGCCAACCAAACGAATTCTTAGATGCCCCAGCACCTATATCAGTGCATAATAAATTATTGCTGAATAAATATATGACGGAAAGAAGAAAACAATGTTAAGATGTCACTGCTATGAGTTAAATAAATCCCTTTTCTGGCCAAGTGGGTTCAATTCACTCCACCCTACCCCCGACACCAGTCTTAATCACAAGAAGCAGGTGAGGAAAGTGGGATTAGAGTAAATCCACGAACAATACTTACAGAGAAACAATTAGCATATGCTGTCCCTCTCCGCAGCCACCAGATAGAAACAAGTTCCACTTAAAGAAGTCTAATATCCAAATAACTAAAAATTATTAAATGGGGTAATTATTTGGCTTTTTTTTCTTTTTTCTTTTTTTTTTGAGATGGAGTCTGCCTCTATTGCCCAGGATGGAGTGCAGGGGCACAATGTCAGCTCTGTGCAACCTCCGACTCCTGGCTTCAGACGATTCTCCTGCCTCAGCCTCCTGAGTAGATGGGACTACAGGCACATGCCACCACCCCCGGCTAGTTTTTTTGTATTTTTAGTAGAGACAGGCTTTCACCATATCGTCCAGGCTGGTCTCGAACTCCAGACCTCGTGATCCGCCCACCTCGACCTCCAAAAGTGCTGGGATTACAGGCATGAGCCACTGTGCCCGGCCAGCTTTTTTTTTTTTTTTTTCAGACAGGGTCTCGCTGTTTCCTAGGCTGGAACGCAGTGGCGTGATCTTGGCTCACTGCAGTGTGGACTTGACCGGCTCAAGCTGTCCTTTCACCTCTCAGCCTCCTGAGCAGTTGAGACGACAGGCGTGAGCCACCATGCCCAGCTAATTTTCTAAAACATTTCTTGTAGGGACGGGGTTTTGCCATGTTGCCCAGGCTGGTCTTAAACTCCTGAGCTCAAGCAATCAACCTGCCTTGGACTCCCAAAGTGCTGGAATTACAGGCATGAGCCACCACGACTGGCTTCTTTAAAAGCCTATTTGGCTTCTTTAAAGCCTATTTGGCTTCTTAAAAAAATTTTTTTAAATACGGACTCTCCTAATGCAGATACTCAGGATACTTCTGTAACCAGGAACTTGCTCTGAATATTGCACGTAAACTGCCAAGTTGTGACGCTCTGTTTACCAATAATGCTGACCTGGTACTCCTTGAGGAAAGGGACAAAGTACATTCATCTATCTGCACTGCCTCAGGGCCGTGTCCAGCTTAAACTGCAGATGATCAATGATGATATGATCTGAGTTATAAAACTAAAATCCCCCCAAACTTTTCAGTCATGGAGCAGTTGGGTAGGGTGAGGACCACCCTAATTCCTCAGGGTGGTCCTCAAGAGCTGGAGCTGCTCAGTCTGCTCTGCAGAACCTGAAGGTCTCATCATCGCACAACACTCTTACGGTGTCTCTTGTAGAGCTGAAGGGTTGGAGAAGCCTTAGAAGCCTCTGCTTCAATGTTCGGAAGTTTATTTTTAAAGGACCATCCGAGTGGCCATACAGAATAACAAATGGCCATTCACAGCTGAAGAGCAGAGCTGAGTTTGCACCATATATCAAAGATGCCAAAGCTTCCTTTCTGGGAACCAGATGGAAAGACTGAAAAGCACTTTAAAATTGAGATACTACTTCTGATGAACGCTACCTATTTTTGTGATGTTTCAGTCATGAATCTGTGACATTTTTTTCTGAGACAGAGTAGTGTTATGATATTATCACTAGTTGATCCAGCATTAGGAAATATGGATTGGTTGGGGGGTGGGGAGGTTAATAGGGATTATATTCACTTTCTCCAATAAGAAACTTCCTCTGCATACGCCATCTCATTTTTAAAAAAGTAAAACCACAACGTGCAAGTTCCAATACCCCTGAATATTGCTCCTCATAACATCGGCCACATCTTTAAAGTTTTTAAAGCTTCAATTCACAATACTCACAGAAAGAAAACTTCAACAGAAGGCACAAATTAAATACTATCCATCTGCACACTTAATTGATTACCCATTTTCATTTCCTTCTGGATGACCATCACGTTGGTGAGCCAGAAGGATTGGTTCTGCAGGATCTGAGATCCAAAATGGCAGTCGAGCTATCGACTCACCAGAGCCATAATGCTTCCCATACGAGAAGCCAGGTCTTATTTATTTCACCTTTTAATTATCTGGGGGAAAAGAAAATTTACAAAAAACATTTCAAAGAATCAAATAGCATTCATTCTATCATTCTCTGTTCTGCCTAAGAGAGCAGGTACCCTGCTCTGGTTCCTCCTCTCTGCAAACTGAATTAACCTGCCATTCATATGTTTACACAGTCCACACAAACAAGCTAATGGCAAAACATGCAAACTCTAGGTTTTTCTCTCCTCTTCAGTAAGACCAACTTTAGGAAATAGGTGTAAAATGAATCATCTAACAAGCAAAGCCCCCAAAAAGTGCTTTCATTTTCAGAAAAACAACAACAAAAATCAGAGCTCTGATTTTCCTTTAGGTCTACCACAATGCAACACTTCCTATCACTAAGGTAATTTCTGTATCTTTTCCCTTTAAATTCAAGCCGTTAAAAAATTTAGAGACAACTTTGCTCCAGACTACCTCTTTAATGTAATGTTTCCAATCCTTCTTATACAAAAGCTGGGTTTATATCATCAAAAAATTTACAGTGAACCTAAACAGTCACTTCTGTATTTATTACCATTACTAACATAACAACATTAATTTTTTAAAATAATAAAATCCTTGCTGGTTAGAGACAGAGGGCTTTAATTATCTTATGTATTCAAATGGAAAGTCTTTTTGTTAAATTAGCGTGAAAGTCCCTTCATCTACACACAATTGGCCCAAAGAAACAGGCCATTTTCAGCACAAGAGGCCAATCCATTTTAAGAGTGAATAAAGCTTTTGAAAGCACCACACACCCTCTTCCAGACTGTCAAATTTTCAAAATGGTCCAGCATTTTTTCCACTTTATCTTTTTTAACACTTTCAGGCCCAGTAAGCATCTCATAATTAGATTAATTAAAAAGGAAACAACAAAAAACACTGCTCCCTTCTGATCAAAATTATTCCATTTATGCTTAATTAGCTTTAATCCACGTCTACATATTTAATGATGGGGATATGACAATTCAACCTATTTGCATATTTTAAATGCCTTTTCTAAACTATACTTTGTAACAGATTTAGAAGAACAGTCTCTTTCTCATGCCAATATGCCACAGCATAAATCAGGAGGATACAAATTAGGAAAAAAAGAGAAAAGAAAACAAGGCCTCTCAGAGCCAGGGATGTGCTCAGGGGGGTGGAGTAATTTACCCAGGGGTGGGGGCAATTTACCCGCCACATCACAAACTACAATCCTTTCAGCCCACCAGACCGAGAAGCATTACATCACACTCTCACAATGATAGGGGGAGGAGGCTCTGAGAAAGCAAGTTTTCAGCTTTCTTTCCTCCCTGCTCTCAGGCTTCTAGAATCCTGCATTAGGAGTAATGGAATTTAACTTCAGGCACTGCACAGCTTCAGGGGTTACTAACAATCACATAGACTGCTACTTATACATGTGACCCTAAATGACCACTTCGCAGTGGATACATGCCAAAACAGGCAACCACACACCCACACGATGAATTTATGCTGAAAAGCCCAGTTATGCATCTGTGTAAAATTAAACAAAAATTTTATTTCTTGAGGAATGAATAAGGCTAATACACAGGGAGAACTGATAAATAATTTCTAATCGCGGTGAATAGCTGTTCATATCTTTAAAACACCATGTTTACAACATAGTCCTACCCTTTGGTTGAATCCACGATCAAAATAAAAGCGCATCTGGCTGCACATTTGAGAACACACACAGAGACCCAGTGCAAACGAGCGCGCGCAGAAAGGAGAGGGTGAGCCACATATTGCTTGGGAGGTTTTCAAGCAGGGGAATCTACAAACCCCAAACCTCCTGGTGTTCACCCGCCCCCAACCTGATGTTTAAAATGTATCAGGTCTTACTTTAGGTTTTACATCTCTCTAGGAAGGAGGGCCCAGTTTAAAAAATAAAAAGAGAGAAAAAGGCTTTCCCGTTCTAGGGCTTGCCCTCCCAGATCCTTTGTCGGCCTTAGCAGCCGAAAGAATGCAAACCCATTTATATTTATGCAAATTTTTGCAGCAGATTTAAGGGGGGAGGGGGGAGGTCTGTGTTTTTTAAAAACCTCTTTCTAAATAGCAAATTTCCAATTACTCGCAGCTTCATTTATTGCAAGATAGAAACGATGATGAAAATCTGCATATACATTAAAAGTGCAATTAAATCACTTCAAAATCTAAATATTTTAACACGTCTTTTCCATTTCTAAAATGCCGAACCAAAAGTACATCACGGGTCTGATTTACACAGATCCACGAAATGTCTGAAGCCAGTCTCCATGCTAGACAAATGTCGATTTGCAACACCACCAGTGAAAACGGTTAGACAAGATCCATATAAATCAATTGGTTTAAAAAAATTGAAAATATTTACCAACCTCATAAAGTGCAGCAGTGCTTAAATCCAGCAAATTGAGGCATACAAGGTAGAAATGGAAATGAAAAAAGGTCCAAAAAATGAATTCTTTTTGTCTATCTGTTTTTTTGTATTTTAAATATTCAGAAACCAGCAGAGACTCTGTCGGCCATTTTGGCTTGAACTAACTCTCTCTCACACACTCTCCCTCTTGCTCTCTCTCTCCCCCTCTGTCTCTAAAGGAAGCAGCTTTTTGTGACCTTCAAATAGAGGCAGATCATGTGACTTCGGGTAGGTTTGTCAATCAGGAAAGGGGAGGGAGCTGGAGCTGAGACTGCCTTAAAGGGGAAGCAGCCCTTTTCCACTCACTTTCATTTGTGAAATGCTGTTATCTCATACTCTCCGCCTACAGACACTGCATGTGAAAGTGGCAACAGCATAAGGGTAACAGATGAACAAAACAGAAAAACCTTTATTGGTTTATAGAAATATGCTCAGTTGCTAACGATTCTTACAGCTCCTGGATCTTCTCCTGGCTCGCTTGCTAGTTATTCTCTAGATGTTTGGGCAAGCACAGGCTGGCAAACTGCTCTGTACAAGGGGCTGAAACACAGCTCTACCAAACAAGAGGCTTCAGTTTTGAAAGACTGAGGTGAAATATAGGGCACGACTGATCTCTAAGAAGCTCCTAAAATGCATAGAAAAAGACTGAAAGAACCGCACAAAAGTATAAACTGAACTGCAATTCAGAAAGGTTAAGTGACTTATCCCAAATTGCACAGCTAAACAGCTGCAGAAAAGAGACTGGTTTCCCAATTCTGAACTCTACACTTACTATTTTGCCTGTATGTGTATTCAGTACCTCCTCCCCCAAACCCAAATAAAAACTATGCTTCAACATTGCAAACGGAGTTTCTCTGGGCTAGGGCAGGTCTGAGTCATCTTTAATCCCCTCCCCCACCGCAGGAGGTAGCTCTGCAGCCGAGGGAGACTAGGCATTAAATTAAAACCTACCTGGTTTCCACCACTCCTAATCCCTTCTCCTTCCCATATACATCTCCATTCCTACCCACCTAAGAAACCCAAGCTCGGTTTGCATCTCCAGCCCTGTGGCTCACAGGCTGTGTAACTTCAGTGCTAATAGCAAGTAAGTCCCTTACCCACCCTCCCACCCTGCCTGGCCTCAGTTTTCTCATTTGTAAGCGGGCGGAGATTGGGCTTTGCTAGATGGTATCTTTGGTTTCTTTCACCTCCGAAAACTCTGCACTTGGCTGCTTTCTTTGAATAGTTCCGTTCATTTTTTCCTGGCCATCTCAAAAGTTCGCCTCCACGCTGGGAAGGCTTATTGACCTTCGCAGTCCAGACCAGGCCCTCCTGTTAACACTCCCATAATATCTTTTACTACTTCTTTAGAGCAATGGTCATAATTGCAATTTAGTATTTACAAACGAATGTGTTTAATATTAGTCTTCCCCAGCAGACTGTAAACTGTATAAGGAAAAATACCACGTCTTCATTGCTCTGTGAGGCTCCACACCAAACCTCACATAGGAGCTAAATAAATGAATAAATCTATGACTTGGACCATATTCAGAAGGGCTAGGCTGAGTAGGAGGAAACCTGCCACCTGAATATAAACAATTTAGGGGAATGAGGGTCACATAGTTCCCAGAAACTCACATTCATCTATGTTTTAAGGACAGCTTCAGGAAAGAAAGTAACTAAAATGGTAAAAAGCGCGTGAGAGTGCCCTGTGACTATCGACTCCACCTATCTCTATAAACCAGAAAAGGGAGGATTCCCCAGTGTGCTTCTCCCATAAACTAGGCTGCCATGCCAGCCAGCAGACAACTGACGGATTCTAGAAACTCAGCTTTCCTTGAAAAGGAACCTATGAATGCCTGTAAAATCCCATACACTTGTTGTCATCCTGGCTTCTGGGTCTTTATACCGTCGCCTGCCTTTGCTTTTTCCACTCAGATATGAGGACAGGAAAAGAGCTGTTTCAGGGCAGGCAAAGGCCAATGCCTGGACAATCTGGCAGCCTGAATAGCTGTGGCTTAACAAGCTTCCACTGTCTTTGCGTGGCACTCAGTGGAATAGCCAAGCCCTGCACTTATAACTGAGATGCAGGAAAAAGCAGGAAACTCCTAGAATGGAAATTCTGATTATTTAGTCTATTTTTATCCTTCCAATACCTTCCAGATGAGTTACTGAAAGTTGTAGCAGGCTCGATTTGTAAAAATGTATGGAGACTGAACATCCGCCTTGTTTTAATTTGTGATGGACATGCTTTCTTTATGAAACTGAACTTTGCTAAGTTCCATTCCCCAGTGTAGAATATTATTGTATACAAATGTGTTGCCTTGTAAGTGTTAAACAGCAAACTGTATGAAAAGTTTGGAAACAGAACATATTTTAAATATAATATTGGTTATAATTTCAAATAATATGATGAATATATATATTCATATAATATATATATATATATATTTTCAGACACAGTCTTGCTCTGTCGCCCAGGCTGGAGTGCAGTGGCATGATAGCAGCTCACAGCAACCTCCACCTCCTGAGTTCAAGCAGTTCTCCTGCCTCAGCCTCCTGAGTAGCTGGGATTACAGGTGTTAGCCACCACGCCCAGCTAATTTTTGTATTTTTAATAGAGACAGGGTTTCATCATGTTGGCCAGGCTGGTCTTGAACTCCTGACCTCGTGATCCGCTCGCGTCGGCCTCCCAAAGTGCTGGGATTACAGGCGTGAGCCACTGCACCCAGCCACTGAATACTTTTTCCTTAACCTCCAGATCATCTTTTCTATGCAATACCTCTAAATTCAGTATAGTTAGTCTAACTGTTTATCTAAAAGAAACAAGTGCAAGGCCGGGTGCGGTGGCTCAAGCCTGTAATCCCAGCACTTTAGGAGGCCTAGACGGGCGGATCATGAGGTCAGGAGATCAAGACCATCCTGGCTAACATGGTGAAACCCCGTCTCTACTAAAAAAAATACAAAAAACTAGCCGGGCGTGGTGGTGGGCGCCTGTAGTACCAGCTACTCAGGAGGTTGAGGCAGGAGAATGGCGGGAACCCGGGAGGCGGAGCTTGCAGTGAGCTGAGATCCGGCCACTGCACTCCAGCCTGGGTGACAGAACGAGACTCCATCTCAAAAAAAAATAAATAAATAAAAGAAACAAGTGCAATAAATATATTATTTCTCCCTTGTGTTTCCAGGCATAATAGATTCTGTGATAGATTTATTATACTTTTTTCATATTAACAATTAGACAATGTTTTAAAATTATATTATTATGAGGTAAGGATACAAAGTAATAAAAATTATTATTGATATTTTATTTATTTATTTATTTTTGAGAGGGAGTCTCACTCTGTCGCCCAGGCTGGAGTGCAGCCAAAGTTAGAGGACTGCTTGAGCCCAAGAGTTTCAGACCGGGCAACAAACAGTGAGATCTTGCCTCTACAAAAAAATTTTAAACATTAGCCAGGCTTGGTGGGGTATGCCTGTGGTCCTAGCTACTCTGGAGGCTGAGGTGGGAGGATCACTTGAGCCTGGGAAGTCAAAGCTGCAGTGAGCTGAGATCACACCACTGTACTCCAGCCTTGGCGACAGATTAAAAAATATATATAATATGATATATGCATATGATATATGTATATGATATATCATATATATACACGTTTTGTTTTTGGGCACAGATATAAAGTAACAGCCAAAAAAAAAAGTAAACTGAATAAAACCCAAAACTGTATTTTGTTTTTTTTTTTTTTTTTTTTTGAGACGGAGTCTCGCTCTGTCACCCAGGCTGGAGTACACTGGCACGATCTCAGCTCACTGCAAGCTCCGCTTCCCGGGTTTATGCCATTCTCCTGCCTCAGCCTCCCGAGTAACTGGGACTACAGGCGCCCGCCACATCGCCCGGCTAGTTTTTTGTATTTTTTTAGTAGAGATGGGGTTTCACCGTGTTAGCCAGGATGGTCTCAATCTCCTGACCTCGTGATCCGCCTGTCTCGGCCTCCCAAAGTGCTGGGATTACAGGCTTGAGCCACCGCGCCCGGCTGTATTTTGTTTTAAGCAATTAAATAAATGTAGATAATTCTGTCAAAAATCTGATCAATTAAAAGAGAGAAGTCACAAACATTAGGGCTGAGAAGAGGATATCGTAACTGCAGATTTAGAGAAAATCTTTTAAATCATGCTAGAATTATGTGTAACTTTACATAAATAAACTTGAAGATTAAATAAGATGGATGACAGTCAAAAAATAAGATGGATGACGCCTGTGATCCCAGCACTTTGGGAGGCCGAGGTGGGTGGATCATGAGGTCAGGAGATCGAGACCATCCTGGCTAACATGGTGAAACCTCATCTCTACTAAAAATACAAAAATTAGTTGGGTGTGGTGGTGCGTGCCTGTAATCCCAGCTACTCGGGGAGGCTGAGGGAGGAGAATAGCTTGAACCTGGGAGGCTGACTGCAGTAACCTGAGATCGCGCCACTGCACGCCAGCCTGGCGACACAGCAAGACTCCGTCTCAAAGAAAAAAAAAAAAAGAAGACTCCAAACTCTGGACTCACCATTCATTCATGAAGTCAACAATCCTTATTTGTTGCACAATAATCCTTATTTGTATGATAGGACTAGACCCAGGGGCATACAAAAATGATTAATAACACTTCAAAGGACAGAGAGGCATTTTAATCTATAATTAAAATATAGCAAAGTATCATAATGAAAGTATAAATAGAGATATAACATGGCTGTGCTGTAGCAATAAAAAGGGTAACTGCTGGGAGAATAAGAAAAGATTTCACAGGGGAGGAGGTGAGGGTTTGAACTGAGTCTCAAAGAATGAGTAGGAGTTTGCCATGTAGAGAACCTAGGAAAGGCAAAGGCTTTTCCAAGTTTTACCAACTTCGGTACTACCAAACCATGACAAGGAGGTAGGCTGACAAGAAAAAATGTCAATGGGAGAGCTAAGCATTTCTGCTATTCTTACTCCCAACAAAGTCAGAAGATAGAAATAATAGCCAAAACTATGTTAGATCTCCAATGCAACCTAAATCCAACAATCTCTGGATTCAGTTACAAAATAGAATGTGAACATTCTATTTAAGTTAGAATGCTAGCAGGCCTTTTAGGGAACAGTTTTTCTCAAATTCCTTAGAATCGAACCTCAAAAGTTAAATCTGCATTTGGAGGAAGCCTTTCTTGACACTCCAGGCTGAGTCCAGTACCCCCACCTGTGTTCCAAGACACCTCGTACATACCTCCAAAGCAGCACCTTCATAGCCTATTATGGTTAACCACTTACTTGGCGTTTCCCCCTCTAAACAATGAACCTTAAGAGGGCAGGGTATGTAGCTTTTATTTCTGGGTCTAGTGCAGAAGAGAAATTCAATTAATATTGCTGAATGAATGAACAAATAAGCAAAGGAATGAATGGATGAATACTATGAGCCTAGGTACTTTTAGGCTGTAAAGGAAAACAACATGTATCCTACAGTTCAAAGATAAGACATATGCATGAGGCAGTCAACAAAAAAGTGTTAAGATAAAATTATTAACTGCATGGTTGTGCTCTAAGAGAGATGAGTTTGAAAATGGAGGCACTACGGCTTAGATCAGTTGGGTGTCAACAGATAGATAGGACCAGAATGGTTGAAACAGATTTGCTTTGCTCTGAAGCTAATTTAAGCTGCAGGCCCCTCAATTTCATGGGCCCCTCCTAAAGCTCTAGGAAGGATCCTAACAAAGTGCCCACTTATCCCTTATTTTTTGGTTACTGTTTTTTGTTTTTGGAGACCAGGTCTCGCTCTGTTGCCTCGGCTAGAGGGCAGTGGCACAATCATGGCTCACTGCAGCCTCAAACTGCCAGGTTCAAGCAGTCCTCCTGTCTCAAACTCAGCCTCCCAAGGAGCTAGGACTACAGGCATCCACCACCATGACGAGCTTTTTTTTTTTTTTTTTTGGTAGCAGTGGGAATCTCCCCATGTTGCCCATGCTGGTCTCGAATTTTGGGCTCAAACAACCCTCCCACCGTGGCCTCCCAAAGTGCTGGGATTGAGCCATGGCACGTGGCCCAAAACTTTTTATTGTGGTAAAAAAAAAACAAAACAAAACATAAAATCGATCATCTTAACCATTTTTAAGTTTATAGTTCAGTGGCATTATGTATATTCACTCTGCTGTGCAACAGGTCTCCAGAACTTTTTCATCTTGCAAATCTGAAATTCTGTACACATTAAACAATAACTTCATTTTTTCCCCTTCCCTCAGCCCCTGGCAACCACCATTCTACTTTCTGTCTCTAAACTGACTGCTCTAAGTACCTTGGATAAATGGAATTATATATTAATAGTATTTGTCCTTCCACACCAGCTTTCTTGCCAGTATGGTTCCCCTTGTGTCAGTGGACTTAAGAGTTACTTCAGTCATTCTGGAGACCCCCTAAGGAGACCTTCAGTTGAGGATACCTTTGTTTTGGGTTCAGTGGAATAAACTAAATGTATGTGGTTTTCATGAACCTGTGTATGGCTGTGATAATGTTAACCATCAATGTACAAAGAGCTGTTACTAGGTGAACTCACTCTGTATCATGACAGAAATAGGCAGGGCCAAATTATGTTGTAATATACATATGTCAATTATGTTGTAATATACATATGCTATTTCAGATTAGCCAATGTACAAGAAACAGTGAAGCCCGGCAATTTCATAGTGCATATATAAAAGATACTCAATAGAGGTTTTCCCAAAACTGCTAACAATTTTTTTTTTTTTTTTTTTTTTTTTTTTGAGACAAAGTCTTACTCTGTTGCCCAGGCTGGAGTGTGGTGACACGACCTCAGCTCACTGCATCCTCCACCTCCCTGGTTCAAGTGATTCTCCTGTCTTAGCCTCCTGAATAGCTGGGATTACAGATGTGTGCCACCATGCTCAGCTAATTTTTGGATTTTTAGTAGAGACAGGGTTTTATCATGTTGGCCAGGCTGGTCTCAAACTCCTGACCTTGTGATCTGCCCACTTCGGCCTCCCAGAGTGCTGAGATTACAGGCATGAGCCACCGTGCCCTGCCAACAATTTTTTTTTTTTTGTTGTTGAGACTGAGTCTCGCTCTGTCGCCCAGGCTGGAGTACAGTGGCCGGATCTCAGCTCACTGCAAACTCCGCCTCCCAGGTTTACGCCATTCTCCTGCCTCAGCCTCCCAAGTAGCTGGGACTAAAGGCACCCGCCACATCGCCCGGCTAGTTTTTTGCCTTTTTTTTTTTTAGTAGAGACGGGGTTTCACTGTGTTAGCCAGGATGGTCTTGATCTCCTGACCTCGTGATCCGCCCGTCTCGGCCTCCCAAAGTGCTGGGATTACAGGCTTGAGCCACCGCGCCCGGCCCCTGCCAACAATTTTACAAATTTATATGATGTTACCAGTAACAAGTTGTGAGGCTGAATGGAACTTATCTAATTAATCACAAAAAACACATTTTGGTAAACCATGCTATAGGAAGCACTGAATTATTTACCTATTCTCTTTTTAGAAAATATCACAGAATAGGGAGGGATGATCAAAGAGTATAGTACAGGCAAAAAATGTAGGTGAAAACGTTTCACAGCCATGTGTTAGGCAACCAATTAATACAAATATTACATTGTTTTTCTGAATTTTGTGGTATTTAATTTTTTTAAGTTGCCATTTTTGTGATTTATCTCCTCTTTGTAAATATTCACTTTTGAACCTAGTTTTGTCTTTGAAATTAATTTGCTTTTTCTTAAAGACTATTCCCACAAAAGTCGGATTTGCAGCTAGTCAGAAAGAAGGATTTCTTTGCCTGCCCAGAGACATGTAAGGCAGAAGGAAACCAGACGTGCGTAGAAGACCTTCAGGAGAGCCCCTGGGAGGAGCACAAGTTCCTTTGAAAATATGCATAGACAGGCTAATAGCATCTTAGGGAGGCCCTTAGAAGCAAAGAAAACGTTCAGGCTTGGTTGGAAAGGCATTTTCTGAAAGAAAAAAACAAAAAAACAGTAACTGATAACTGGCTGATATAGTTTGGCTGTGTCCCCACCCAAATCTCATCTTGTAGTTCCCATAATCCCCGTGTGTTGTGGGAGGGACCCAGTGGGAGGTAACTGAATCATGGGGGTGGTTACCCTCCTGCTGTTCTTGTGATAGTGAGTTCTCAAGAGATGTGATGGTTATAGAAGGGGCTTTTCCCCCATTGCTCAGCACTTCTCCTTTCTGCCGCCAAATGAAGAAGGACATGTTTGCTTTCCCTTACTCCATGGCTGGAAGTTTCCTGAGGCCTCCCCAGCCATGTGGATATGTGAGTCAATTAAACCTCTTTCCTTTATAAATTACCCAGTCTCAGGAAGTTCTTTATTTTATTTATGTATTGATTGATTTTTGAGATGGAGTCTTGCTCTGTCACCCAGGCTGGAATGCAGTGGTGCGATCTTGGCTCACTGCAAGCTCTGCCTCCTGGGTTCACACCAGTCTTCTGCCTTAGCCTCCCGAGTAGCTGGGACTACAGGCGCCTGCCACTGCGCCCGGATAATTTTTTGGTTTTTAGTAGAGACGGGGTTTCACTGTGTTAGCCAGGATGGTCTCGATCTCCTGAACTAGTGATCCACCTGCTTCAGCCTCCCAAAGTGCTGGGATTACAGGCGTGAGCCACTGCGCCCAGCCAGGAAGTTCTTTATTAGCAGCATGAGAAAGGACTAATACACTGGCCTATAAGTAGGATGCTTAAGGAGAAAATGATAAAATCAGGTCTGTTGGAACATATTCAAGAAAGGACTGAATCTAAAGTTGATGACTGGACATGGTGGCTCATGCCTGTAATACAAGCACTTTGGGAGGTTGAGGTGGGAGGAATGCTTGAGCCCAGGAATTCAAGACCAGCCTGGCAACATAGTTAGGCCTTGTTTCTACTAAAAAAAAAAAAAAAAAAATTAGCCAGGTATGGTTGTGTGTGCCTGTAGTACTAGCTACTCCAGAGGCTAAAGTGGGAGGATTGCTTGAGTCTAGGAGGTGGAGGCTGCAATAAACCATGACCATGCCACTGTACTCCAACCTGGGTGACAATGAGAGATCCTGTCTCAAAAAGAATTTTTTTTGGTTGAGGCTGCAGTGAGCCCAGATTGCACCATTGCACTGCTTGGGTGACAAAGTGAGACCCTGTCTCAAAAAAAAAAAAAAAAAAAAAGGTGGGTGGGGTGGGTGCAGTGACTCACACCTGTAATCCCAGCACTTTGAGAGGCTGAGGTGGGCGGATCATCTGAGGTCAGGATTTTGAGACCAGCCTGGCCAACACGCTGAAACCCTGTCTCTACCAAAAATACAAAAATTAGCCAGGTGTGGTGGTGGGCATCTGTAATCCCAACTACTTGGGAGGCTGAGACAGGAGAATAGCTTGAACTTGGGAGGCGGAGGTTGCAGTGAGTGAGCTGAGATCGTGTCACTGCACTCTAGCCTGGGTAGAGTGAGATTCCATTTCAGGAAATAGACAGTTTTGCTCTTGAGACAGTTTTGCTGTTGTTGCTCAGGCTGGAGTGCAATGGCGTGATCTCAGCTCATGACAGCCTCCGCCTTCCAGGTTCAAGTGATTCTCCTGCCTCATCCTCTCTAGTAGCTGGGATTACAGGCATGTGCCACCATGCCCAGCTAATTTTGTATTTGTAGTAGAGACAGGGTTTCTCCATGTTGG
>NC_045452.1:21946727-21966057 GCF_002776525.5 Piliocolobus tephrosceles | reverse complement strand
AGCTTCAGATCCCAGTGATAGAGGCACTCGTGTGATCCTTATTTTTTTTTTTTTTTTTTTTTTTTGAGACGGAGTCTTGCTCTGTCGCCCAGGCTAGAGTGCAGTGGCCGGATCTCAGCTCACCACAACCTCTGCCTCCTGGGTTCACGCCATTCTCCTGCCTCAGCCTCCCGAGTGGCTGGGACCACAGGCGCCCACCACCTCGCCCGGCTAATTTTTTTTTGTATTTTTAGTAGAGACGGGGTTTCACCGTGTTAGCCAGGAGGGTCTCGATCTCCTGACCTCGTGATCCGCCCATCTCGGCCTCCCAAAGTGCTGGGATTACAGGCTTGAGCCACCGTGCCCGGCCCATTCGACATATTTTTATAGATGCTTTTTGTGCCAGGCACTTCTCTAGGCAATGACCAAGAAAACAGAAATCCATCCTCACAGAGCCGAAGATCTAGCATAAAGCCTCCCCTCCCCTCTTATTTATGAAATAAAATACAATAAATAAAATAAAATTGTGAAACACATCTCTATTAAAGTTACCCTTTTCTTTTCTTTTCTCTTCCTTTCTTTTTTTTTTTTTTTTTTTTTTTTGAGACAGAGTTTCGCTCTTATTGCCCAGGCTGGAGTGCAATGGCGCCATCTTGGCTCACCACAGCCTCTGCCTCCCGGGTTCAAGCGATTCTCCTGCCTCAGTCTCCCAAGTAGCTGGGATTACAGGCATGAGCCACCACGTCCGGCTAATTTTGTATTTTTAGTAGAGACAGGTTTCTCCACGTTGGCCAGGTCTCAAACTCCCGACCTCAGGTGATCCGCCCGCCTCGGCTTCCCAAAGTGCTGGGATTCACAGGTATGAGCCACTGTGCCTGGCCTTTTTTTTTGAAACAGGGTCTGATTCTGTCATCTATTAAAATTACCCTTATTTTTTTTTTGAGACAGGGTCTTGTTCTGTCACCCAGGGTGGAGCGCAGTGCTGCGATCTTGGCTCACTGCTATCACTACCTCTCAGGCTCAAGTGATCTTGAGGAGCTGGAACTACCGGCACACAACAACACACTCAGCTAATTTTTCCATTTTTTGTAGAGATGAGGTTTGGCCATGTTGTCCAGGCTATTCTCTAATTCCCGAGCTCAAGCAATCCTCCCACCTCTTCCCTCCCAAAGTGCTGAGATTACAGGCGTGAGCCACCACACCCGGTCTTGAAGTTACTCTTACTGTAATTAATCCATGGTCCAGGCATCCAAGAAAAACCTCACAAAATAGAATTCATAATTTATTACAATTCTGAGACTTCTGGGGAACAAAAGATGTTGTTAGAGAACTTTTTTAAAGTAACTTCAATGCAAATTACAAAATTTATTAGCAACTGAAAGTTCCCCAAAGATCTAGCACAAAATGTTGATGGATTTACAAAAACTCCCAGCAGCAAAAATTCCATGAGTATAAACTATCATCTATTGAACTTCTTTGTGGCATTTTCAAAATACCAATTAACTTGAAAAGAAAACTCATTTCCTCGTTCCCCCAAAAGCTGTTCAAGATTATATAGAAAAGTCAACTATTCTTCTGATGTCTAGCTTACTAGTGTGTAATAATGATCGAGTTTACAGAGGTCAACTTGCTACTTCTTAATAAATTAATTTCAACATGTACATATTGTAATGGTTTAAAGGGAAAAAAAAACTGGAGAAAACCTTATGGTATAATACACAAAATTAAAACGTCAGCAACAACTTTCCTATGGCCAAATACCAACATTTGTGTTCTGAAGACGATTATCTACAAAAATTCCTGATTTTGGAAAATTTTTACTTTTCCCTGTGTTTAGGAAATGCTATAGAGCTGCCCAACGTTTTTAAATAAACACCCAAAAGAATGGTTCCCAAAAAGTGTAGTGCCTAATTGGGTAGTTAAATATGAAACAAGAAATATACCAATAAAAGGAATCCTTAGGGTGGAGATTTATCTTGTGCTACAAGTGCAACTTTTAAAAGTTTAAAAGATAGAGCTGTAAGTTAGGGAATTGGAGTGGCAGCAGAAACAGAGATAAGGTGAGGACAAATTGTTAGGACTTAAGAAAGATCTATAATAAGTAAAATTCAGAAAAATTAAAAGGGCCTTTTATAACTAGACACTTAAATTGGGAAGAATGTAATTAGGAAGAAGAGAATTTAATCAAGATGACAGAGTTAAGAAACTTAAAAGCCAGGCGCGGTGGCTCACGCCTGTAATCCCAGCACTTTGGGAGGCCGAGGCGGGTGGATCACGAGGTTAGGTGATCAATACCACCCTGGGTAACACGGTGAAACCCCGTCTCTACTAAAAATGCAAAAAAATTAGCTGGGCATGGTGGCGGGTGCCTGTAGTCCCAGCTACTTGGGAGGCTGAGGCTGGAGAATGGCGTGAACCCGGGAGGCAGAGCTTGCAGTGAGCCGAGATCCGGCCACTGCACTGCAGCCTGGGCGACAGAGCGAGACTCCGTCTCAAAAAAAAAAAAAAAGAAACTTAAAAAACAGCACCTGGAGCACAAAGCCACATCGAACCACACCACACTGGAGTATGGAGAGCGGTGCTAACTCCATAAATTACATTCTTCTTTCTCTCTGAATCACTGATATAAAACTGTCTTCAGGGGCGGGCGCGGTCGCTCACGCCTGTAATCCCAGCACTTTGGGAGGGCAAGGCGGGCGGATCACTTGAGGTCAGGAGTTCGAGACCAGCTTGGCCAGCATGGTGAAACCCCATCTCTACCAAAAATACAAAAATTAGCCAGGCGTGGTGGCAGGTGCCTGTAGTCCCAGCTACCTGGGAGGCTGAGGCAGGAGAATTGCTTGAACCCGGGAAGGTAGCAGTGAGCCGAGATCACACCACTGCACTCCAGCCTGGGCGACAGAGTGAGACTCCATCTCAAAAACAAAACAAAACAAAAAACAAACAAACAAAACTGTCTTCAATAATTCCATTTCCTTATAGGTCTCCTATGTAACCTCTGAAATAGTTCTCCCTTAGAGAGCAGAATAAAAAAAGATGGCACCCTAAGGAAGCAGAAATATAAAAATATAGGTATTGATACAATTTCTCTCAATTCTAAATATTCTATCAATAATCCCTAAAAAGCAGATACTGTCTATAAAATGAATCATGAAATAAGTTTTTTGTTTTTTTTTTTCTGAGACAGAGTCTCGCACTGTCACTAGGCTGGAGTGCAGTGGCACAATCTCAGTTCATGCAACCTCCTCCTCCTGGGTTCAAGCGATTCTCCTGCCTCAGCCTCTCAAGTAGCTGGGACTACAGGCACGCACCACAACGCCCAGCTAATTTTTGTATTTTTAGTAGAGATGGGATTTCACCATGTTGGCCAGGATGATCTCAATCTCTTGACCTTGTGATCTGCCCGCCTCGGCCTCCCAAAGTGCTGGGATTACAGGCGTGAGCCACCGCGCTCAGATGAAATAAGATTTTTTAAAACTTCTAATAAAGTTTTATTTAGCACAACATATACAAAAGATTGTCATTTCAACATAAAATCAATATAAAAGTTAATCATTTTGCAATTATTTTTTGTGGTGAGGGGGAACTAAGTCTTTGAAATCCAGGCTGTAGTTTAAAAGTACATTTCAATTTCACTGTTAATTTTTAAACTGTCATTTAAAAAACCCATAAAAATGTATCATCTTAACCGTTTTTCAGCATACAGTCCAGCACTATAAAGTATAATCCCACTGCTGTGCAGCAGCTCTCCAGAAACTTCATCTTGCAAAATTGAAGCTCTATTCCCGTTAAGCATTACCTTCCCCCTACCTCAGTCTTTAGCAATCACCTTTCTACTTTGTTTCCATGATTTCAACTACTTTAGATACTTTATATGAGTAAAATCATACAGTATTTGTCCTTTTGTAATTGGCTTATTTTGCTTATGATGTCCTCAAGGTTCATCTATATTGCAACATACGGCAGAATTTTCTTTTTTGAGGCTGCATAATATTCCCTTGTATGTATACGCCAAATTTTGTTTATCCATTCATCTGTTGATAGATATCTGGGTTGCTCTCACCTCTTGACTATTCTGTGCAAATATCTCTTCAATATTCTGCTGTGAGAAATTTGTTTTTAAAAATGGCCTTTCATAAAATGAAACAAAAGAATGAAGAACATTCAATAAACAAAAATTTGCTAGAAAAATTCAGTAATTTTAGTACATTAAAGGTAAGTATCTTTTGAGAATTTGAGTCAATTTCTTTTTTTTTCTTTAAGATGGAAGTCTCACTCTGTTGCCCAGGCTGGAGTGCAGTGGCACGATCTTGGCTCACTGCAAGCTCTGCCTCCTGGGTTCATGGCATTCTCCTGCCTCAGCCTCCCTAGTAGCTGGGACTACAGGCGCCCGCCACCATGCCTGGCTACTTTTTTTCATTTTTAGCAGAGATAGTGTTTCACCGTGTTAGCCAGGATGGTCTCTATCTCCTGAACTTGTGATCTACCCGCGTCAGCCTCCCAAAGTGCTGGGATTACAGGTGTGAGCACCGCACCCAGCCCCGAGTCAATTTCAAAATAAAGACTGAAAGCTTAGATTTAAAGATTGTTTGTAAGTTATACTGGGAAAAAATTAAAAGAATCAAAGAAGCCAAATTTACAACTACATCAAAATTGATGGCCAGGTGCAGTGGCTCACGCCTGTAATCCCAGCACTTTGGGAGGCCGAGGCAGGCAGATCACCTGAGGTCAGGAGTTCAAGACCAGCCTGGCTAACATAGTGAAAACCCGTTTCTACTAAAAATACAAAAAATTAGCTTGGCATGGTGGCATGCGCTTGTAATCCCAGCTACTCAGGAGGCTGGGGCAGGAGAATCGCTTGAACCTGGGAGGCGGAGTTGCAGTGAGCCAAGATCATGCCACTGCACTCCAGTTTGGGCAACAAGAGCGAAACTCCGTCTCAAAAATGATAAAAACAAAAATAAAAATAAAAATTGGTATTTGGCTTCAAAATTACAACAAATGATCTTCCCAGAAACCTTTAGACCATCATAAATATAAATAAAACCAAATCAAAAACCTGTCTGCATTTTCTCTATGATGACTGCTCAATAAACATGGTCAAACACAATCTATGAGCAAGTACCTGCTCAGCTGCTTTTTAAAAAGCTGCCATAGTTTTAATATTTACTCCTGCAGTAAACACGTCATGCAATTAAAGCTGTGTAATTTTACTGTAATAATTACAAGGCAATAAACTTTGCTTGTCTGATTTGCTAAAATAACTCTCAAAGAGAATATTCTCAGAAAAATGATTACATTAGATAGACTAATAGTAAAGAAACCCCATTGAAACAATACACATAAAGTGTTTACACCTATATACATTATAAATCTTATTCACATACAAATACCAGAATTCAGCACAACCAATCTAGAATATTAATAGTTTAGCACAGATATTTCTCAATATCAGAAGTCAATTATTTTTCAAGAGCTTTCTACATAAACAGCTACCTAATCTGCCTCTTAACAGAACTTAGTTCTACTGAAATAAACATCACAGAAAATAATTTTTTAAGGTTTTGGGAACCTATGGCCAAAACGTTAAATGGGGAGATAAGGAAAGTGGCAGAGATCAGCTAATGACATAATTTAGTCCTAATCCTTATGAGAATCTGTTCTGTGACCTTGAGTAAGTTACATTAGCCATGTGCTCTGCCAGCCTCTGTAAGCGAAATGGGCTGTTTGTATGGGCTAATACCAATGGATAAGAACCATCTGGGGCCGGGCGCGGTGGCTCAAGCCTGTAATCCCAGCACTTTGGGAGGCCGAGACGGGCGGATCACGAGGTCAGGAGATCGAGACCATCCTGGCTAACACGGTGAAACCCCGTCTCTACTAAAAATACAAAAACTAGCTGGGCGAGGTGGCGGGCGCCGGTAGTCCCAGCTACTCCGGAGGCTGAGGCAGGAGAATGGCATAAACCCGGGAGGCAGAGCTTGCAGTGAGCTGAGATCCGGCCACTGCACTCCAGTCCGGGCGACAGAGCAAGACTCCACCTCAAAAAAAAAAAAAAAAAAGAACCATCTGGAAAAAAATTAAGTTAGATCTCTGCCTCACACCATATACAAAATGGAGTAGCGATTCAATTAAACACCTAAATGTAAAAAATAAGGTAGAAAACCTAAATATATTTTATCAGGTTAGGGTAGGAAAGACTTCTCAACGCAAGCATAAAACATAAAAGCCAGAAAGGCTGATTTTGCTATATAAGAATTTAAAAGGTTTGTTGGCATGAAAGATATCGAATGTTAAACAATAAGGACTGAGAAAATATTTAAAACATCTCAACAAAGGTTAATAATATCTAAAATGTATAAAGGGCTCCTACAAAGCTATAAAAACAATCCAATAAAAAAGGGAAATATATATAAATAGGTGAGACACAAAATAAAAATAAATGGCCAATAAACTAACAAAAGATATTTCAACTCATTAGTATGCAGAAGAACATAAATTAAAACAGCAAGAGGCCAGGGGTGATGGCACATGCCTGTAATCCCAGGATTTGGGGAGGCTGAGGTGGGAGGATTGCTTGAGCCTGAGCCCAAGAGTTTGAGACTAGCCTGGGCAACACAGTGAGGACCTATTTCTACTTAAAGCAAAAAGAAGTACCTGGGCTTGGTAGTACGTGCCTGTAGTACTAGCTACTCAGAAGTCTAAGGTGAAAGATCGCTGGTGCCCTGGAATTTGAGGTTACAAGTGAGTTACCTCGCTGCAGGTACTGCTGTGTTATCTAGCCTGAGCAACATAGTCAGACCCTGTCAATCAATCAATCAATCAATAAAAATAAAGATATAAGAATAAGGATGTTTCATAAAATATTATTTATAATAAGGAAGTGAGGGCCACCAAAATATCTCTTTTTTTTTTTTCTGAGACGGAGTCTCGCTCTGTCGCCCAGGCTGGAGTGCAGTGGCCGGATCTCAGCTCACTGCAAGCTCCACCTCCTGGGTTCACGCCATTCTCCTGCCTCAGCCTCCCGAGTAGCTGGGACTACAGGCGCCCGCCACCTCGCCTGGCTAGTTTTTTGTATTTTTTTAGTAGAGACGGGGTTTCACCATGTTGGCCAGAATGGTCTCGATCTCCTGACCTCGTGATCCGCCCATCTTGGCCTCCCAAAGTGCTGGGATTACAGGCTTGAGCCACCGCGCCCGGCCCAAAATATCTCTTAGAGAAGAATGACTATAGTGTATCCATTCAACAGAATGTTTGACATGTTCGAAAGAATGAAATAGGCTGCTCCAGGTGGCTCATGCCTGTAATCCCAACACTGTGGAAGGCTGAGGCAGGAGGACTCCTTGGGCCTAGAAGCTGGAGACCAGCCTGGACAACAATGTGGGACCTCATTTCTACAAAAAAAAACATTTTAAATTATTTGGATACGGTGGTATGCACCTGTAGTCCCAGCCACTCGGGAGGCTGGGGCAAAAAGATCCCATGAGCCCAGGAATTCAGGGTTACCGTGAGCTATGATCACACATTGCACCCTAGCCTAGGTGACAGACTGAGACTTTGTCTCAAAAAAAAAAAAAAAAAGAAAAGAAATAGACTGAAAATATGTCAAATTACAAAAGTAAGTCTCAGAAGAATGATATTGGGAAAAAATCAATTTAATTGTTTTTTTAAAATGTACAGAAAATGTTTAGGAAGATTAGGAAGGGAAGGGTCTCACCTTTATTTCTACAGTCACAATTACTGTTTGAATGTTTTCTGACAAGCTTATATTACTTTTATTAAAAAATTACTCAGTTCTGGCTGGGCGCGGTGGCTCACGCCTATAATCCCAGCACTTCGGGAGGTCAAGGCGGGCGGATCACAAGGTCAGGAGATTGAGACCATCCTAGCTAACACAGTGAAACCCCATCTCTACTAAAAATACAAAAAATTAGCCGGGCGTGGTGGCCGGCGCCTGTAGTCCCAGCTACTCGGGAGGCTGAGGCAGGAGAATAGCGTGAACCCGGGAGATGGAGCTTGCAGTGAGCAGAGAGTGTGCCACCGCACTCCAGCCTGGGCAACAGAGTGAGACTCCGTCTCAAAAAAAATATATATATATATTACTCAGTTCCCAGATTCTCTATCCAGACTGAATCACATTTACAAAGTATGGTAATAATCGGCCGGGCGCGGTGGCTCAAGCCTGTAATCCCAGCACTTTGGGAGGCCGAGACGGGCGGATCACGAGGTCAGGAAATCGAGACCATCCTGGCTAACACGGTGAAACCCAAAAATACAAAAAACTAGCCGGGAGACGTGGCCGGCGCCTGTAGTCCCAGCTACTTGGGAGGCTGAGGCAGGAGAATGGCGTAAACCCGGGAGGCGGGGCTTGCAGTGAGCTGAGATCCGGCCATTGCACTCCAGCCTGGGCGGCAGAGCGAAACTCCGTCTCAAAAAAAAAAAAAAAAAAAACAACCAAAGTATAGTAATAATCATTTGCCAACTGCAGTTCTGAGATTTAAAAAAAAAAAATTGTTTTGTAAATATTTTTATTGTTGTTGCCTCAAACAAAAGAACACAGCACCCTTGCTCACAGCACCCTGGAGAAGACTGATTTCTGCTTTATCACTTCAGTATATAATAGCTGACCAGGCCCAGAAAAAAAAACAGAAATAGAACAGAATTCATCTGTGAAAAGGCTATGCAGTATGAGACATGTGAAAACAAAACAAGGGAGAATGGTAAGGATATGATACATGGCGTTCCAACTTGGTGGGGCTGTTTGAAACTCTCTAAAAGAAGTACAGTTTGTACAACATAAAACTTGTGAGAGAATTCAGCAGTATTTCCTGAATACCTAAATAAGCTAATTCAGGACAGGGGTTACTAGAGAGGTTTTTAAAGATAAAGACTGGTTTGTTTGGGAAATGGATATCCTTTATAGTACAGAACTTCCATCTGTGTTTTTAAAAATAGGCTTAATGCCATTTTCATTGTTTCCCCCAGTTCCCTCTTTTATTTATTTATTTATTTATTTATTTATTTATTTATTTATTTATTTTTTGGAGACGGAGTTTCGCTCTTGTTGTCCAGGCTGGAGTGCAATGGCGCGATCTCAGCTCACTGCAACCTCCACCTCCTGGGTTCAAGCAATTCTCCTGCCTCAGCCTCCTAAATAGCTGGGATTACAGGCGTGTGCCACCACACCTTGCTAATTTTGTATTTTTTTAGTAGAGATGGGGTTTCACCATGTTGGTCAGGCTGGTATTGAACTCCCAACCTCAAGTAATCCACAAGCCTTGGCCTCCCAAAGTGCTGGGATTACAGTGAGCCACACCACGCCTGGACTACTCCCTCTTGTTCATGAGACTTTGATCTTGACAACTGCAGCTTTACTAACCACAGTATTTTCCAGGAGCATAGCTCCCAAGGATGGCAAAGGATGTGAGAGAGTCGGTAAGATCTGGGTTCAAATCTAAATTGCATTTCAAGCTGCATTACCATGGGCAAGTTACCTACCCTGATCTCTGAGTGAAATGGAGATGAAATGGTGTAATGAGTGGAAATGACAGAGTAAAAAACATTTAAGCAAAGTACCTTGTGCACAGAAAACCCTTAACAAATGGGAGGTATAATTTTTATATGACAGACCTTTGACCAGAGCGTGGGGGTGGAGGGCTGTGCAGTGGACACAGAGAAAAGCACCTGAAGTGTTTCTCTTCTCATTCTACTGGGACTAGATGTCTGGCATTCTAATTTGCTAAAGATGAATTGATTCCATCAGCCCATGCAAAATGTAAGTGCATTTGACAGAATACAGCAAAGTTAGGATTTATATTGTGAGCTATTTTTAAAATTGCCTGGTTAGCAAATTAAACCAGCTGTGAAAATATCCTGGTTTCCATTCACAACAAATACAAGACAAGCCATTTTCCTTTAATGAATCTGGCCTCGTGGCAGCATAGTCCATTCTGCATAATTTATTCCTAAGGGTTTCAAAGACATAATTTTCTTAAGACAGACCAAAATTAAACTGTTTTCTAGGAAAAAAAGTATGAGTGAGAGGAGTTTCTCTCTATAGATTTTTGGTAAATTCCATGAATCACTGGCCATGAATCCATGAATCCAATTTAGGAGACTAATGTCTGAATAAAAAATAGTAGTTATGTCAGTACTTTAAGCAGTCTTAACTGGTTTTCCTTTAAAAGGGCATATGAAAAAACAGTCTGCTCTGCAACACAATTTTTCACATTCTATGACGGAGAGAGGAAAAAAATTCACTCACTGCTATCAAAAAGCTGCCCAACAGCCTCCCAACTTCAGGTTTAAAACCAATCACCCCGGCCAGGCGCAATGGCTCACACCTGTAATCCCAGCACTTTGGGAGGCTGAGGCAGGCAGATCACCTGAGGTCAGGAGTTCAAGACCAGCCTGACTAACATGGTAAAACCCCATCTCTACTAAAAATAGAAAAATTAGCCGGGGTGGCAGGCAACTGCAGTCCCAGCTATTCAGGAGGCTGAGGAAGGAGAATTGCTTGAACCCAGGAGGTGGAGGTTGCAGTGAGCCGAGACTGCGCCACTGCATTCCAGCCTGGGTGACAGAGTAAGACTCTGTCTCAAAAAAAAAAAAAAAAAAAAAAAAAAAAAAAAAACTAACAACAAACCAATCACCCCTTAAGGAGTTAGGGGAGAGATTCTGAATTATTTAGAATGTTGGCTAAGTTATATTATTTATAATTCCTATTCCTTTAGGGAAACAATTTGTTATTTAAACAAAGATCAGCAGTGTAAATAACCAAATGGAATAGAATTTCAGGAAGTACTATTCAAATAAATTCACACTTAGATTGCAGGGAAATGTTCTATTAATTTAGTTCACTTCATAAAGACACGCTGAGAAAAGGATGTACCGTTTTATACTTTCTTTGGAAGTCAACGAAACAGAATTAGTTCAATTTGGAACATACTGAGCCTTAAAGCCTTTGCTACAACATAACATAAATTTTGATTAGGAGAGTGTGGAAAAAACTATAAAGCTAACTTTCTTGTCCTTCCAGTTAGTTGGTCTATAAATAGAAGCAATGCATTAACAGCCACCAAAGCAACTGGTGAGTTCCCCAGTGTCTCCAACGTATACATCTCCAACAAATACACTATCAGCATGTTGAACCAAAGTGTTTCTGAGGATCTGTAATAGGACTCTTTTTAAATAAACTGTGACTCACTGTTTGCTTTCTTCACCAGGAGGTGGAGTCTTGCCGTGCCCTTCCATTACAAAATCCTCCTGTTCCACCTGCAAAGGCAAGCACCACAGGTCAGCAGCAGTCAGTAACTACAAATGCAACTCACTCCAAGAACCCACACCTGCCCTGTGCAAAACCACAGGGCCATTTCACTGCGGTGCACAGAACAGAAGCCTGGGCCAATGTTTTTCAAACTTCTCCTTGAGTGATTAGATTTGCAGAAAAAAGGAAACATGTTGATCAGCAAAACATGTAACTCTGACAAAGGATTAGCACTAGGAATATAAAAGAACAGTGATGAATCAATGAGACAAAGACAAAGAACACCTACTAGAAAAATCTGCAAATAACCAAGTAGGAATTTCACTGAAGAGAACACATAAACAGTTCCTAAACATATGAAAAGATATTCAATCTCATGTCAGTCAAGAAAATGCAAATTAAAACTATTTCACAACCACCAGGTTGGCTAAAATTAAAGTCAGGCAATGCCAAGTGCTGACAAGGGTATGCAGCAATGGCAACTGTTCTCCACTCCTAGTGGGAGGGACAACTGGTATAGCTACTTCAAAAAGCAGTTTTGTTGGCCAGGCATGGTGGCTCACACCTGTAATCCCAGCACTTTGGGAGGCCGAGGCAGGTGGATCATGAGGTCAGGAGATCAAGACCATCATGGCCAACATGGTGAAACTCCGTCTCTACTAAAAATACAAAAATTAGCCGGAGGTGGTGGCATGCACCTGTAGTCCCAGCTACTCAGGAGGCTGAGGCAGAAGAACTGCTTGAAACTGGAAGGCAGAGGTGGCAGTGAGCTGAGATCACGCCACTGCACTCCAGCCTGGGCCCTGGGTGACAGAGCAAGACTCTGTCTCCAAAAAGAAAAAAAAGGTTGCCATTATCTATTACATTTGAAGATGCATTTACTGTACACATTAGTAACTGCACTTATAGGTATATACCCTACAGAAACTTTTGCATATATACAAAAATATTTATAGTAGAATTACTTTTAACAGAAAAAAAAAATACAAGAATAAACATCTGTCAACAATAAAACAGATAAATAGGCTATGGTGTTTTCAGAAAACAGAATACTACATTGCATGAAAACGAATGAACTACAGCTACGCACTTCAATCTGGGTGAGTTACAAAAAGGTAATCAAGTGAAGGAAGCAAATCACAAAAGAATACATATATAATATGATTCTATAAATATCAAGTCCAAATATATACATATTTTAGAGCAAACTGAAGCAGAAAATATATATTTTTAACCATATATATATATGTATATAGGCATACATATGTATATACATGCTTTTATTTTATTATTTATTTATTTATTTTTGAGATGGAGTCTCGCCCTGTCACCCAGGCTGGAGTGCAATGGCACGATCTCGGCTTACTGCAACCTCCGCCTCCCAGGTTCAAATGATTCTCCTGCCTCAGCCTCCCAAGTAGCTGGGATTTCAGGCACCCATCACCATGCCCAGCTAATTTTTGTATTTTTTTTAGTAGAGACTGAGTTTCACCATGTTGGCCAGGATGGTCTCATCTCCTGACCTCGTGATCCACCCACCTTGGCCTCCCAAAGTGCTGGGATTACAGGCGTGAGCCAACACGCCCAGCCCATGCTTTTATATTTAAAGATAAAAAGAAAAGGCTGAGGGTTATGGCATGACCCTGTTAAGTCCCAGTTACTTTGGGGGTTAGAGGCAGGAGAATCAATAGAGCCTAGGAGTTTGAGACTGTAGTGCTCTATGATCACACCTGTGAATAACCACTGCCCTCCAGTCTAGGCAACACAGCGAGACCCTAAGTCTTAAAAAAAAAAATAAAGAAAGCCAGTAATTTCTTAATATCAATATTAAACCACTAATATAATTTCATATATGGAATTATTCCCTTTCTTTGATAATTTATAATTTAAATTACTAATTTAAAAATTATTAAAATTTATATTAAATACATATACATTTAAAAAGTCAAATAACATTAATACTACAGGCTGAAAACAAAAACAGCACTTTCCACCCCTGCCCCACCCTCACAACATAAGCCTCCATCCTCCCTTCCTCACAATGTAAGTTACCGTGTTTGTTCAACTCAATATTCAGTGCTAACAGTGCTATTATGTAGTAAATATATACAGCTGAATCATATGGAATGCTATAATTAAATTTCCTTTCTTGTATAATTTTGGTTTCCCTGGAACTAATAACCACCACTTCCTCTTCTTATTCTTTTTCCTTTTTTTTTTTTCTAGCTTAGTATTTGTTATGTATTTTTCATTAATTCATCCTCAAACTCTCCAACAGAACTGTAAATCTCCTCTTAATCAGTTCAAACACTTCAGGTAATCTGTCAGTTTCAGTCTGCCTTGGAAACATCCTCAGGGGTTTCTCCGGCTCCGAACTGGATTGATTGCTTTCTAGGCCACTGAATCGCTGACATCTCGCCAGGGATGTCTCCTCCTCTTCATCTCTGAAATGCCCTCCTCTTTCTCCTAGGCTGGAGCATCTGTTTCCCAGATCCTCTGTCTCTTACGGTTTACTCACTGATTCAGGTGGAGTATATATTCCAGTGATTTCCCCATAAAAGGTATATAGACGGTGAATTTTTTCTGAGACCTTGAATGACTGAAATGTTCTTGTTTTATCCAGATATAACTGACATATAAAAACTTATTTATTTTTATGTTTTTTTTTTTTTTTGAGATGGAGTCTCGTTCTGTTGCTCAGGCTGGAGAGAAATGGTGTGATCTCGGCTCATTGCGGCCTCCCCCTCCTGGGTTCAAGCGGTTCTCCTGTCTCAGCCTCCCGAGTAGTTGGGACTACAGGTGTGTGCCACTACACCTGGCTAATTTTTTGTATTTTTAGTACAGACGGGGTTTCACCACGTTGGCCAGGCTGGTCTCCAACTCCTGACCTCAGGCGATCCATCTGCCTCAGCCTCCCAAAGTGCTGGGATTATAGGCGTGAGCCACTACACCCAGCCATAAAAACATTTTTTTTTAACCCAAATCTCAATTAAATATAAAAGTTGAGGCCAGGCATGGTGGCTCACGCCTGTAATCCCAGCAGTTTGGGAGGCAGAGGCAGGTGGATCACAAGATCAGGAGATCAAGGTCATCCTGGCCAACATGGTGAAACCCCATCTCTACTAAATACAAAAATTAATCAGGTGTGGCCGGGCGCGGTGGCTCACGCCTGTAATCCCAGCACTTTGGGAGGCTGAGGTGGGCGGATCACGAGGTCAGGAGATGGAGACCATCCTGGCCAACATGGTGAAACCCCATCTCTACCAAAAATACAAAAAAATTAGCCGGGTGTGGTGGCTGGCACCTGTAGTCCGAGCTATGCTGAGCTAGGCTAAGGCAGGAGAATGGCGTGAACCCGGGAGGTGGAGCTTGCAGTGAGCTGAGATGGCGCCACTGCACTCCAGCCTGACAACAGAGCAAGACTCCATCACAAAAACAAAAACAAACAAACAAAAATGGTTGAAGTCAGTAAACTTTTCCATCCAAAATTTTGAGGGTGATGCTCCGTTGTCTTCTAGCTCCCACAGCTGCTATGCAGAAGCTCAGTATCATTCTAAGTCCTAATGCATTGGATATGTCTTCTCTGGAAACATTTAGATCCTTATTTTTATAGCGGTAAGAAAGAAAAAAAACAAAAACAAAAAACCCTTTTAGGATCTTTCGTTTATCCTTAGTTTTTAAAAATGCAAACCACTAAGCAAGGTTTTCTTTTTATTTATTGAACTGGTGCTAGGTAAGTACTTACAATCTAGGATCTCTTGTTTTTCAGGTTTGGGACATTTTCTCTACTTATTTATTTGACATTTCCTCCCTTCCAACTTCTGTTCTCTCCTTCTGGAATTCCTGTTATTCAGTATTGAATCTCAGAGATTCTTTCTTTTCTTTCTTTCTTCCTTTCTTTCTTTCTCTTTCTCCTCCATTTTTGTGTCTTTGAATGAATCTCAGAGATTGATTTTCTTTCTTTCTTTCTTTCTTTCTTTCTTTCTTTCTTTCTTTCTTTCTTTCTTTCTTTCTTCTTTCTTTCTTTCTCCATTTTTGTGTCTTTGATTTTTTTATTTTAATTTCTGGGAGGTTCTCTCAACTTTATTTTCTAAAACCCCTAATATATGTACAATTTCTCTTATTTTAATTGAATTTTTAACAGCTCTTCCTCGTTCTTTGAATACCCCTTTTTCCAGTCTCCTGTTCTTGTTCCATTATAACAATATCTTCTCTCATCTCTGAGGATATTCTAGAGAGTTAGTTTTCTTTTTTTCTTTTCTGAGATGGAGTCTCACTGTCGCCCAGGCTGGAGTGCAGTGGCACGATCTCAGCCCACTGCAACCTCTGCCTCTCCGCTTCAAGAGATTCGCCCTGCTTCAGCTTCCTGAGTAGCTGGGATTACAGGTGCACATTTTTGGTAGAGACGGGATTTCACCATGTTGGCCAGGCTGGTCTCGAACTCCTGACCTCAAGTGACCTGCTCGCCTCGGCCTCCCAAAGTGCTAGCATTACAGGCGTGAGCCACCATGCCTGGCCTATTTATTTTTGAGACAGAGTCTCACTCTGTCGCTCAAGTTGGAGTGCTGTGGTGTGATCTTGGCTCACTGCAACCTCCACCTCTCTGGTTCAAGCCATTCTCATTCCTCAGCCTCCTGAGTAGCCGGGATTACAGGCATGAGCCACCACACCCAGCCTATTTTAGTTCTCTTCTGCTCCCTACATTATCTGTTTCCTCCAAATTCCTCTTTTGTCTTTCATTCATAGATTTTTATCAAATGTCTGATCATCCTTGTCTATCCACTGATATTTAAGAGCAAGACCCTAAAGAGCTTGATTTTGGGAGTGTGTGTGTACGAGGGGAGAGGTAAGGGAGAGGTTCCTTATCCAGGGATTAGCTTTCTGGAGGGTGATCAGGAAGGGACCTGCCCATTTCCTTACCTTCAGATGCCTACAGTTATATATCCTCATCTATTTCCCCCTCCTTGGGTTATTTAATTACCCCAAAAAGTCACCCTTCTATCTTCAGCCTGATAGATACAAGCCAGGCTTTCAGTGTTCTGGGACTGAATTTGGGAAGAGCTGGTAAAGTCTCACATGTCAGCGTGTAGCCTTTTATGTAAGTTCTGTTTTTAATGAGGTACCTCACACCCACCCTCAATTTTTCCTGAGGTTCAGCCTTTCCAGTCTTCTGCTAGGTGGGAGAACGTATCGGTCTGTGGATATAAGGAAAGCATATCTGAGGCCTCGCTTCTCATTGCCTCTTCAACCCATCCTGCTGTTTTAGTGTTACTCCAAAAGCTTCCTAGCATCCAAAACTTTGTTGGGCATCTCTTATCCTCTTCATCTCTTCTTCTATTCACTTTGTTTTCTGGTGGAATTATGCTTGCTGAGTAGCACTTTAGAAGGGAGGAGCAGACATTAACCTGGTTTAATGTACCATGTCGAGACTTATTCTAAAATCTTTTTTGACTCTACTTTTTCCACTCCACCGAAACTATTTTCAATTTTTTGTTGGCTTTCATTTTAAAAAATATTATTTTATGCCAGGTATAGTTCACGCCTGTAATTCCAACGCTTTGGGAGGCCAAGGCAGGAGGATGGCTTAAGCCTAAGAGTCCAAGGCTGCAGTGAGCTATGAGGGCACCACTGTACTTCAGCCTGGGTGACAAAGTGAGACCCTGTCTCTTTAAAAAAAAGTACAGTTTGGTAAGTTTTGACACATACATACACACGAAACCATCACCACAATCAAGACAATGAACATACCACCCTGAAAGTTTCATCATGTCCCTCTTTAATTTTTTTTTTTTTGGGGGGTGGGGAGACAGTATCTCACTCTGTAGCCTAGGCTGGAGTACAGTGGCGCAGTCTCGGCTCACTGCAAACTCTGCCTCCTGGGTTCAAGAGATTCTCCTGCCTCAGCCTCCTGAGTAGCTTGGATTACAGGTGCATGCCACCACATCTGGCTAATTTTTTTTTTTTTTTTTTTTTTGTATTTTTAGTAGAGACAAGGTTTCACCATATTAGCCAGGCTGGTCTCTAACTCCTGACCTCGTGATTCGCCCGCCTTGGCCTCCCAAAGTGCTGGGATTACAGGTGTAAGCCACCGCACCCAGTCATCCCTCTTTAAGTTTTCTCTTCTGTGCCCCCTGCCTAGGCAACCACTGATGAACTTTCTATCACTATAGATGCAGCTGCATTTTCTGGAGCTTCCATAAGTGGAATCAAACAGTATGTACTCTTTTTCTGTCTGGCTTCTTTTACTCAGCATAATTATTCTGAAATTCATCCGTGTGGTTTCAAGTGTCAATAGTTCATTTTCCTTTCACAGCTGAGTAGTATTCCATTGTTGAGACTATATCACAATTTGATGGGTGTTTGAGTTGTTTCGATTTTTGCTACTGCAAATAAAGCTGCTATGAACACTCACATATGCATTCTTTTTTATTGAGTAAATACCTAGGAGGGTGTATTAGTTTGCTAGGGCTGCTGTAATGAAGTATTTCAAATCTGGTGGCTTAACAAACAGAAATGTTTTGTCTCACTGTTCTGGAGGCTAGAAGTCCAAAATCAAGGCATTGGCAGGGCTGGTTCCCTCTGAGAGCTGTGAGGGAAGGATCTGTTCCAGTCCTCTCTCCTTGGCTTACAGATGGCTGTCTTCAGTTCCACATGGTATTTTCCCTATTTGTTTGTTTCTATATCCAAATTTCCCCCCTTTAAATACGAACACCAGTCATACTGGATTAGGGCCTACCCCTAATAACCTCATTTAACTTAATTACCTCTATCAAAGTCCTATCCCCAAATAAGACCACATTCTAAGGTTCTGGGGGTATTTTAATATATGAACTTGGGGGGTAGGGGGAGCAGACATAATTCAACTCATAACAGAGTAGAACAGTTGGATCACATGGTAGTTATGTGTTTTAACTTTTTAAGAAACTGTTTTCTGGCCCAGCGCAGTAGCTCACGCCTGTAATCCCAGCACTTTGGGAGGCCAAGGCAGGAGAATCACAAGGTCAAGAGATCGAGACCATCCTGGCCAACATGGTGAAACCCCGTCTCTACTAAAAATACAAAAATTAGCTGGGCGTGGTGGCGGGTGCCTGTAATCCCAGCTACTCAGGAGGCTGAGGCAGGAGAATCGCTTGCACCTGAGAGGCAGAGGTTGCAGTGAGTCCGGATTGCACCACTGCACTACAGCCTGGCAACAGAGCGACACTCCATCTCAAAAAAAAAAAAAAAAGAAAAAAGAAACTGTTTTCCAATGTGGTTGAAGCATTTTACCTTCCCTCCTGCAGTGTGTGAGAGTTTCTGTTGTCCCATGTCTCATCAATACCAGTACTTTGTGTGGACTTTTTAATTTTAGCCATTCTCACCATGGTTTTAACTGCACTGATGTTGAACATGTTTCTACGAGCTCCTTTGCTATCCATTCTCTGGTAGTGTCTGCAAGTCTCTTAGCCATTTTAAAAATAGTTTTATTGAGATATAACCTATATGGCATAAAGTTCACCTGTTTAAAGTACACAATTCAGTGGCTTTTATTATATTTACAGAATTGTGCAACCACTACCACAATCCAATCTTAGAACATGTTCATCAAGCAGTTTCAAAAGAAACTGCTTACCTAACAACAGTCACTCTCTATTTTGCCTCCCTTTCATCCTCCTTCTGAGGCCCAGACAACCACGAATCTACCTTCTGTCTCTACAGATTTGCCTATTTTGACTTCTCCCATATAAATGGAGTCATACAACACGTGGTGTTTTGTGCCTGTCTTTGCTATGGTCTGAATGTGTCTCCCAAAATTTGTGTTGAAAACTTAATCCCCAGTGTAATAGTGTTGGGAGGTGGGGCCTTCCGGAGGGTGTTTAGATCATGAGAGTGCTGCCCACGTGAATTCATGCTGTTATAAAAGGGCTTGTCAGGGACACTGTCGCTTTTTGCCCTTCCACTTTTTGCCATGTGGGGATGGTATTCCTCCCTCTTACAAGCAGGGATTGGGGCCTCCCCTGACTACAAATCTGCTGGTGCCTTGATCTTGTTATTCATGGCCTCCAGAACTCCCAGCAAATAAATTTCTGTTCTTTTTTTTTTTTT
>NC_045452.1:21922368-21946627 GCF_002776525.5 Piliocolobus tephrosceles | reverse complement strand
TTGTTGTTGTTGTTGAGACGGAGTCTCGCGCTGTCGCCCAGGCTGGAGTGCAGTGGCCGGATCTCAGCTCACTGCAAGCTCCGCCTCCCGGGTTTACGCCATTCTCCTGCCTCAGCCTCCCGAGTAGCTGGGACTACAGGCGCCCGCCACCTCGCCCGGCTAGTTTTCTTTTTTTGTATTTTTTAGCAGAGATGGGGTTTCACCGTGTTAGCCAGGATGGTCTCGATCTCCTGACCTCGTGATCCGCCCGTCTCGGCCTCCCAAAGTGCTGGGATTACAGGCTTGAGCCACTGCGCCCGGCCTTTTGTATTTTTTAGTAGAGACAGGGTTTCACCCTATTAGCCAGGATGGTCTCGGCCTCCCAAAGTGCTGGGATTACAGGCTTGAGCCACCGCGCCCGGCAAATTTCTGTTCTTTATCCAGTACCTAGTCTGTGGTATTTTGTTATAGCAGCATAAACAAACTGAGATACTGTGGAATCATCACCACCATCCATCTCCACAATTTTTCCGTCTTTCCCATCTGAAACTCTGTACCCTTTAAACAGTAACTCCCCAGTCCCTGCTCCCCCTAGTCTCTAAGAAGCACCATTCCACTTTCTGTCTCTATGAATCTGACTCTCCAGGTGCCTTACAGAAGTAGAGTCATACAGTATTTGTCTTTTTGTGACTGGTTTGTTTCACTTAGCCTATGTCTTCAATATTCATCTATGTTGTAGCATGTGTCAGAGTTTCCTTCCCTTTGTAAGGCTAAATAATATTCCGTTGTATATATATACTACATTTTGTTTATCCATTCACCCTTTCATGGATGCTCGGATCACTTCCACCTTTTGGCTATTGTGAATACCTCTAAGTAATATTTAACACAGTAGCCATCTCCACCCCTCTGAAAATCTCTGCCTTGTACTGGACCATCTTCTGTCATTTATTTTCCTCTCTCTCACCCAATCTTAGGGTCTTTGGATTTATTCCTTTGACTTAGAAAGTGTTTCTTGGCCGGGTGCGGTGGCTCAAGCCTGTAATTCCAGCACTTTGGGAGGCCGAGACGGGCGGATCACAAGGTCAGGAGATCGAGACCATCCTGGCTAACATGGTGAAACCCTGTCTCTACTAAAAAATACAAAAAAACTAGCCGGGCGAGGTGGCGGGCGCCTGTAGTCCCAGCTACTCGGGAGGCTGAGGCAGGAGAATGGCGTAAACCCGGGAGGCGGAGCTTGCAGTGAGCTGAGATCCGGCCACTGCACTCCAGCCTGAGTGACAGAGCGAGACTTTGTCTCAAAAAAAAAAAAAAAAAAAAAAAGAAAGTTTCTTGTTCAGGCACATCAGCTTATGCCTGTAATCCCAGCACTTTGGGAGGCCAAGGCAGGCGGATTACGTGAGGTCAGGAGTTCAAGACCGGCCTGGCCAACATGGTGAAACCCTGTCTGTACTCCAAAAACAAAAAAAAATTAGCCGGGCATGGTGGCGGGCACCTGTAATTCCAGCTACTCAGGAGGCTGAGGTAGGAGAACTGCTAGTGAGAGGAGGCTGCAGTGAGCTGAGATCGCGCCACTGCACTCCAGCCTGGGTGACAGAGCGAGACTCTGCCTCAAAAAAAAAAAAAAAAAAAAAGCCCAAGAGCAGCCGGGCGTGGTGGCACATGCCTGTAATCCCAGCTACTTGGGAGGCTGAGGTAGGAGAATCCTTGAATCCGGGAGGCAGAGGAGGCAGAGGTTGTAGTGAGCCAAGATCATGCCATTGGTCTCCAGCCTGGGCAACAAGAAAGAAACTCCGTCTCAAAAAAAAAACAAAAAAATACAGCATTTCTCACATATTATTACATGAAAGCTTCCTTCACATCATTCAGGCATCAGCTCTAGGGCCATCTCTTTGATCCAGGGTGATCTTCCCTACCAGCCCAGCTGAAATACTTCCACGGTCACTCCCCAGCCTCACACATATCACTACCTGAAAGGCTTATTTGTTCATGTGTCTTCCTGTGTCTCTCCCCAGCCAGAACGCAAACTTCTTGAGGCAGAGACTTTGAATGTCTTATTCCCCAGAAGCCTGGCACAACAAAGCTGTCTGACCAGGATGTGCTGTCTGTCTGATACCTGTTTCCCTTTCTCCTACTACTCCCTAAGCATTTATTTCCCTAGGTTCTGTGCTTGGACCTCTTTCCTCTCATTCTGCCACAGCAATTTCATGTAATCTCACAGTTTCCACTATTAAATTTGAGTGATCCCAATTCTGTTTCCAGCCCTAACCTATCATGTTTCTAGCCCCACAGTTTCATCAGGTCGAATGACATTGCCACACAGATAATACGCCAGCATTTCAAACTCTGTGCTCCATACAGAATGCATCCTATTCACTCCCAAACTCGTTTTTGTTTTGTTTTGTTTTGAGACGGAGTCTCGCTCTGTCACCAGGCTGGAGTATAGTGGTGTGATCTTGACTCACTGCAACCTCCGCCTCCTGGGTTCAAGCGATTCCCCTGCCTCAGCCTCCTGAGTAGCTGGGATTACAGATGTCCGCCACCACACCCAGCTAATTTTTGTATTTTTAGTAGAGACGGGGTTTCACCACGTTGACCAGGATGGTCTCGATCTCTTGACCTTGTGATCCGCCTGCCTTAGCCTCCCAAAACGCTGGAATTACAGGCGTAAGCCACCAAGGCTGGCCGATTTATCATTTTCTCTTTCCTCAACATCAAATAAATTGCTAAATCCTATCCATTTTATAAGTGTTTCCAACCACTTCCTCTATTGCAGATACTGCAGTTAAAAAGAAAATGTATATATTTTTTGAAAGCTGAGAAGTCAGCTGATATAATGGATAAAAGAATATTTAACATGGTCTCAACAGACTAAGGAGATAGGTGGAAGCTCTTAATTTTTTTTTTTTTAATTTAAGTATAATTCACAAGCAGAAAAATACACACACTTTAAGTGTAGAGCTCAGTGAATTTTATTTTTCTCTCATTTTCTCTCTACTTTTGAGACAGGGTCTCATTCCATCACCCAGGCTGGAGTGCAACGGCACAACTGTGACTCACTGAAGCCTTGACATCCTGGATTCAAGTGATTCTCCCACCTTAGCCTCCCAAATAGCTGGGACCACGGGCCTGTGCCAGCACACCCAGATAATTAAAAAAAAAATTTTTTTTTTGTAGAGATAGATAGGGTCTCTCTGCCCAGGCTGGTCTGAAACTCCTGGGCTGAAGTGATCCTCCAGTCTTGGCCTCCCAAAGTGCTGGGATTACAGGCATGAGCTACTGAGTCTAGCCTTAATGATTAATTTTAGATATGGTTGTACCTTCAAGCAACATATAGATTGAGACAGAAAATTTCTATCTCCCCAGAAAACTGCTACATGTCCTTTCCCTTGAAGATCCCCCTATTACTATAAATGGGGCTGACATGTTTGTAAGTTTTATATCACTGGGATCTGATAGTATGTACCACTTTTATATCTACCTTTTTTCACTAGGTATAATGTTTCTGAGACTTATCCATGTTATACTGATCAAGAGTTCTTTTTTTTTTTTTTTTTTTTTTGAGATGGAGTCTCGCTCTGTCGCTGGAGCACACAATCTCGGCTCACTGCAAGCTCTGCCTTCTGGGTTCATGTCATTCTCCTGCCTCAGCTTCCCAAGCAGCTGGGACTACAGGCGCCCGCCACCACACCCATCTAATTTTTTGTATTTTTAGTACAGACGGGGTTTCACCGTGTTAGCCAGGATGGTCTCAATCTCCTGACCTCGTGATCCACCCAGCTGGGCCTCCCAAAGTGCTGGGATTACAGGCATGAGCCACCACGCCCAGCCAAGAGTTCAATTTTTAAACTCAGTAGTGTTCCATTGCACTGACAAACTATAATTTGTTTATTCATTAGACAGACAGCTGGCTATTTCCAGTTTGGAGCTGCTATAAAGATGCCATGAACATTTTCATATAATGTGTTTTTGCAAATCTATGCAGTCATTTCTATGGAGTATACACCTAAGAGAATGTTTGCCTTCTAGGGTGGAAGTTCATTTAACTTTATTTAGAAGCTTATGAAACAGTTCTTTAAGTGGTTGTATCATTTCACACTCCTTCCAACAATGTCTAAAAGTTCCAGTTGCTCCACATTCTTGGCAACACCTGGTATTATTAGTCTTTTGAACTGTAGCCATTTTGGTGAGTATATAACGGCCTTACATTATAGTTTTAATTTGCATTTTGCTCATGAATAATGTTGAACATCTGTGTTTTCACAACCATCTGGATGTCTTATTTTGTGAAATGCCTAGTCTTTTGCCCATTTTTGTTGTTTGACCTTTTCTAACTGATTTTTGGTAATTCTTTATATATTCTGGATACGAGACTTTTATTAGAAAGATGTATTGCAGGCCAGGCGCAGTGGGTCACGCCTGTAATCTCAGCACTTTGGGAGGCCGAGGCAGGTGGATCACGAGGTCAGGAGATCGAGACCATCCGTGGTAACACGGTGAAACCTCATCTCTACTAAAAATACAAAAAATTAGCCAGGCGTGGTGGCAGGTGCCTGTAGTCTCAGCTACTTGGAGGCTGAGGCAGGAGAATGAAGTGATCCCAGGAGGTGGAGGTTGCAGTGAGCTGAGATCGTGCCACTGTACTCCAGCCTGGGCGACAGAGCAAGATTCTGTCTCAAAAATGATGTATTGCAAATGTTTTTTCCCAATCTATAGTTTTATATATATATATATATATATATATATATTTTTTTTTTTTTTTTACAGTCAAGGTCTTGCTGTGTCACCCAGGCTGGAGTGCAGTGGCGTGATCATAGCTCATTGCAGCCTCAACCTCTAGGGCTTAAGTGATCCTTCCACCTTAGCCTCCTAGGTACCTAGGACTACAGGAGTGCATCACCACACCCAACTAATTTTAAAACATATTTCTGTAGCCTTGGGGTCTTGCCATGTTGCCCAGGCTGGTTTCAAACTCCTGGCCTCAAGTGATTCTCCCACCTTGGCCTCCCAAAATACTGGGACTACAGACATAAGCCACTGTGCCCAGCCTTTTTCCACATTCTTAATGGTGTCAGTTGTTCAGCAGAGGTTTAAAATGTTCCATGAAATTCAACTGAACAACGGTTCTCTTTTACAGTTAGTGCTTCTTGCATGTTACCAAGAAATGTTCATACCCTCCCCAAGGTCATGAATGCAGACATCTCTTCTGCGGCCATCCAAAGGCTTCAACGTTTTAGCTCCCCGTTAGCTCTGTGATCCACCTCAAATTACGTTTTGTATATAGTATGTGACATAGAGGTCATGGTTTATACATTTCCACGTGGTTATCCAATTCCTCCAGCACCTTTTCCTCAGTGAATTACATTAGTCTTTCGATAATTTTTTTTTTTATTGTGAAGTCTTATATTTTAGGTTCAAAAGAATCAATTATACAACTATAGGTTGGGCTTACAATAATAGCAGTGTATGGACAATGTGGTTGACTTCTGAAAAAAAGAAACACTTCTTGCTTAGCTATAGAACCACAGATTTTAACTGATAACATATTTTAATATCCTTTGAAGCTTATTTTGACCATGTGATTAAATTCTAGTCAAAGAGATAAGCAGGATGTAAAGTGCAGCTTCCACAAAGTCTTCCTAAGAAAGTGGCAAGTTCTCTCCTTTCTGCTACATGGAACATAGTTAAGAATGGCTATTGTTATTTTTTATTTTAGCCATTCTAGTGGATGTGAAATGCTATCTCACTATGGTTTTGATTTGCACTTTGCATGCTTTTTAAAGCAAAGATGCCTAAGCCCTACTGGGCTTAATGAAACAGAATCTTAAGAGTTAGAATCTGGTGGCTGTGCATGGTGGCTCATGCCTGTAATCCCGGTGCTGTGGGAAGCCAAGGTATGAAGATCACTTGAGGCCAGGAGTTTGAGACCAGCCTGGGCAACATAGCAGAGACCCATCTCTGAAAAAAAAAAAAAAAAAAAATTAGCTAGGCGTGGTGGCACATGCCTGTAGTACTAGCTACTCAGGAGGCTGAGGTGGGCGGATCCTTTGAACCCAGGAGTTCAAGGCTCAGTGAGCTATGATCACACCACTGCACTCCAGCCTGGGTGACAGAGTGACACTTCTGCTTCAGAAACAAAAACAAGAAAAAAACAGTTGGGACCTGGGATCTCTATTTTCTTTACAAGCATCCCACATGACTCCCATGCAATAGTAGGCAGACTACAGTTGAACAAAGGGGCAGTCAGAGGAGTGAGAACCGGTGAATTTTTAAAATTTTCTTTAGGAGGTAAGGCACTTACAGACTTCAGAGTAGGATTACAGCTGAGGAAGGAGGAAAGGGATTGGCTTGGGAAAGGGCTACACAGAGGCCCTCAACTATTAACTATATCCTTATTTTATTTCTTTAAAAAAGAGATAAATTTGATCCCAGCACTTTGGGAGGCCAAAGTGGGGGGATCACTGGAGGTCAGGAGTTCGAGACCTGCCTGGGGCAGCGTGGTGTCTACTGAAAATACAAAAATTAGCTGGGCATGGTGGTGTGTGCCTGTAGTCCCAGATACTCAGGAAGCTAAGGTGGGAGCATCGCCTGAACCCAGGAGGTGGAGGTTGCAGTGAGTTGAGATCGTGCCACTGCATTCCAGCCTAGGCAACAGTGAGGCCGTCTCAAAAAAAAAAAGAAAAAAGAAAAAAGGATAGAATTTGAGTTCACCACCCATGGAAAGAAGTAAACTCCACTTTGCTCAATAAATTCATTAATTAAAAAAAAAAAAAAAGACAGAAATTTTTTTTTTTTTTTTTTTTTTTTTGAAGAGAGAGAAATTTGAAGCAAATATGACAAAGCAAGTATGTTAAATCTTGTTGATGGTTAAGTGGATGTATCTGTTATTTTATTCTCTGTACTTTGCTACAGCTTAAAATTTTTTCCTCATGACAAAATCTTACCATGAAAAGGAAAACTACAAGAATAAAGAATATAAAAATATAATTATTGGCTGGGCGTAGTGGCTCATGCCTGTAATCCCAGCCTTTTGGGAGGCTGAGGCAGGTAGATTGCTTGAGGTCAGGAGTTTGAGACCAGCCTGGCCAACATGGTGAAACGCCATCTCTACTAAAAATACAAAAATTAGCCAGGCATGGTGGCGGACACCTGTAGTCCCAGCTTCTTGGGAGTCTGAGGCAGGAAAATTGCTTGAACCTGAGGGACAGAGGTTGCAGTGAGCAAAGACTGCATCGCGACTCCAGCCTGGGCAACAGAGCAATACCCCATCTCAAAAAAACAGAATAAGATAGAAAAAAAATTACCATCTATTCAACAACCACTCTCTCAAATATATGAAGACTGTTCTTAATATCTTTCTTAGACATCTGTGTAAGTGGTCAAGGACTGGTATGGTCACTTTCCAATTACCAGGGACTTGAGACTTCTATTTTGTTCTTCCATCTTCAATGTATTTCTTCCACCTTGTGTTCTAAGATGGTTGCTCCAGCCCCAACCTTCATGTCTGTGTTCCATGTAGCAGAAAGGAGAGGACTTGCCACTTCCTTAAGAAGACTTTGTGGAAGCTGCACTTTACATCCTGCTTACATCTCTTTGACTAGAATTTAATCACATGGTCAAAATAAGCTTCAAAGGATATTAAAATATGTTATCAGTTAAAATTGGTGGTTCTATAGCTAAGCAAGAAGTGTTTTTTTGTTTCAGAAGTCAATCACATTGTCTGTACACTGCTAGTATACTGGTTTTGCCCATCCTATAGTTGTATAATTGATTCTTTTGAACTTAAAGCATAAGACTTCACAATTAGAAAAAAATTATCGAAAGACTAATGTAATTCAGTGAGGAAAAGGTGCTGGAGGAAATGGATAACCACATGGAAATGTATGAACCATGACCTCTATGTCATATACTACATACAAAACTTAATTTGAGGCAGATGACAGACCTAACTGTGGGGACTAAAATGTTAAAGCTTTTGGATGACAGTAACAAGTACTGGTGATGATGCGGACAAATTGGAACCTTCATGCATTTCTGGTAAGAATATAAAATGGTGTAGTCACTTGAAAAACAGTATGGCAGTTCCTCAAAAAGTTAAACCATATGACCCAGCAGATACACTCCTAGGTATATAAGAGAAATGAAAACACATTCCACACAAAAACTTGTACACAAATGTTCGCAGTAGCATTATAATATTCATTTTATAATATTATTAATGTTTACAGCAGTCAAAAGGTGGGAACCATCCAAATATCCATCAACTGTTGAGTATATAAACAAAACGTGGGCTGGGCGTGGTGGCTCACACCTATAATCCCAGCACTTTGGGAGGCGGAGGCAGGCGGATCACCTGAGATCAGGAGTTTGAGACCAGCCTGGCCAACATGGTGAAACCCTATCTCTACTAAAAATGCAAAAATTAGCCGGGCATGGTGGAAGGCGCCTGTAGTCTCAGCTACTCAGGAGGCTGAGGCAGGAGAATTGCTGGAATCTGGGAGGCAGAGGCTGCACTGAGCCAAGATCACACCACTGCACTCCAGCCTGGGCAACAGAGCAAGACTCCATCTCAAAAAAAAGAAAAACAGAAAAAGAAAATGCGTACATCCATGCAATAGGGTGTTATTCAGCCATTCAAAGGACTGAAGCACTGATAATGTGCGATAGATAACATGGATAGCCTTGAAAACATGATGCTAACTGAAAAGTCTCACATAGAAGGAAAACATACTGTATGAATCTATTTATATGAAATGTCCAGAATAGGTAATTCTGTAGAGATGGAAAGATTAGTGGTTGCCTGTGGCTGGGAGGAAAGGGAATAGAGAGTGACTGCTAATGGATACAGTTTCTTTTTGGAGTAATGAAAATGTTCTTAAATTAGATGGTAGTGATGGTGGTACAACTCTGTGAATACACTAAAAACCACTGAGCTGTATACTATAAATGGGTAAGCTTTATGGGATGTAAAATATACCTTAATAAAGCTGCTAAAAAGAAAAAGGAAAGAACATCCAAGCTAATTCTTTTCTTTCCTTAATTTATTTTTATTTTTACTTTTTTTTTTTTTTTTTTTTAGCATTTTGAATTGCTATTTGGGGTTCTGTTTTGTTTTGGTACTTTGAGAAAGCGAATTCTCATCCATGCTCAGGTTGGACCCAGTCTGAAAGAGTTCCTACAGTTCTATACTTGAGCCTTTTCTCATCTCCCAGGCCCCATCTATTCCTATTATGCTGAGCACTCCTAATGTGTATCTTGATGTCCTCTCTCTCTACTGAGATCTAAAATGCCTACTAATTAGTTTTACCTGGGCTGCCTGCAGGTGCCTCAATATTTCAAAATCCACACCCAGTTAAAAACAACAATAACAGGCCAGGTGTGGTGGCTCATGCCTGTAAACCCAGCACTTTGGGAGGCTGAGGCAGGCGGATCACCTGAGGTCAGGAATTCAAGACCAGTCTGGCCAACGTAGCAAAACCCCGTCTCTACTAAAAATACAAAAATTAGCTGGGCATGGTGGTGTGTGCCTGTAATCCTGAGCCTGGGAGGCAGAGGTTGCAGTGAGCTGAGATCATGCCATTGCACTCCAGTCTGAGCAACAGAGCGAGACTCCATCTCAAAACAAAAACAAAAACATACTAACAGTAACAATAGCTACATCCAATACCTTGCTCTATCTCCTATTTTACGTGGTATCATTCAACCCTTCGCAGATTTGTGCTCTCATCCCATCCTTCCTGTATGCTTCTGCAGACCACTGTTACTGTCTGATTTCAAGCCTTCCTCAGTCTTCTTGAGGGGACTCCTAACTGGTCTCCCTGTCTTCATTTTACATCCTGTTTGTAATCATTTCTCCACACTCCTGCCAGGTCATTCTTTTTTTTTTTTTTTTTTTTTTGAGATGGAGTCTAGCTTTGTTGTCCAGGCTGGAGTGCAGAGGCATGATCTTGGCTCACTGCAACCTCTGCCTCCCAGTTCAAGTGATTCTCCTGCCTCAGCCTCCCGAGTAGCTGGGATTACAGGCGCCTGCCACCATGCCCACCTAATTTTTGTATTTTTAGTAGAGACAGGGTTTCACTATGTTGGCCAGGCTAGTCTGGAACTCCTGACCTCAAGTAATCTGCCTGCCTCCGCCTCCCAAAGTGCTGGGATTACAGGTGTGGGCCACGGGGCCCGGCAGGTCAGTCTTTCTAAAATATGCATCAGATCAGGTTTCTCCCCTGCTTAACATCCTTCAATAGTCCCTATTGCCTGTAGGGATTCTGCTTCTAACCCCATCTCCAGGGTCTCACAGACATCTCAATGCTCTAACCATCTCTTCTCCAGAGAAATGTGTGGCTCTGAATATTCACAAAGCACCCTCTCCCTTCTCAGGGATTCTTCTATACCCAGGTGACTTTTCCAGTAAGTTTATCTGACATAAGGAAACAGTTGATTACTCTCCCGTGTAACTTGTCCAGGATGGAATATTGAACTACTACGGCCTCTGGAGTCAGAGAGACCTGGAATCCAACCCAAACGATGCTGCTTACCAGCTATGTAAACAAATGGGGAAAGTACTTGCCGCTGCGTGTTTGCTTTTCCAATCTGCTCTTGGAATACCAAATTCCATGACATCTTATGATCACTTGCTAAAGCAGATTCAACCTAAGGTAGAGATATCCTAAGCTCTGGAAAGCAAAAGACTTTATTAAACTATGTGTAAATCTTTCTTCTCTGCATCCCCTACGAAAACACAAACAAAACAAATTACCATGTTCCTAAAATACTCCTGTGTAACACTTTTCTTGACTAAATGAACACTTACTATTAAGAACAGATCTTGCAGTTCTTTGTCAATGAAACCAGTTAAAACAGATCATTCAAATACTACTGTGTATTTTATGTCTAAATTATCCTATTTATCTTTAATGTATTCTCTGTAGACAAAGACTATGTTTACTTGTTACCTTTGCTAACGATAAAGAACGTTGTATTAATAGCTAAAATGTTAGCTTCCTGATTCAGTAAATATTTATTTGCAGTAATTAGTAGAGACACCTGGGTACTTAAACCTATAGCTATAAATTTGAAACCTTAGAGCTTATGTTCATTGTTTTATTATAACTATTTAAATATACAGGCCAGGCATGGTGGCTCAAGCCTGTAATCTCAACACTTTGGGAGGCTGAGGTGGGAAGATCTCTTGAGCCCAGGAGTTCAAGACCAGCTTAGGCAACATAGTGAGACCAAGTCTCTACAAGATAGTTAAAAAAAAAATTTAGCTGGGTGTAGTGGCACGCACCTATGGTCCCAGCTACACGGGAGACTGAGGCAGGAGGATCCCTTGGAGCCCAGGAGGTTCAGGCTGCACTGAGCTGTGTTCAGGCTACTATACTCCAGCCTAGGTGACTGAGCAAGACTCTGCCTCAAAAAAAAAATTATATATATATATATATACACACACACACACGTATACACACATATATGTATACATATGTATGTGTGTGTATATATACACACATACATAAGATAAATATACACAAAGGTACAGAGAATATGATCACAAACACCCAACTGCTCAGCTCTATAACAAACTCTACTATTACCTGTTTTAGATTTCACTTAAAAATGAACACTTCAAGTCTAGAGCTACAGAATCTCTACAGCTAGTAAGCTAACACCAACTCATTTAGAGTACTGACCTAAGTTACATTGTATTTAAAGTGAGAAATGGCTACAGAGTTTAAGCATTCTAATCTATCTTTGTTAAGAACCATAAACAAAGATTACATCAGGTCTGGAGACGGTCCCAGGAATGCTAGTCCTTGCCCTTGCCTTCCAGTTCATTTGTCCTTCTATGGGATCTACTTCCTCACCTTTTGTTCTTTCTCTCTTAACTCCTGAGAACTCACAACCCAGTGGAAATCAGTCCACAGGCAAGTAGGCCTATTAAATCCTCTTTTCTTTTAGAGAATCTGAGTGTAGAGATACAGATATTCTAGTCTACCCTCTACATCAACACCAGTTATCCTCACACAGCAAATCATAAAGTAAAATGTCCATCTCATTTCCCTGCTTTAAAAATCTGCTGCTTCGGTTGGCTGCAGTGGCTCACACCTGTAATCTCAGCACTTTGGGAGGCTGAGGCAGGAGGATCACTTGAGTCAGAAGTTTGAGACCAGCCTGGTCAACATAGTGAGACCCAGTCTCTACAAAAAAAGTAAGAAAAATTAGCCAGGCTTGGTGGCACACCTGTAGTCTCAGCTGTTCTGGAGGCTGAGGTGGGAGGATCACTTGAGCCCGCTAAGTTCAAGGTTTCAGTAAGCCATGATCACACCACTGCTCTCCAGCTTGGGCAACAGAGCAAGAACATGTTTCTATTAAACAAACAAACAAAAAAATCTGCTACTTCGGCCGGGTGCGGTGGCTCAAGCCTGTAATCCCAGCACTTTGGGAGGCCGAGACGGGCGGATCACGAGGTCAGGAGATCGAGACCATCCTGGCTAACACGGTGAAACCCCGTCTCTACTAAAAAATACAAAAAACTAGCCGGGCGAGGTGGCGGGTGCCTGTAGTCCCAGCTACTCGGGAGGCTGAGGCAGGAGAATGGCGTAAACCCGGGAGGCGGAGCTTGCAGTGAGCTGAGATCCGGCCACTGCACTCCAGCCCGGGCGACAGAGCAAGACTCTGTCTCAAAAAAAAAAAAAAAAATCTGCTACTTCAAGATGTCAGTAAGGTTGCTAAAATAAAAATAAAATAAAATTGTTTAATCTGTTGTCTATTCTTGAAACTCTTCAGCCTAAGATAATCTGGGCTCTGCCATGCCCTCCGCTTCCCTGGCACCCAACACTCTAGTCGCTGTGTGGTGGATTAAAGATGACCTCATATTTAAGGCCAGTCTTCCCACTGAAAGGTGGGATCTGTTTCTCCCCACCTTGAGTCTGGGACTTGCTTTAATTCAACAGACTGGGGAAGACGCAAAGCTGGGTGACTTCTAAGGCTGGGCTTAAAGGTATCTGCAGCTCCTGCATGGTTGGAATGCTCCCTCCTGAATCACTGCCAACTGCTGTGAGAAACCCAAGGCATGCAGAGCTCACATGGAGGAGAACCTTGGGTCAACAGCCTCAAGGTGGTCTCCTAGCTGACAGCCAACACCAACTGCCAGCCACGTCAGTGGGCCCTTTCAGACATTTTTGGCTAACTGGGCCTCCAGATGACTATAACTCCAGCCAATACCACTTTGGAAGAGAAGAACTGCCCTACTGAGCCCAGGAAAACACAGAATTATGACAAATAAAAGGTTGCCTTGGCGATGGAGTTTTAAAAATATATGAAAACTTTATTTTTTGGAACAGGTTTAGATTTACAGAAAAATTATGAAGATAGTCCATTTATCTGAACCCAGTTTCTGCTGTTAGTTACACATTTCCTTAATATATTTGTCACAATTGAAGAACCAATATTGATACATTATTATTTATTAAACTGTAAGTTCTGGAATACATGTGCAGAATGTGCAGGTCTGTTACATAGGTACACATGTGCCCATCAACCCGTCACCTACATTAGGTATTTCTCCTAATGCTATCCCTCCCGTAGCCCCCCACCCGATACATTAACTAAAGTCCATGCTTTATTAAATTTGCTTAGTTTTTACCTATGTTCCAGGATCCCATCCAGAATACCATATTACATTGTTATCATGTCTCCTTAGCTGTCTCTTGGCTGTGACAGTTCCTCAGATTTTTCTCAGTTTTCCTTGAGTTTTCAGGAGTGCTGATCAGGTATTCTGCAGAACACCCCTCCAGTGGAATTTGTCTGATGTTTTTCTCATGATTAGACTGGGATAATGGATTTTAGGGAAGAAAACTAGAAATTGAAGTGCCATTGCCTCACATCGTACCAAGGATACAAACTATAAAAATGACTTATCACTGTTGATGTTGACCTTGCCTGGCTTTAGGGTTCTCCACTGTGTGAATTCACGCTTAAGGAGTGGAAAGTTATGCTCCACATCCTTGAGGATAGAGTATTTACCGACTTTTTGGAATTGTTCCACTCAGGAGGTTGCAATGGTGGTTTGAAACCACTAAGTTTTGATGTGATGTAATAAGACACCAAGATACCTGAAACACACTCAAATTTTTCACCGTCTCCCATCACACGTTACTTTATTATTATTATTATTATTTTTTTTGAGACCGAGTTTCGCTCTTGTTGTCCAGGCTGGAGTGCAATGGCACGGTCTCGGCTCACCACAAGCTCTTGCCTCCCGGGTTCAAGCGATTCTCCTGCCTCAGCCTCCCAAGAAGCTGGGATTACAGGTGCATGCCACCACGCCCGGCTAATTTTTTTTGTATTGTCAGTAGAAATGGGGTTTCTCCATGTCGGTCAGGCTGGTCTCGAACTCCCAACCTCAGGTGATCTGCCCGCCTCGGCCTCCCAAAGTGCTGGGGTTACAGGCATGAGCCACCGCGCCCAGCACATTACCCCTTATATGCTATACACAGTTCCCTCTGCATATAATAGCCTTCTCCCCGTCACCCATCCAACAACAAACCAATAAAAACCATGAAACGCTTCTTCTTTCTACAATGCCCAGTTCAAGTGTTCCCTCTCCATTGTGGAGCTTCATTCCAGACAGAGTTCATTGCTTTGACCTAGGCACATATTTAATATCAGTGTCATAGCCTGTATGGTATGGTTACCTCCCTCAACCAGATTACAAGTGCCCGAAATGCAGAAACCATGTCTTACATAAATAACTTTGCATGCCTGTACCTATGACATCAGCAACTAGTAGGTGCCCAATAAATGTTTGTTGAATTAAATAAACTGAATGACTATAAAAGAATATCACTTTTGATAATATCTCAATGAAAAGAAGAAAAGATGATACAAATAAACAGCTTAGTTCCAGCATGTGTCAGTAAAGCCACAGAAGAGCTGAAACCTCCCAGTAATGCACAGTTCCACTATGTGATAGCGAAACCAGGCACTAACAAAAGTGAGCATTACATTTAACCAGTCAAAGCCACATGTGACAGATAAAATCGTATCTGTTTTCAGATCAGTGTGATAATGTAAGCACATAAATGCCAAATAAAATAGGTCACATGAGTTTCTCTCTATGGGAATCAGGCCAATGAAGTACATACATATCCATGCCTCCAGATTTCCTATGTCATCAAAGACTTTTTACATAACATAAATTTTTTTTTTTTTTTGAGATGGAGTCTCACTCTGTTGCCCAGGCTGGAGTGCAGGGGCATGATCTTGGCTCACTGCAACCTCTGCCTCCCAGGTTCAAGCGATTCTCCTGCCTCAGCCTCTCGAGTAGCTGGGACTACAGGCGCACGTCACCATGCCTGGCTAATTATTGTATTGTATTCTATTCTATTGATTGTACTGTATTGTATTGCATTGTACTGTATTGTATTGTATTTATTGAGATGGAGTTTCACACTATCACCCAGGCTGGAGTGCAGTGATGTGATCCTGGCTCACTGCAACCTCTGCCTCCTGGGTTCAGTGATTCTCCTGCCTCAGCCTCCCGAGTAGCTGGGATTACAGGCACAGCTGGGATTACAGGTGCACACTAACCTGCCCAGCTAATTTTTGTATTTTTAGTAGAGATGCGGTTTTGCTATGTTGGCCAGGCTAGTCTCAAACTCCTGACCTCAAGCCATCTGCCTGCCTCAGCCTCCCAAACTGCTGGGATTATAGGCGTGAGCCACCGTGCCCAGCCAGAGAATATAATTTTCATATTTAACCTCTAAAAATGTGGAACAATAAGACAGTTCCATGGGTAACTCTGTTAATTTGATTCAATTTTATCTCTCACATACACAGCAGAAAAATTAAATAAGCCCTGAGTGGTCCCTGGGAAAAATGTAAGAAATAGTCACTGTTCCTCCAAAGGATACGTTCAGGGGTGTCCAAAGTTTTACATTAACAATAACTCTGTCAACTTGTCTTCCTTCAGCATTTACAATAGAAGCTTTCACAACAACAGCAGAACTCTCTTTGAGAAATTCGTTAGGTCATATAAAATTGCAATCTGGTGACCATTCAGGGAAAAAAAGCTCATTCCAAACTGATGTGAAATTTAACATTCTTTCTTCCTGCCTCCATTTTAAATGGTTAGAGCTCCAAGAATTACAAGAATAAATAATAGTTTAAGAAGTCAATTCTGTGCGTCAGCACCCAGCACAGTTCCTGGCACACAGGAGGTGCGCAATAAATATTTGCTGAATTAATCAGGAGAGAGAAGGGGAGGAAAGAAGGCAAAAATAAGGAAAAATAGGACGCTGTGCATAATTCAGGAATGATCTATAATCTGTTTACAGCAGTCTTTTAGAAACCATCACCTGCTTTATATGTTTCTGGTAGAGAAAAAAAAAAATCTCCCTAAACTCAAGAGATCAAAGTCTACATTTCCCAACTCCCGAAGAATATAGAATCCTAATCCAACTCTGAACTTCAGTAAACATCTCTCTCCAAGAAAATGTTAAGGAAAACGCTGCACGGTTTCAGAGAACATCTCTTCAAGAGGAAGAGCAGAATTCACTTCCTCCAACAAGACTTCTATACCAACCCTGCCCAGCCATAAGGGCTCCTGATTTATACTTGCACAACCTACCTGGATATTTTGTAAACCATATTGACCCTTTATTTATTTGTTAACTATTCTTAGCACCTTCTCTACAGCTGCAATTCCAAGCCTTTCCTCTTAATAGGAAATCGAAACCTGTCATTTCAAGTCTTCGACTGTGTACTCTACACTCTCCCAACTACAATGACCTCTTTCGAAGGCAATACAAAGAAAAGCTGAACCCACTTTCTTTCTTTCCTCCTCCAAAACTCCCTCCACCACTAAACAAGAATCAGAAGAGCAGGATTTGGGCCTGAGCTCAGGCTTTACTGCAGTACAAGGCCCGTTAAGCCTGGAAATCTGAGAAACCTTTTTCTAACTGCACTCTTGCCTTCCTCCACTCATTTCTTCCCTTTTTTCTCAAACATGCATAGGCCTCTTCCATTTTAAAAAAATCTTTCACTTGAACTTAATCCTCCCCCTCATTGTTCTCTCTTCCATTTATTTCCAAATGTCCTAAAATTGGGTGGTGGACTATAGTCATAATGCATTTTTAAAAATCATTTAATTTCTCTTTAACCCATAAAATTTGGTTTCTGCACCTCCTACTCCAATTAAATGGCACCCCTGAACTCCAGTAAGTTCTTTTTAGAAGCTATCATAGAAAATTTAAAACATGTACAAAGTAAATACAAATAAACCCCATGTACCCATCACAACACTTCAATAGTTGCCAACATTCTGCCACTCCTGCTTCATCTATACTTCCATGTATTCTCCACTCCATTTGATTATGTCAGTTTCACCACACACAACGTACCTACACTGTAACTATTTTTATTGTAATTATAAACCGTTGCACCCCTATCAGACACAGAACATCTCCATCTCCCCAGAGTTTTCTCATATCCTTTCTCTTTAATTAGTTCTTAAACAAATCCAGGTGTCTTTTCTCACTTGTCAACCTCCTTGATTCTTGGCAGCATCTGAAGTTACTGAGGGAACCTTTTTCTTGAAATTCCCCTTTCTATGATGCGAAAGGATCCCAATCCATCCTAGAGTCACATCAGTGTTGGCGCCAAAATACACCTCAAGTCTGTCTTTCCTCCACTTCCAGTAACACCCATGAATGCAGCCCTACCCGAACGGCTGCACCTGCCTTCTCACCAGGCTCCCTGCTTCCACTCTTACCTCTTTCCAATCCACTCTCCAGACAGCAGCCAGAGCCATCTACTAAAACGCAAATCCTACCACATCACATCACTCCTCCAGTGAGCAGCCTTCAATGGCTGCCCTATGCATGGAGAATAGGTCCACGTTGCACTGTGGCCTCTGAGGCCTTGCAAGGTCTCTGCCTCTCTCTCTAACCTCCTGTCACACTTGGCCCACAGGTTTCTGAGAGTTCTTGGAAGAGGCCAAGGGCTTTTGCAGCTGTTTCCTGTGTCTAGAACACTGTTCCTCCAGCTCTCCAGACAGCTGGCTCCCTTGCCCATTAGCTTCAGCTGAAATGTCCCCTTCTCAGAGAGATCTTCCTTGACTAGCTACGCTCTTCCTCCCAGCTGCCCTGCATGACATGGCTTTCTTTTATTTTCTTCGTAGCACTTACCATCATCTATAATTATTATCTTTATTTATATTTATTCATGTCTCCCACTAAGAAGAAACCGCCTTGAGAGTAGGAACCATGTCTTTTTGGTTCACTGTTGTACCCCACAATAACACATGCTTAAGGATTATTTATTGAAGGCCAGGCGCAGTGGCTTACACCTATAATTCCAGCACTTTGGGAGGCTGAGGCAGGAGAATCAGTTGAGCCCAGAAGTTCGAGACCAGCCTGGGCAACACAGCAAGACTCTGTCTCTACCAAAAAAAAAAAAAAGAGCCAGGTGTGGTGGCACACACCTGTGGTTCCAGCTACTTGGGAGGCTGAGGTGGGAGAATTGCTTGAGGCTGCTGGGTGGTTGAGGCTGCAGTGAGTCGTGAGCTGTGATCATACCACCACATTCCAGACGTGGTGACAGAGCAAGATCCGGTCTCAAAAAAAAAATTTTTGAACAAAAATAAATTCAGCTGAAAATCACTTTTTGGTGATGAAATCATCCAGGCATGGTGGCTGGTGCCTGTAATCCCAGTACTTTGGGAGACCTAGGCGGGTGTATTTTTTAAGCTCAGGAGTGTGAGACCAGCCTGGGCAACAAAGTGAGACCCTGTCTCTACAAAAAATACAAAAATTAGCCAGGTTTGGTGGTAGTCCCAGCTACTCAGGAGTTTGAGGTGGGAGGATGGTTTGAGCCTGGGAGGCAGAGGCTGCAATGAGTCAAGATCGTGTGACTGCACTCCAGCCTGGGTAATAGAGCCAGGCCCAGTCTAAAAAAAAAAAGAATTAAATCATGTCCTTTGCAGCAACATGGATCCAGCTGAAGGCCATTATCCTAAATGAATTAACAAAGAAACCGAAAACCAAATGCTGCATGTTCTCACTTGTAAGTGGGAGCTAACCATTGGGTACATGTGGACATAAAGATGGAAACGCTGGACACCGGGGACTCCAAAAGGGAGAGGGAAGGAAGGGAACAAGGGTTCAAAGACAAGCTCTTGGGTACTATGCTCACTACCTGAGTGATGGAATCATTTGCACCCCAAGCCTCAGCATCACACAACATACCCGTGCAACAAACCTGCACATGTACCTCTGAAACCAAAATAAAACAAAATAAAATTTATAATAGAAAAACACCTAAAAATTATCAGTGACTGCCTCTGTGCAGCAGGAACAGGGGACCAGCTTTGACTCTTGACTTTATATATACTTCTGATTTTTTATAAACCTAGAGTAACTTTCATAACAAACTTAAAAAGACACAGTATTAGTGTTCTAAAAATATAAAGTTCTCTGTAGTTCAGTAAAATGGTTTTAAATTAGCATATAGCATTAAAAAGTATACTGAAAAGAAAAAATATTTCTCAATCTTAGGTTAGGTTCTAATTTAAATCAATCGAATTTTTACAGTCATGTAAAACGAAATTCCCATTCTGCTCATTCACAGCCTCTACTGTTCAATTTCTACCCAAACTGTATCTTTCAGTAATTTACTGACCTTGGAACTGCTTTCTTCCGATACTTCTCCCTCATTGGTTTGCATGGGAACAGATTTTGTGCAAAACTCTGCAGAAACACAAAAATACTGCCTAAAAGAAGAGAGAAGAGAAAAAGTATGTAAGGAATTCAGGGCAAAATTTTGTTTTTTTAAAGGTTTCGACTGAAATTCTCTCAATTAAGGCCACAGACACTGTGAAGTAACTTTGAGTAACTGTGTGTGTGTGTGTGTGTGTCTACGCACATTCATCTTAAAGGTAAGAAAGAGGGAGGGAGAGAAGCAGGGAGGGAATTTTTCCCACCTTGGAGGAGAAGGGTAAGTAGGACAGGTTTCCAGCATTGGGATATTAATAGCTCTAGATTTCTTTCCCTATTTTATTTGGCTTTTGGCAGAGGTGGTGGTGAAATTCTTACAGCAGACACTGACCTGCAAGAAAGTATGGCAGTGAGCAAAGCGGCACACCTGTTGTTCCGCCCCTGCAGGTCACAGTGCTTGGGTACTAGGCTAAGGATATCGGAATTGGCAGGGTTTCCTGGGCTTATAATTTATGAATAACGTTCCTGCTTTCTTTGTAACTGAAATTAAAGTACACTATAATGGCTGGCCCCACTTTTCATTTTTAGGAAATGTGCTTAATAAACTAAATGTCAGTTAATTTATTTTTATATGAGACTATTTATAGGGCAAGACAGTAAAAAGTAATTAATTTTTCCCCAAAGAATAAAATGAGTTAAGAAAAAGTTTGTTCAAATATTATGAATTAAAATGTGCCAAACGGAAACTGCTAAAAATTTACACAACATTTTCATGAATTCATTACATATGTAATTATTGAGGAATAATTTTTTTTCTTTTTCTTTGAGACAGAGTCTTGCTGTGTCGACCAGACTGGAGTGCAGTGGTGTGAGTTTGGCTCACTGCAACCTCCACCTCCTGGATTCAAGTGATTCTCCTGCCTCAGTCTCCCAAGTAGCTGGGACTACAGGCGCCACCCCCCCGCCCCACAATGTTTGTATTTTTAGTAGAGACGGGGTTTCACTATGTTGGCTAGACTGGTCTTGAACTCCTGACCTTGTGATCCACCCGTCTCAGACTCCCAAAGTGCTGGGATTACAGGCATGAGCCACCACTCCTGGCCCTACTGAGGAATCATTATTCAAATGACACAAATCTCCATTATAATACAGGTATGAATATTTACAAACCTATCAGCTACTTTAAAGCTCATAGCTACAAAACATAAAAACTAGAAAAGGCCGGGTACAGTGGCTCATGCCTGTAATCCCAGCAATTTGGGAGGCCGAGGCAGGTGGATTGCTTGAGCTAAGGGCTTCGAGACCAGCTTGGGCAACATGGCGAAATCCCACTTCTACCCAAAATACAAAAATTAGCCAGGCGGGGTGACACATGTATGTGGGCCCAGCTACTCAAGAGGCTGAGGTGGGAGGACTGGTTGAGTCCAGGAGATCAAGGCTGCAGTGAGCCGTGATCACACCACTGCACTCCAGCCTGGGTAACAGACTGAGACGCTGTCTCAAAAAAAAAAAAAGCGGGGGGGTAAAAAGATGCTGGTAGTGTGTTTTGCAAGAAAAATCTATTAATGCACAATGCCTGATGATCTGTTTTGGTGCAGACTTCTCTTTAACCAGCCAAGACTCATGGCTAAGAAGGCACTTCCAGGAAGCTGTTTCCTCATCTACTGGGTGGGAAGGGGTTACCAAAATATCTACTTTGCTCACCTACCTAGCAAGGTCTTTTTTGGGAACGAATGCATATTTATGTGATGTGAAGTGTAAAATCAGTACAGTAGAAGCTCTCAATTGATATTCATTCACTCACTCCCAACGTAATCAACATTGCCCATCCCCTCTGTAAAACACATGACTGATGCTCACAGCAAGCGAAAACAGGCTTTCTCTAGTTGACTTTGTCCCTCACCTACTTATCACAGTTGTGCAAAAAAAAAAAAAAAAGTTCTCTTTCAATGAAAATTACGTTGATAACACCGGAAAAACTTGGTAACATATCCAGAAAGATTTTATGTGTAATTTGCTTCACAGATGTCTTTAAGTTCTCCTACTTCACTGAAACAGAGACTGCATTTCATAGATGATGCATTATAGGCATAGCTGAACCAGAAAAACTCCTTGGAACTCCATTCATGCTTGCAGGCCTGTGCTCAGCACACTCCTTGGTCTGGTGCTGTACTGTCTGCTCCCTCCAGACCCACACTCCACTCTCTGCCTGACTGTGTGCCTCAGGGGACACCATCACTGGGCTCCTTATCTTCTGGCTGCTGGCTGGGCTAAGCCAGTGGGAGGCACTGACTGGAGACAGGAGGTCGGGAGAGGAAGAAGGGATGGCAGTGGTTGTTTCTTCTACGGGGCACTGCTCTCATCTTGCTGGCTTCTCCTTCAACGATAATCTTTTTACTTTCATCCTTTCTGGATTCTCCTATTTGGCTGTTCTATTTTTCTTAAGTCTTTTTCTAGCTTGACTTGCCTGGCCATATTAGTTCTTTCCTTCTCTGACAATCACTGCTATTTCCCCTCACCGACTCCTCCTCCCTACCCCCTAACACTGAACACTGTCATCTCTCCTCCCCTATGCTATCACCTTCTACCCAAGGCTTTAACCAAGACTTCTGCCCCGACACTCACTTCTTAAAATCCATTGTCTCCTAATAAGATCCTACCCAGGCCCAAGTCTTACCTTCCCTACTATTCCAACCCTTAATTTTCCAACACGTTAGAATGGAAATAGGGAAACCAACAAAGGCTAATGAACCACCCAGTGGCTGACAACAGTGGGGAACCTTACTATTGCTAGGCCTGAAGGGGAAGCGGCAGTGACTGGAACCTGGAGGGGGAGCTGTGGCCGTCACTGAAGAGTCCAACAGACCTGAATGCGTACAGACGTGTGACCTTGAGGTAATTACTCAATTCATCTCAGTCTCAGCTTCCCTATCAAAACTTGGGAATAATAGTTATTCTGAGGATTCACTGATAATGTATTTGCACTTGATACATAATAGATACTTAATAAGTACATGGGGATGACCAACTCACAAGGCATTCTCTACTCTGAACTCTTATTCTTTCAGGGTCCGATCCCCAGTGATCTCCATTTCCCTTTGGACACGCTGTGAAAAGGAAATGCTTCTTCCTGGCTCCTGAGTTTCCACCCTTGGCTCCTCTCCACCTGCACACAATCCACTCCAGAGAAGGTAACGGATCTTACTTTAATGGTGAGTTTGGAAGGAGAAACAAGATGTGTGGAGCTCAGCCCTTTCTTTTCCTTCCTTTTGGAAGCCAGCTGCCCTGGGGAGCAGGCACTCTCCTCTCCTCCTCCACCCACAGACCCTCACAACTACTCATGAGTAGGTCAGTCTGTGTGATTATGAAGTTCAGTGTTAAGTTCACTGGCCTGCAGACGTGCCACATTCTCCAATACAGCTGTTTTTTTTTTTTTTAAGCCCAGCCCCTCCACCCAGCGGCACACACAATAGCAGTGGTAGCAGGAACAGGCAGTCCAATACAGCTTTATTAGTCAGAGAAACAGTATTTTGGTCTCCCAAATGCCCTCCTTTTAAAAAGGAGGGAAAAATGAAAAGTGTAACAATTTTTTGCTGCATGTAAGTTTTTAGAAAGGAGGACAGTCAAGGGAAGGAGAGTGCTATTTATTGGGTCTCAAAGACCATAACCTCAGGTGCAGGGCACTAAAATTTTGATAAACAGACACGAACTAAAATTCAAGGGAGTAAAACACATGTGGCATTTTTGAGGCTTCTGTTAAGGCCAGGACTTTGGGCCTTGGACTTTAATGAGGGGGCACAGTATTTTCTTGTAGAAGCTTATATTAGGCTTTTTACTGTTGTTTTTATAGTTACACACTAGCTTTTAACTATTGAGGCTGAATTCGAGGTTTATAAACCATAGGCACACAGTATTTTGACCTTAGCAGTGACTGTAGTTATGGCAACTTTGTCTTCACGTAAGTGGCTGTTTCTATAGAGACAAGGCTGCATACACTAGGCACATAAGCCTTTGCAAAGGGTTGGGGGCTTTGCAGGCCTCATCAAGAAACAAGCCACAGACGGTTGTGGTGGTGGTGGTGGTGATGCTGGTATTGAAAGCTCATTTACATATCAGCTGTGCAGGCAGTCTCAGCATACACCGGCCGCTCTGGCCTAGCAAGCAAATGCCAGCTGTGCTGGCCTCAGCAAAGGGAATAGGGCATTAGCGGGCTTGGGTGGCTTCAGTGTACAGAAGGCTGCTGCTTGACCTTGAATTATGCCGGCGCAGCTTTTCCTAAGAAGGCATGGCTGAGGAAAGATTAGACTTCAGGGAAAACAGACTTTCTTCCTACAGGCCTTTTAGACGTCAGAAAGTGGAACAATTACTCGCTGCATACAAGCTGCAAAGCAGCTGAATTTCAAATAGCACACATGCATTACAAAACCAGTGAAGTTCTACATTTAAATTGCTTGTGCTAGGCTTATATAGGTGATTCAAAAGGAAAATGAAAATTAAGAGGTTTCTGGTGAAGGAAGGAAGGAAGGAGGGAGGGAAGGAAGGAGGAAGGGAGGGAGGGAGGGAGGGAAGGA
>NC_045452.1:21906027-21922268 GCF_002776525.5 Piliocolobus tephrosceles | reverse complement strand
AGGGAGGGAAGGAAGGAGGAAGGGAGGGAAGGAAGGAAGGAAAGCTAGGGGAGGAAAACTTTTTTCCCCACTCCTGATGCTTCCTTCCACATGGGACAATATCCAACTTTTCATATTCCTGGCCTCATATCCCTGACTCAGGCTGTCAGGGGTGAAGTCACTTCTCTGATGAGTGTGTCTGGAAGAAGGAACCAGGCTTGCATAGTCCAGCCCTTTTCTCTCCCTTTTCCCTTGAGGGCACCTGTTCTGCTCTGCTCCTTTCGTTGACTAGGAGGCAGGTCTATCCCAGACTAGTGTTGCTGGGTGAATAAACCTGTTAAGTCCTTCAGTCCAGTATTAAAAAGTCTGCTTGCCCTTAGATTTAAGCCAGTTCTCCAATGGCAACTTTATGAATGATAAACGTGAAATTTTGATCTCCACCTATCTGCCCTACTCCTTTGTCCTAAGTCTCTGTTGGTTCAGAACTTGAGCAGGGAAGAGAATATTACTTATTGGATACCCTTTGATCTCAACTTATAGCTAAAACATATCCTCCTCAGAATTAAGTTCAGTTTTCCATATCAGCCTTGTCTTCCAAATTATTCCATTACCACAGCATTAATCACACACTTTTACTTCCAAAGCTTTTCACTAACCTCATTTCTAGTTACTCTCAAAGCACACTGTATTCTGCATTCACGCAGGCAAATCTTTCTATTCTCAGCACACAACATGCTAATCTCTATCTATATATATCCTAGCCCACACCCCACTGGAAACCCCTTCCCCTCATCACCAATCCACATCTCTACCCTTCTAATCTATTATTTTTTTTTTTTGAGACAGGGTCTCACTCAGTCACTCAGGCTGAAGTGCAGTGGCATGATCACGGCTCACTGCAGCCTCAACCTCACTGGGCTTCCCAAGTAGCTGGGACTACAGGTGCACATCAGCACACCTGGCTAATTTTTGTATTTATGGTAGAGTTGGGATTTCACTATGTTGCCCAGGCTGGTCTTGAACTTGTGAGTTCAAGCACTCCAACCTGCCTAGGCCTCCCAAAATGCTGGGATTATAGGCGTGAGCCATAGTGCCTGGCCTCCAGTCGATTTTTATTTCTAAAAATCTTTCCTGATTAAAACCATGTAATGTGTCCACTTACTAAATGTCATATTGATACCTATTTTTATCTTTATCCTTTATTTTATTTGCTCTCATTTTTTGTTGTTTTGGAGCTGTCCTTAGTTTTCAATGTGTTTCTTGAACAAACCTTGATAACATTCTTGTTTGAAGGCATGGCTTATGGTTGTGTCTGGGGCATCTTTCCTTTTGACAAAATAGAAGGTAAGTAAGATAGGCAATGCAAAAGTGTACGGTTAACTAAGGATTCCATGTAAGAAGTGACAAAAGGTCTAATGTATCAGTGCTAACAGAGTCACAAAAAAGTCAGGGCAAAGCCCACTTACATGAAAACTAGAGGGGTGAACAAGTCATGCCAAAGTGACAAGTCATGTCCCATCATGAGATGAGACAACACAAGTGTTTATTTTATGTATGTATGTATGTATGTATTTAGAGACAGAGTCTCGCTCTGTTGCCCAGGCTGGAGTGTAGTGGTGCAATCTTGGCTCACCACAACCTCCGCCTCCCGTGTTCAAGTGATTCTCCTGCCTCAGCCTCGCAAGTAGTTGGGACTACACGCACGTGCCACCACGCCAGGCTAATTTTTGTATTTTTAGTAGAGATAGGGTTTCACCATGTTGGCTAGGCTGGTCTGGAACTCCTGACCTCAAGTGATCCCCCTGCCTCGGCCTCCCAAAGTGCTGGGACTATAGGTGTGAGCCACCGTGTCTGGCCAAAACAAGTGTTAAATTTCTGTTGTTGCACATCACTTCAACTTGGAGCAGTCACTGGTTTGTGACCTGTGTTAGGTGGTGGATAGTCTTGACCTGGCCCAGTGCTTGCCACACACATGACAGGACTCAGCAAATGTTAAGAACTAAATACAAGTAATGTCCTACAGTACCTGTGCAAGTTCTTCCATAAAAACTGCCAAATATGTTAATATTTTCAAAAGCCCTCCAGGATCCAGCCCTCACCTGTCTCTCCAGCCTCATCTGCCTGGTCTCCGTTCCTTTTGTTCCAGCCGTAATGAACATATTACAGCTTTGCCAATATGGCAGACTGTTTGAGGTTTCCATGTTTTTGTTGCTATCACTCCCTCTGCCTTTCCCTCCTCTGGTGCCACAAGGGGAGACCCTACTTTCCAATCAAGGCTCAGCTTTTATTAACTATTTCCTGATCCATCTCTAGGCAGAAATGATGATTCCTTCCTCAGCGCCCCCAGTGGATCTTGTTTGAATTCTATTATGGGATCTGTAATACTTTATTGGATTTATTTACTCACATAGATTCCTCTATGTGATAAGGATTAGACTGTCAACCCCTTAATACCAGACACTATATCTTGTTAATCTCTGTATTCAGTCTACTTAAAACTGTGTACCTGGCATTTAATAGGTATTCAATAAATTTCTATGTTAAGAATGACTGAATTAATCAACTACAGTGCTTTTTCTTTAAGATGCAATAGATATCAATTCAATAAACATTTACCGTGCCTCTACCACATGTCAGATGGTGCCGGGATAGTGTGTTATGCTGGAATGAGCTGTGCCTTTGAAAATGTAGAATTGTACTTCTTTGTCAGTTATTAGCTGTGTGATCTTGGGCAAGTTATTTAACTTTATAATTCTGAGTATTTTCATCCGTAAAGCTGTGCAGGAAGAGGTGCTATAAAGATTAAATTAAACAATGTGTGTAGAACTCTTAGTAAGGTGTCTAAGAGCATTTTATCTTATTGCTCTATACTACTGCGGCTGAATTGGGAGGTTCAAAAACGATAGGTCACACAGTATTTTGACCTTAGCAGTGGCTACAGTTACAGCTACTGTCTTCAGGTAGGTGGCTGTCTCTACAAGAGACAAGGTGCATACACTAGGCACATAAGCCTAGCCAAGGGTTGGGGAGAAATTCATCATGAATTTCTCATCCTACCCTGGACCCCTCATATTAGCTCATTGGCAAGCCCTATCATTTTTGCTTTCAAAATTTGTTTCTCGGATCCACCCACAATCCTTCATTTTCATTGCTGTCATCCTTTCTTGCTTGTGGGGGCCTCTTTTAGGCATTAAAAATAGGTTAGCTCCTTTCCAAGCAGTCTCAAAAGGTTTATATATTAGTAAAGGAGACAGATACAAATAAACAACTTTAATATAAAATATTGAATAATTTATTACTGTAATAACAACAGGTGCTCTTAGAACACAGATGAAAAAGAAATTCTGCCAAGGGAGTTTGGGAGAAGAAGACAACAGGAAAAATACAACGAGGAGAGTAGATAGTCACATTCTTCTCCCTGCTTCCAAACTCTAAAAAGAGAAAAGCATCAACCAAGGCACAAAGCCATGAAAAAAATACTATATATATATCTAGGGAACAGAAAATGGTCCGTTAAGGCTTACAGATTAAGGATTCACTAAAAAAGCAGCCAGAAACGTTGACTGGAATTAGGTTTTGAAGGGATCTGTGGGACAACATCTGCAGCAACTGGATGCAACGAGGGCTGTTTAAGCAAAGGCGTGACCTGAGTAAATTCATCGTTCAGAAAGTGAACCCTGGCAGTAATGTGGACTACAGACTGCGGCAGGGAAAGGTGAAAGACAGAGACGCTAGGGGTACACTCACATAAAACTCACATAATAACTAAGTGGTAGCTTTCTAGCATGAGGCACCAAATGTCAGTATCCATCTAAATACCAGTTCTTTTTAAAGGGACCTACCACATAGGGGGAAAGCAGGGGCTGGTATGATGGTCACCTTACAAATATCTTCCTGTAAGAACTTGGTAAAAGGACAACAATGTTCTTGAAAAAGTATTTTCTTCTGTTTAAGGAGAAGACTATTGCCAATACATGGTAGATACATATTTTAAAAACTTACCTTTGACAGTACCTGGGGCAACACAAGCCCGTGAAGATGAGTCTAGGTTACATTCAGTGCAAAAAACCACAACCCTGAAAAGAGAAAAAAGTCACAATGAGCTGTATGCTCATAGCAAGATGCCACAGGAGGCAGTGGCACAGGTGGCCTCATGGAAATCCAGCTCCTCCTTTCACCAGCTATTGTTTCTAGGCCCACAGCCCAATCTCTCAGAGCTCAGCTTCCTCAATCAACACTGGGAACACTAACAACACCTTCTTCATAGGGTTCTTTTGAAGTTTAAATGCAATATGTGTAAAACTCTTAGTAGAGGGCAGGATACCAAACACATGCTCAATAAAGGTAAGTGGTTACTAAGGCTTCATATAACCAAGGGCATCACCCTCCACCCAGGTGTTTAGGTCAGATCCTGACATCTGTCATGAATTTCTCACCCAACCCCTCATATCAGCCCATCAGCAAGTCCTATCATTTCCTCTTTCAAAATCTGTTTCTCAGATCTACCCATAATTCTTCATTTTCACCACTGTCATTCTTGCTTGTTGGGGCCATTTCGCTGGTTCTCTGTTCCTATTCTTGCTCCTCCCCAATCCATTCCCCCATAATGGCTGGAATGGTCTCTTCAAAATCAATTCATAGCAAGTTGCTAATAAATGCAGTAAATATTTTATTTATTCCATGATGGAATCTCTCTCTGAAATATATATTCATGTATTTGAATGTAGAGATATAGGAATATATATTAAATGGCCAGCACCTTCATTTTACAATGACACAAACAAATGCAGAAGGAATGCTCCTCAAGGTTGGAGCTACTTATGTGTGTGCTGGTGCTCAAAGCAATGGCGAGCCCAGCAGAGATTCATCTGGGACCAGCATCTACGATGCTGTCAGAAAGCTGGCACTGTCTGGAAGTTGGCCCCTTAGTTTCACAGTAACCCAATACTTCTGTCCCGGACAGCGTGCTCCACTCCCCACAGCTAGAGATTGTAAGTCAGAGCTTCAGCCCCATGTTAGGGCACGGTGCTGAGACGGTGCTGCAGGGAATCTGAAAGCACCTCACTGCCCTGCTATCTGTCGTCCCCTCTATTGGACTTTATTTAATAGTGTTTGAATCAATACATCTCAGATGGAATTGTGGTGAGAATTAGAAATATTATGACTCGTCTCCCTATCTCTCTACTATACACTGCAGCAGTCTTTCTTGCTAAAAAGCAAATCTGACCTCTGGGTATCTCGCCACCTAAATTCAGTCAATAACTATCTTTAGGGTAAAATCCAAGACCTCTCCAGACCCATTATCGCTTCATGACTGCACAGAGTTTCCTTACTCACAACATACACACTAATGTCTGAGAGCCCTCTGCCTATTCCCTTCTCCTTTTCCTTTAGGTGTTATCTCCTAGAAATTCTCTGTATCCTCGCTGGTTGGACAAAGTGTTCCTCCTCTTAGATACACATTATATTGGTAATATCCACGAGTCCATTTTCTTCGCTCAGCAGGAGTTCCTTGACAGCAAGGACTATGTCTAACACACCTTTGAATTTGGTACTGGGTAGAGTCCAATAAACATAAGCTGAACCGAATCCCAATGGGATCCCAGCAATTCAGTAGTTGAATGTGGATGTGTCCCCTAATTAACTGCATTGGTAAAAACTGAAGTTAGCTGCAGCCTCCAAGATGAGTCTGGCCCTTACAGAGAACTCGAGGCTACGTGGTTATGTCTGACCCTCAGCACTTCAGAGAACGACAGGATTCATTAATTTTTTGTCAACTGCAGAGACTATCAAGATAATAACACTAATTTTTAGTTCCCTATTCCGATTAAAGTTTCCGCTTAGGCTAAAACACAGCCTCTTCTCTGGATCTATCATTAGTCCAAATTCTGTGCTGACCCTGTAAAGTTGCACATTACATATCTCCTTAACAGACAAGGCTAGAAAGAGACCATGCCACTCAGTCCCTAGCCTGCTTGGCAGTGAGTCTCAGACACTGCCTGTATTCAGAAGGGAGGGGAAAAAAGGAATTAGGGCAGAGGATAGGCAGGCTAGGGAAACTGAGTAGTTTTCCAAGTACTCTTGAATCTAGGTTTTACAGAACAGCTGCATTACTTTCTCTGCCAGGCTGTGAACCTCTGTATCAGGTGCACAAGTATTCAAAATAAACATATAAGTTAATTCTAAAATCAACATTTGAAATTATCTAGTTGAAGTTACCTATAGCACTATTTTCCTTCCAAGGTATAAACAGTGGCAAATTCCTCCAAAACAGCTTTGAAATGCTCAGAACTACACGGTAATCCTACCATCTGATCAGGTACAGCTGCAGCAGTAAAACTGTGAACCACTCTAGTTTTCTCTCTTCTCTTTCAGAGCAGCCAAACTAGTCTTGGAATTCATAGAAGGGGTGGGAATGTTCAGTGGATCTTGGGTTAAATTAATCCCCAGGTCCTGTTAAACTGCAAGCCGGCTTCAAGAATTCCTCTAGGCCGGGCGTGGTGGCTCACTCCTGTAATCCTAGCACTTCACTTTGGGAGGCCAAGGCAGGAGGATCGGTTGAGCTCAGGAGTTCGAGATCAGCCTGAGCAACATAGGAAGACTCTGTCTCTACAAAAAAATGTAAAGAATTAACGGGGCATGGTGGCATGTGCCTGTAGTCTCAGCTACTAAGGAGGCTAAGGCAGGAGAATTGCTTGAGTCTGGGAGGTCCAGGCTGCAGTCAACCATGATCACACCACTGCACTCCAACCCGCGTGACACAGCAAGAACCAGTCTCAAAAAAATAAAAATAAAAATAAAGAATTATTCCAAAGCCAAGTACCTAACTACACTCACAGGATGTAATTAGAACTAAATCTTTCCTACGGAATATGGCAAGTTGAAAGAAATACATATTCAACAAACTGTATTTATTTTGCTGGTATCTTACTAGTATCACCTCTGATATGGCAGGGTTTTAATTTTCACACTTGACTATTCAGCACCATTATTGTAAATTTAAATTCTCATTTTAACAATTCAAGCAGTATAGAGAGGCTCTTAACCAATATCCCCTCCCCTCCATTCCAGTCTTCCCAGGACTCACCACTCTTATCAGTTTGATATCCAGCATCATTCTTAGGATACAGACTATTGAGAATACACTATAAACTTTTAATTGAGTCACAAATAACTCTGAAAACCTTGTCTGCCTACATTGTTGGCAACTGGCCTAACTTCAAGCAAGACGTCTAGAAGAGATGTCTTAAGTGAGGCAGCAGATGTGAGGGAGGAGCAGAACACCAGCAAGGAGGCCTGGAAGGTCTTCCCAGGAAGCAAGACGGGATGCCAGGAGACTTGGTGGCAGACAGCAGGGTACCAACCATCCAGTTCTGTGAGCAGGGCACCCGGCCCAATCAGGTAAGAAGATACCTAGTTAATTAAGTAACACAAATAATAATATCAAAAGTCTAAGGAGGCCAGGCATGGTGGATCACACCTGTAATCCCAGTACTTTGGGAGGCCGAGGTGGGCAGATTGATTGAGCTCACAAGTTCAAGACTAGCCTGGGCAACCTGGTGAAATGCCATCTCTACAAAAAAATACAAAAAAAGTAGCCCAGCATTGTGGTATGCACCTGTAGTCCCACCTACTCAGGAGGCTGAGGTGGGAGGATGGCTTGAGCCTGGGAGTCAGGGGATGCAGTGAGCCTAGATCACACCACTGCACTCCAGCCTGGGCAACAGAGCCGGACCTTGTCTCAAAAGGAGCACAGCTGGATGCAGATCTGCTAGAAATAGATGGTTTTATTTAGCCCCCATACACAAGAGATTTACTATTGTTCCAAGACCTGGAAATACTATCTTTGCAGTTTTAGGCCACTCCCTACTTCACTTCAACGCTTTGGAAATTCTATAAAAATACTGTTGGTCCATTCCTAAAAACATCCCCTTTAACCTTAAAATCTGTTCTAGCTATTGCACTCCTCCTCCCCTCTTCCCCTTCCTAGTCCAGCTTGTGTTGTTGTTGAGATGGAGTCTCGCTCTGTAGCCCAGGCTGGAGTGCAATTATGCAATCTCAGAGGCTCATTGCAACCTCCACCTCCTGGGTTCAAGCAATTCTCCTGCCTCAGCCTCCTGAGTAACTGGGATTACAGATGCATGCCACCATGCCTAGCTGTATTTTTAATCGGAGTTTCACCATTTTGACCAGGCTCATCTTGAACTCCTGACCTCAAGTGATCAACCCTCCTTGGCCTCCCAAAGAGGTGGAATTAGAGGCGTGAGCCACTGCACCTGGCCTAGTCAAGCTTCTTGAAAAAGCAGTTTATGTTTGTGGTCTCAACATACTAATTTCTCAATCACTTATTCATCACTTGATTAATAAGACTACTTGATTTCTGTCCCTATCAATCTCAGTGTCAATGCAACAGATACTATTCAACTGTTCTTCCTTTAACCTCTCTCTAGCATTCAAAAATCAGAACCATTGTCTAAAAATAAACACAAAATAAATAAATAAAAATCCGAACCAGAACCACCTGAAACCTGTCATTTGGGACCTCCTTTCCTCTCTTAATAGTAAGGATACTGAAGATCCAGCCACTGGGCCAGGGGCATCCTGTTTTAGTTCCTGGTATCCTGGCTGTGTCGGGTCCTCCTGTTCCCTTGGGTCTGCAACCAGCCTTCTTATCAAAGGAAGGTTTGGAGTGGGTGAGAAGGTGAAAAGCTGTGGCTACAGTTGTTGCTGTACATGGCAGACTGGGGGCCAGGGTCATGGAGAGAGAACCAAACTCAACTCCTGCCTTCACAGATTGAGCTCAGTTCTGATGCCCAGTCTGATATGGAGCAGGTTTAGTCCCTTCACCCACCCCCCTAGAAGGGCCCATGGCAGTACTTTTGCTACCTCTTGGTCTGTGTCTTTCCAGTCTGTTTCACAGGACAGTCTTTTTCTCCCTGTCCTTTCATTATTAGTGTATTCCTCCTCTGGAGTCCACACTTCCCTTTCTCTTTTTATTACACACACATCCTTATGCTTTCTCTTTTTTGAGACGGAGTCTCACTCTATCGCGCAGGCTGGAGTGCAATGGCACAATCTCGGCTCACTACAACCTCTGCCACCCAGGTTCAAGCAATTCTCCTGTCTCAGCCTCCCAAGTAGCTGGAATTACAGGCACCTGCCACTGCGTCCAGCTAATTTTTGTATTTTTAGTAGATACGGGGTTTCACCATCTTGGCCAGGCTGGTCTTGAACTCCTGACCTCGTGATCCACCCACCTCGACCTCCCAAAGTGTTGGGATTACAGGCATGAGCCACTGCACCCAGCCTGGTCTTATGCTTTCTCATAGATGCAGCTTCCACCTGGATCTTGATGATTCCCAAGTCTTTCTCTAGTGCTGACCTTTTTTACAGCCTTTAGAACTATCTACATAACTGCCTAATGCAGCTCCACCTCATGTGCCACAGGGCCCTAAAATAAAACAACCCTCCCCCAAAGCGTGTTCTTCTGCCTCACTTGGGAATATTGCCATCCCACTCAAATCAGAAGTCTGCGAACATCAGCAGCTCCTTCCTCTCCCCAAACTGTCAGTTCTAATCCCCAACTATTCTAGTATATACTTCCTTATTCCTACTGCCACTGACTGCTCTGCTTCTGGCATAGCTTCTCACCAGTCTTATGCTAGTTATCTTTTGAATTGGTTTTCTTACCTCAAGACCCACCCCTCCCCTACACCACTAGAATTACCTTCAAAAAGCAGAAATCCTTACTGCCTTTGCAATGTGTCTCATCCACCCTGTAGATAAAACCCCATTCCCACTGTGGCCGGTGAGGCCTGGTCCCTGCACGCCCCACTGTCCTCACCTCCAAAACCCAACTGTTTTCCGTTTCCCTTGAGCACCACGTGGTTTCTGCGTGCCTTTGAACATGTTGTTTGCACCTGGACTGCCTTCCCACGGGCAGGACAAATTTCTTCTCAACTTCCAAGATGCAGGCTTAGGGAAACTGTTCTGTGAAGTCTCTCCCGACTCCCTCTTCTCACAGGTGATCTGGATGGATCCTTCCCCTGAGTGAGCAACTGCACTCAAAACACACACTAGGCTTACTTTTGTGTGTGTATATTGGTAGGAGGTAAGCTTCCCGGGTCTAAGGCTTCCTTAGACCTGTCATTTAATATAGTGCCAGCACAAAGGACATTCCCAATAAATTCTTGTGGAATAAACACACACATTTTTACAAAAAAACTAAAATCAACTCAATACAACATGACATTCTGAGCTTACGAAAACAAAACTGTGGCTTATCAGCTGTAACAGTCTTGAGGGCAGTGTGCTACTTGCACGGCATCCCCAGACTTCCTGGGAGAAGCAGTGAAGGAAACTTTGGGACTGATGGCAGGACCCTGGCACAAGAATGTTAATCTGATTTTTATGTCTTGGAAGTCAGGAAAGGTTGCCTAAGAAAAACAAACTCAGTCCAAAGTAGGAATGATCAGAAAGACTCATATCCAAACTTGGGGTATTAATCCAGCTTGCTCAACTAATTTATGCCCTCCAGCCTGGCCCCAGAAAAATCTGTCAATTCTTTAACAGAAAAGGCTTGGGAAAGTATGACTGCCTTCTGAAAGCCTAAAACAACTGCAAATCACTTATAGTAGAGGCAGGGATGGTAGGGAATTCACCGAGGGTTACAAGAACAGCAGAGGCAGCTACTGAAACAGCAGATTCAATTCAACCAGCTTCACTGAATGCTTACTAAGTGCATGGCACTATGCTCAGCAAGTTTTCAGAGCAAGGGCCTACGTCCAGGTTTTACTGCAATTGTTGGTCACATAAGAATTAAGCAGATTAGAGGTGATAAATATGTTAATTAGGTTGACTTAATCATTCCACATTATATTCATAAATCACAATATCACTTTGTACCCCATAAGTATATGCAATTATAATTTGGCAATTTACATTAAAAATTAAAATTAAAAGAAATAATTAAGCAGATTAACATGTTAACTTTTGTGACCAATTTATTGGTGATTAAAGAAAAACCTTTGTTCTTTTTCTATATTGCATATTGATTTTATGAGGTGAGGTTGTTCACAAATTTTAGATGTATACTGCTTCTCCAATAAACCAGTGAGTTGAACATTGACAATGATAGTAATATGAATAATCATTAACAATTGTTTATGCTGTGCCCAGCACTGTATACCTTGGAAGTCTCAAAAAACTCTCAATTCAGATCTGATCCCCCTTTTCAGAGACCTTACACTATATGTAAGGAGAAAAAAGCTAAGCACTAAGCTGAGTGGCGCAGAAGTTTAGAGAATGCAGAGAAAACGGTGAGCTAGACAACCTGTGCCGCCTTCAAAGAGAAACTGGGATTCCAACTGGAACTGACAGGATTGAAAGCAGTGATTCTCAAATCCTTTTGTCTCTGAATCCCTTTACACTTACTAAAATTATGGAGGACCTCAAAGAGCTCTTGTTTATCTTAATTTTAATTATCAATATTTGCCATAGTAAAAATTATAACTATGAAATATTAGAATGATTAGTTCATTTATTCGGCCAACAAACATACGAAAAAAAGCTCACTATCACTGATCATTAGAGGAATGCAAAAACCACAGTGAGATGCCATCTCACGCCAGTCAGAATGGTGATTATTAAAAAGTCAAGAAACAACAGATGCTGGCGAGGCTGCAGAGAGGTAAGAATGCTTTCATGCCTTTGGTGGGAAAGTAAATGAGTTCGACCACTGTGGAAGATAGTGTGGCAATTCCTCAATGATTAGAACCAGAAATACCATTTGACCCAGCAATCCCATTACTGGTTATATTCCCAAAGGAATATAAATCATTCTATTATAAAGATACATACACGCGTATGTTCACTGCAGCACTATACACAACAGCAAAGACATGGAATCAACCCAAAGGCCCATCAATGATAGACTGGATAAAGAAAATGTGGTACATATACATCATGGAATACTATGCCGCCATAAAGAGGAACGAGATCATGTTCTTTGCAGGAACATGGATGCAGCTGGAAGCCATTATCCTCAGCAAACTAACACAGGAACAGAAAACCAAACAGTGCGTATTCTCACTCTTAAGTGAGAGCTGAACAATGAGAACACATGGACACAGCGACATTTCTTGATCTGGGCCTGTTGGCTGGGGGTGGGTAGCAAGGGGAGGGAGATATTAGGAAAAATAGCTAATGCATGCTGGGCTTAATACTTACGTGATAGGTTTACAGTGCAGCAAACCACCATGGCACATGTTTACCTATGTAATGAACCTGTACGTCTTGCACATGTACCCTGGAACTTAAAATAAAAACAAAAATAATAAACTATTGCTTTTTAAATTAAAAATGGTATTTCAAAGGATCAAAAATTTGAGGAAAGTGGCACTGTTTTACATCTTTGCAAATTTCTTTAATGTCTAGCTTGAGCAATAACAGCTGTACCCAAATACATACTTTTGCATTCAATCTTTTTCTGTATCACATGTCTGGAAAAGCTCCAATGTGCACTCATGAGAGAATGAATTTAAAAGGCATACAGCATCTTAGTATTATTAAAATAGTTGTGACCTCCTGAAAGGGTCTTGGGCGGGAGGAAGGGGCACACTTTGAGAAGTGTTCATTGAAAAAGATAAAGAAAATGGTCTAAGTAAGGGCTGGGCAAGAAGGATGTGTGTGGCTCCTAAGCTCTAATTTTCAAGAACACAAACCCCTACTCTTAACAGCTCAGCTACAACCAAGCTAACTTCCGTGGGGACTCTCAGAGACAGAGATGGCCAGCGCAAGGTGGGGTTCGGCCAGGCTGTGCAGGGTGGTGCTGAGGGCAGTGCCATCAGGGAGGCTCTACTGCCCTGGGTAGCATTCTCTAGAGGCCACGTCAGGTTTTCCTCTCCAGAGCCTCCACTGTGCTCTCCTTCTAGAAGAGAAGCTGTAAATGGCTTACCAGAACTGCCTTGCCATGGCTTCCCGGGGCTGTGTTTACTAACTGCAAAATCATCTCCCTGCTGCAGTCTCAAAGTCTTCAGACATTTCTTGATCTGGCTGTCTTAAAAAGCAAATTTAACATCAGCCACGTAGCCAGGTTTTCCTTGCCAACAATCATGTGAGTTTGCTATTCTGTTCCTGTGCATCTTGCGCACTGTAAAAACAGTTCCTGGAGCATCATATGTCATGGATCTAGTTGCCATAAACTGAAAACATTTTCTTCATATTTTGTGGCACAAACTAAAAGCATTCTGGATGCGGTTTGCATACAGTCCATCTCTGGCCAAAAAAGAGGTTTAAATTTATGGATAAACAGAGAAAGGGGGGTAGCCACTGCCTTAGTTAAGCCATTTTATTATCAAAGTCCATGTCTGATAGTGTGTATTTTTTAACTTAAAATTTTCCTGTGATTAATGTTCTGAAATTATCCTGCAATAAGTATAACCATGCTCATTTTATGTAGCAAGCTTAAATTTGTCTAACAGTATTTTATAGCTGACAGAAGCAGAGAGGAAACAGAAGCTTCTCTTTGGTCTCTTAAATTAAAATAAAAATAAAAAATAGAAACAGTCATGAATCTATACAGTTTTTCAGTCCTTTTTTATTTTTTAGTAAACATATTCATTAAGGCCCCTTAACAAGACAGGTCAGATCATTTTTAAGTCAAAGTAAAACTAAAACTTTAAAAGACATTTCTGCTTCTGGGAATGGTAAACCAGGTAATGAAGACCAACCATTCTGCTGAGGACAGCCAGAAACTCTGGACAGAATATTTAAAAAATCTTAAAGGCAGAGGCATACTAATAAGTTAGTTAAGAATTACCATACACAAAAATCAAATTCAGGTGAACTGTATACTCAAATGTGAAAGATAAATAATAAAGCTTTTAGAAGATAATATGGGAAAATGCTTCAAAACGTAGGGGTAGGGAAGGATTTCTTAAATAGGATACAAAAAGTACCTAGTATTAAAAACCAAATATGACAATATTAGACCAACATGACTACACGAAAATTAAGAATATTTGCCCATCAAAAGACATCCTCCCTCTTTTTCCGACTGGAACCATGGAGGGTGTAGAAGAGAAGAAGGAGGCTCCTGCTGTGCCAGAAATCCTTAAGAAAAAGTGAAGGAATTTTGCAGAGCTGAAGATCAAGCATCTGAGAAAGAAGTTTGCCCAAAAGATGCTTCGAACAGCAAGGAGGAAGCTTATCTATGAAAAAGCGAAGCACCATCACAAGGAATACAGGCAGATGTACAGAAGTGAAATTCGAATGGCGAGGGTGGCATGAAAAGCTGGCAACTTCTATGTACCCGCAGAACCCAAATTGGCATTTGCCATCAGGATCAGAGGTATCAATGGTATGAGCCCAAAGGTCCGAAAAGTGTTGCAGCTTCTTTGCCTTTGTCAAATTTTCAATGGAACCTGTGTGAAGCTCAACAAGGCTTCATTGAACATGCTGAGGATTGTAGAGCCATATATTGCTTGGGGGTAACCAAACCTAAAGTCAGTAGATGAACTAATCTACAAGCGTGGTTATGGCGAAATCAATAAGAAGCGAATTGCTTTGACAGATAACACTTTGACTGCTCGATCTCTTGGTAAACACGGCATCATCTGCGTGGAGGATCTGATTCATGAGATCTACACTGTTGGAAAATGCTTCAAAGAAGCTTAACTTCCTGTGGCTCTTAAAATTATCTTCTCCACGAGGTGGAATGAAGAAAAAGACCACCCATTTTGTAGAAGGTGGAGACGCTGGCAACAGGAAGGACCAGATCAACAGGCCTATTAGAAGAATAAACTAAGGTGTCTACCATGATTATTTTTTTCTAAGCTGGTCCATTAATAAACAGTACTTGCTCTCAAATTGAAAAAAAAAAAAGACGCCCTCGAGAAAATGAAAAAGCAGGCAACATGAAACCAATAAAAGGCCCATATTCAAAATAATAAAGGGTTCTAACAAGTTCTAAAAGAAAAAAGATAACCCAACAGGAAAAGGGGCAAGAGGCTAGATGAAACATGTCATCAAATGAACGACAAGAAAACCTAAATTATCCAAATGGCCAATAAACATATGAAAAGGCATCTAGTCTCAACAGTAAGTAAGGGTGACGCAAAAGAAAATCATGAGGCCAAGCACGCTGGCTCACGCCTGTAATTGCAGCACTTTGGGAGGCCGAGGCAGGCGGATCACGAGGTCAGGAGATCGAGACCATCCTGGCTAACACAGTGAAACCCCGTGGCTACTAAAAATACAAAAAATTAGCCGGGCATGGTGGCAGGCGCCTGTAGTCCCAGCTACTTGGGAGGCTGAGGCAAGAGAATGGCATGAATCCAGGAGGCACAGCTTGCAGTGAGCCGAGATAGCGCCACTGCACTCCAGCTTGGGAGACAGAGTGAGATTCCATCTCAAAAAAAAAGAAAAAAAAAAAAAAAAGAAGAAAATCATAATGATACACCATTATATGTCATAATGGCTAAAAACATCAAAGTCTGATACGATTAAGTGTTGCTAGGCTATGGAACAACAGAAATCTTCACACACTACTTGTGTGAATGTAAATTATTATGTCTACTTTGGAGAATGGTTTGGCTTGATTCTCCTAAAGTTCAAGACAGGTAAGACCCATCACCCAGCAATCCCACTCCTAGGTACATACCCGGCAGAACGTATGCACGTGTACCCTAAAGGCACACACAGCAGCACTATCCATAATAATCCCCAGCTGGGAACAACCCAAATATCCTCAATAGCACAAAGGTAAGGACACTGGTATATTCATAAAATAGAATGTCATACAGCACAAAAATGAAGGGACAGCCACACAGAACAACATGGATGAATCTTGCACACATAATGACAAGACACAAAAGAAGATACAGCATATGACTCCATGTGTTCAAAACCAGGCAAAACTATAATGTTTACAGGGACATGGGCAGTAAAACTAGAAAGGAAAATAAAGAAATCAAGAGTGGTTACCTGTAGGTGGAAGGGGAGCGACTCTGACTAGTGAAGGTCACTAAGAAGGGGCTGTTGGGCCGCTATAATGTTCTATTTCCTAACCTCAGAGGTGGTCATTTAAAAATAATTCATTGTTTTACATTTATATTTTATGCACTTTTCTGATTGTGTGATATATTTCACAATTAAAAAGATTTAAATCAATCTTTTTAAATCTTTAATTAATTTTACAAAAATAAAATTAATACAAAAGGAAAAGTGGTATTTTTTGTGTAACTTTATTTTTTTTTTTTTTT
>NC_045452.1:21790071-21905927 GCF_002776525.5 Piliocolobus tephrosceles | reverse complement strand
TTTTTTTTTTTTTTGAGACGGAGTCTCGCTGTCACCCAGGCTGGAGTACAGTGGCCGGATCTCAGCTCACTGCAAGCTCCGCCTCCCGGGTTTACGCCATTCTCCTGCCTCAGCCTCCAGAGTAGCTGGGACTACAGGCGCCCGCCACCTCGCCCGGCTAGTTTTTGTATTTTTTAGTAGAGACGGGGTTTCACCGTGTTAGCCAGGATGGTCTCGATCTCCTGACCTCGTGATCCGCCCGTCTCGGCCTCCCAAAGTGCTGGGATTACAGGCTTGAGCCACCGCGCCCGGCCTTGTGTGTAACTTTAAAAATTAGATCACAGAACCCAAATTCCTCAGATGGCATGCCAGACCCTTCATCCTCAGCCTTGTCTTTCTAGTCTCATTCCTTACCACCCATCTTTCTTCACAAGTAGTCTGCCACACTTGCTCTCAATCGTGTGCTTTCTTTACCTTTACTTGTGATACTTCTCTGCCTAGAAAATCATGTAGACATATCCCAATCACCTTTCTGCCAGACTAGCTACAAGCTGTTATTCAAGACACAGCCTGGGTGCCTCTCCTCTGAGAAACCTTTTCAGGAGACAGACTCCAGAGCCAGACTGACTGGTCTAAATTCCAGGTCTACCATTCACTAGCAGTGTGCTCTTAGTCAAAATACCAGCCTCAGTTTTGTGGCCTTCTCATCTGTAAAACAGGGTAAGGGGCCGAAGTGAAGATTAAATGAGTAAACATATATAAAGTGTTTGGAATGTGCCTGGAACAGCGTATGTACTAGGTAAGGGGGAGCTATTATTGTCAATACACTCTGACACCCTCCTCTCTGCTCTACCTTGTTAGATCCTCTGCCTCTGGGTTCCCATGGCCCAGTATTATAGCTATTTTCTTGTATACAGCCTTTATGGACAGTTAATTCCTCAAGAGCAGAGACTAAATCTTTCATATCCCAATCCTCCACCATCAAGAACAGTGCCTGGCAGGTAGCAGATATTCACTGAATATTTGCAGAATGAATAAACTGATTCCAAATTTGGATCTACATCACATATAGAAGTAGTCCTTTGGTGCTGCTCTATCCTGTGTGCACACCACAAACTGGAAGCATACTCTTGATGGGTTTCCTATGGCAATAACCTGAGAATACAGGTGTAGACTCCCTCTGGATAGCAACAAATGAGGGTAATACTACTTGTCCTGTCCACTTGTTGTAAAGCTACTGTAGGGCTGAAATGATAATGACTATGAAAACAATTTTTCCCCCCCAAGACGGAGTCTTGCTCTGTTGTCCAGGCTGGAATGCAATGGTACGATCTCTGCTCACTACAACCTCCACCTCCCAAGTTCAAGCAATTCTCCTGCCTCAGCCTCCTGACTAATTGGGATTATAGGCACCCGCCACCACGTCTGGCTAATTTTTGTGTTTTTAGTAGAGACAGGGTTTCACCATGTTGGCCAGGCTGGTCTTGAACTCCTGACCTCATGATCCACCTGCCTCGGCCTCCCAAAGTGCTGGGATAACAGGCATGAGACACCAGGCCCAGCCTTCTTTTTCTCTTTTAAAAGATAGACTCAGCTGGGCACGGTGGCCCATGCCTGTAATCCCAGCACTTTGGGAGGCCAAGGCGGGCAGATCACTTGAGGTCAGGAGTTTGAGACCAGCCTGGTCAACATGGTGAAACCCTGTCTCTACTAAAAATACAAAAATTAGCCGAGTGTGGTGTCACATGCCTGTAATCCCAGCTACTCAAGAGGCTGAGACAGGAGAATCGCTTGAACCTGGGAGGCAGAGATTGCAGTGAGCCAAGATAGTGCCATTGCACTCTAGCCTGGGTGACAAAGCGAGACTCCATCTGAAAAGGTTAAAAAATAAAGGAAAAAAAAAAGAATCATTATAATAGTCAAACAGTGTAAACAACCCAAATGTTTTGTTGTCCATCAAAGTAATCAACAGATAAACTGTGGTAAATCTACCCAGTAGAAAACTACTCAGCAATAAAAACGAACAAGCTACTCATACTTACAACAACATGAATGAACCTCAAAAATATTATGCTCAATGAAAGCAGCCAGACGTGAAAGAGTACGTACTGTATGATTCAATTTTTAGGGGCTGCCTGGGGCATGGAGTGGAAAAAGGGACTGACAGCATCCGGGCAAGAGGGATCTCTTTGGGCTGATGGAAATGTTCTAAAACTGGGTTGCGATGACGATGGTAAAACTGTATAGACTTCTTTTTTTTTTTTTGAGACAGGGTCTCACTCTGTTGCCCAGGTTGGACTGCAGTGGCACAAGCAGAGCTCACTGCAGACTCAAACTCCTGGGTTCAAGCTATTCTCCTACCTCAGCCTCCTGAATAGCTGGGAATACAAGCACATGCCACCATAACCAGCTAATTTTATTTATTTATTTATTTATTTATTTAGAGATGGACTCTCGCTCTGTCACCAGGCTGGAGTGCAGTGGCACTATCTTGGCTCACCACAACCTCCAACTCTCTGGTTCAAGCGATTCTCCTGCCTCAGCCTCCCGAGTAGCTGGGATTACAGGCATGTGCCACTATGCCCAGCTAATTTTTGTATTTTTAGTAGAGACGGGGTTTCACCACGTTGGCCAGGATGGTCTCGATCTCCTGACCTTGTGATCCGCCAGCCTCAGCCTCCCAAAGTGCTGGGATTACAGGCGTGAGCCACCATGCCCAGCCAATTTTTATATTTTTATTTTTTTAGAGATGGAGTCTCGCTGTGTTGCCCAGGCTGGTCTCTTAACTCCTGGCCTCAAACAGTCTCCCCATCTCAGCCTCTCAAAGTGCTGAGATTGTAGGTGTGAGTCACCACAACTGGGCAATTTACTATGTTTTAATTGTATATCTAAACTGGGTGAATTACACAGTATACAAATTATACATCAATAAAGATGCTTTGTTATAATGCAAATATCTGGCACTCTTTTATAACTAGCTACGATTCTCACATATTTAAAATCTCATCCACACATGTGAGGCCAAATCATGTAAGACTATGACAGAAGTCAGCTTTTAAAAATTAAAAAATAATTTAATGTCACATATTAAATATCTTAAAAACCCAAACTGCCTTCTCTATACTTATTTTCCAATCCAGGAACAACAAATAATGATCCTGATAAGCAGGCTTTCACTGTCATTTGTTTATTTCATCCCACCTGTACAAACACACACTTTGGCCTCATCTGCATTTATAATTGGAAACATGAGTATCTGGCATAATACCCCCTCCTTGTTTTTGTCCAACAGCAAGCATAAGTAAAAGGTAAATACAGAAAGCATAGTATATAATGGGGTTTTAAAATATATATATACATTGATATGATAAACAGGATTTCTAAATAGGGTTTAAACTAACCCTTAGAAATTAACAGTTCTTTTATATATACAAATGTACCACAGTATTTCAGATTAAATTCTGCAAGTCCTAAAATCCTATCCAAACTAGTTTGCTGAACTGGAATTGTTAAATTGGATACTGCTTAAAGTAGGTCACTGGCTCGGCCATGAAAGTATTTGGTAATGCAGAGATCTACTTGCAAAGTCATCTGTCATAATGAGATTTGACTTAGACAAAACCGGAGAAGAGACATCAGTTGGGTGTCAATTGTCAGCTGTATTTTATTCAAATAAATCCCATTTTAGATTTATCTCACTGCAGATTCTTGAACTGGGAAATAACAAGATGAAAGAAGTGTTTTCCAAAGAGTAAATCTGGTGTCCATGTTTAGAAAATGCCTCTTTTGCTTCCTGTCCTTTGTCCCACACATCTACTCAGTCTCTAAAGCCCATTAATCCTTCTTTTGAAATGTCTTTCAGCTTCATTCCTTTCTCTCCACTTCTATTCTCACCACTGCAGTCCTAATTTGAGTCAGGAGGCTTTAAAGTACAAGAAAACTAGAAAAAGAAGCCAAACTAGAGACCATTAGAGTAATCTAAAATGGGAGTGAAGAGGACTCAGTCTAGAGCAGTGGTTCTCAAAGTGTGGTCCCCAGACAGCAGCAACAGCACCTGGAATCCTGATAGAAATGTAAATATTCAGACCTTACCCCAGAACCAGTGAGCCAGAAACTCTGAGGGTGGCGCTGGCAATGTGCTGTTAACAAGCCCTCTGGGTGATTCCGATACATGTTAAAGTTTGAAAATTAGTGATTTAAAGAAGCACGGGCCAGGCACGGTGGCTCACGCCTGTAATCCCAGCACTTTGGGAGACTGAGGCGGGCGGATCACAAGGTCAGGAGATTGAGACCATCCTGGCTAATACGGTGAAATCCGTCTCTACTAAAGATACAAAAAATTAGCTGGGCATGGTGGCGCATGCCTGTAGTCCCAGCTACTCGGGAGGTTGAGGCAGGAGAATCGCTTGAGCCCAGGAGGTAGAGGTTGTGGTGAGCTGAGATCATGCCACTGCACTCCAGCCTGGGCAACAGAGTGAGACTCCATCTCAAAGAAAAAAAAAGAAGCTGAAGAGAAAGGAATGGGCCCAGATGAGGAGAGAACTTGGGGACCTGCTGAGAATGTCTTCCACAATGTCCCTCCAATCTCCAACCCAACCTATCAGAAAAGAACTCTTCTCCAAACCTATCTCTAGGTGTTACTGACTTTTGATATCACAACCCTCTACAGTGCTTAGGTTCAATCTTCCTTCCCTCCAGTCTCCATCCAGTATAATACAGTCATCCCTCAGTATCCTTGGGGGATTGGTTCCGGACCCTTGGTGTATACCAAAATCCATGGCTGCTCAAGTCCCTGAAACAAAATGGTAGAGAGACTGGCCACAGTGACTCATGCCTAAAACCCCAGTCTTCAGGGAGGCCAAGGCAGGAGAATCGCCTGAGGCTAGGAGTTTAAGACTAGCCTGGTAAGACCCATAGTTAGACTCCATGTCTATAATTTTTTTTTTTTTTTAAATTAACCTGACACGGTGGTGTGCACCTGTAGTCCTACCTACTGAGGAGGCTGGGGCAGGAAGATCACTTGAGCCTAGGAGTTTGAGGCTGCAGTGAGTTATGATTATATCACTGCACTCCAACCTGGACAACAGAGAGAGACTCTGTCTCTAAAAAATAGACCAGGCACACGTCTGTAATCCCAGACACGCCTGTAATCCCAGCACTTTGGGAAGCCAAGGGAGGCAGATCACTTGAGGCCAGAAGTTCGAGACCAGCCTAGGCAACATGAGGAGACCCTGAGTCTACTAAAAATACAAAAAAATCAGCTGGGTGTGGTGGCACAGGCCTGTAATCACAGCTACTAAGGAGCCTGAGGCACAAGAATAATTTGAACCTGGAAGGTGCAGGTTGCAGTAAGCCAAGATCACACCACTACACTCCAGCCTGGGCAACAGAGTGAGACCCTGTCTCCATAAATAAATAAACAAAATAAAAAGGCAGTGGCTCACGCCTGTAATCGCAGCACTTTGGGAGGCCGAGGCGGGCAGATCATGAGGTCAGGAGATCGAGACCATCCTGGCTAACATGGTGAAATCCCGTTGCTACTAAAAATAAAAAAATTAGCCAGGCGTTGTGGCGGGCACCTGTAGTCCCAGCTACTGGGGAGGCAGGAGAATGGCGTGAGCCTGAGAGGCGGAGTTTGCAGTGAGCCAAGACTGCACCACTGCACTCCAGCCTGGGCAACAGACCAAGACTCCATTTCAAAAACTAAATACATAAAATAAAATGAAGAAGTATTTGCATATAACTTATGCAAATAACTTAATGCCCCCTCCTGAGGTACACATCTTCCTGTATTCTTTAAATGTAATCTCTAGGTTATTTATAATATCTAATACAATGTAAATGCTATGTAAGCAGTTGCTGCACTGTATTATTTAGGGAATAATGTCAAGGAAAAAAGTCTATACGTCTTCAATACAGACGCAATTTTTTCCCTGGATATTACTGATCCATGATTGATTGGAGTCATGGATGTAGAACCCATGAATATGGAGTGCCACTGTACTAATCTTGTTGATTCTGCTGTTGAGGCTCTAGGTAGTGGAGGAAAAAAGACATGTACCACAATGTGGAAAATTATGATTAAAAGAGTGCTTCAAATCAGTGAAGAAAAGATGAATTATTAAGCAAATGATTTTTTAATAACTGGCTAGTCATTGTGGGAATGCAGAGCAGGAAGCCATATATTTCTTACTGTACATTTTCTTTCTTTTTTTTTTTTCTGAGACAGAGTCTCACACTGTCACCCAGAGTCTCACCCTGTTGCCCAGGCTAGAGTGCAGTGGTGTGTGCGATCTCAGCTCACCACAACCTCTGCCTCCCGGGTTCAAGAGATTCTCCTGTCTCAGCCTCACGAGTAGCTGCGATTACAGGCGTCCTCCATGGTGCCCGGCTAATTTTTGTGTTTTTTGTAGAGACAGGGTTTCACCATCTTGGCCAGCCTAGTCTCGAACTCCTGACCTCGTGATCCACCCACCTCGGCCTCCCAAAGTGCTGGGATTACAGGCGTGAGCCATCGTGCCTGGTCCTACTTTATGCTTTCTTACTCCATATATCAAAATAAAATTCCAGATGAATCAAATACATCAATTTAAAAACAAAAAGAGCTGGGTGTGGTAGCACATGCCTTAAATCCCGGCACTTTGAGAGGCCGAGGCGGGCAGATCACCTGAGGTCAGGAGTTTCAGACCAGCCTAGCCAACATGGAGAAACCCCATCTCTACTGAAAATACAAAAATTAGCCAGGCATTCCAGCTACTCGGGAGGCTGAGGCAGGGGAGTCGCTTGAACCTAGGGGGTGGAGATTGCAGTGAGCCGAGATCGCACCACTTCACTCCAGCCTGAGTGAAAGAGCAAGACTCCGCCTCAATAAATAAATAAATAAATAAATAAATAAATAAATAAATAAATAAATAAACGAAGTTGTTCATTGCTATTGCTGATGTACTATATGTAATCCTGAACTGAAAACAACCTTAATGTCAACCATTAAAGGATTGTTAAGTAAAATAATCGATTATTCTGTGGACATTAAAAAGAAAGCAGTGAAAGAAATATGGAAGATGTTCAAAACTACTTGTTAGATTAAAATAAGAGCCAGCCAGGAGTGGTAGCATACACCTGTAGTCCCAGCTACTTGGGAAGCTGAGGTGGGAGGATCACTTGAGCCCAGGATTTTAAGGCTAGCTGGGGCAACAGAGTGAGACCCTGTCTTAAATAAATAAATAAATAAGACAAGCCATTACAAAACATTTTGTATAGCTTAATCCCCTGTTGGTCAAAAATATACAAATAAATATATAAAACATATATATTATACATTATATACTATCCGTGTGTATATATAATGTATACAATGTATAATATAGTATATATATGATATACCTGAAAGTATGGAGAAAAGTCTGGCAAGACATCCAACAGCCTTTAAAAATAAGTACCTTTGGCAGACTGCGGCGGCTCATGCCTGTAAATTCAGCACTTTGGGAGGCCAGGATCACTTGAGTCCAGGAGTTCAAGACTAGCCTGGGATATATAGCAAGACCCAATCTCTACAAAAATATTTTTAAAAATTGGCAGGTGTGGTGGCACCCACCTGTAGTCCTAGTTACTTGGGAGGCTGAGGCAGGAGGGCTGATTGAGCCCAGTAGTTGGAGACTGAAGTGAGCCATGATCACACCACTGCACTCCAGCCTGGGAAACAGAGAAAGACCCTGTCTGGCTGTCTTTAAAAAAACAAAACAAAACAAAACAAAAGAAGATACACCTAAGGAACAGGATGCAAGAATTTTCCATTTTCTACTTCATAAACATCAAGTTTTTACAAAGAGCATAAATTACTCCTATAATAAAAAATAAATCACCAGGCGCGGTGACTCAAGCCTGTAATCCCAGCACTTTGGGAGGCCGAGGCAGGCGGATCACGAGGTCAGGAGATCGAGACCATCCTGGCTAACACGGTGAAACCCTGTCTCTACTAAAAATACAAGAAAATTAGCCAGGCGTGGTGGCGGGCACCTGTAGTCCCAGCTACTCGGGAGGCTGAGGCAGGAGAATGGCGTGAACCCAGGGGGGCGGAGCTTGCAGTGAGCAGAGATCGCGCCACTGCACTCCAGCCTGGGGCACAAAGCAAGACTCCGGCTCAAAATCAATCAATCAATCAATCAATCAATCAATCTGATCATGTCATTCCTTTGTTCAAAAAGTGCAAAAGCCTTCCAGCCCACAGACGATACAGTCCAAACTCCCCAGTGAGATGTAAGGATGGTCTAGCTTTGCCACCTGACACCTCACCTATCACCAGGGTGAGCTCCCCTGATGGGGCAGGTTAGGATGGGGTCTCTGTTCTTCCTCCTCCACTGTATCTTTCCTGAAGTCTGGTGCCACATGGTCCTTAATGGTCAACTCTGGTAACCTTTTGTGTCATTTGCAAAGCTTTTATCATAATGGAGCACACTGCTACTACATTCCAACTTGTTCTTTTCAGAACAATGTTGACAAAGCTGTTCAAATAAATTAATAAATTTATTCTCTGCTTTCATGGAAAAATAAGTTCACATGCCAATGTATAGGCAGACCAATAAAACCTCCACTTCTGAAAACCAAAATCTAACATTATGCTTTCTGGCTAATAAACACTTATTTATAGTTATTCGTTGGCATATATCTGGCATAGTATGTAACACATGACTATAAAAATTACAGTTGTTTAGGAGCAAGAGAAGAATGGGGAAAGTTTTTTCACAAGCGATGAGAAGTGGAGCCAGTTTTGTGATCTCCTTGGCTGGGGTATAATGGAGGATGCACACTGAGTAGTTGGACAACATCTTGATGAAGTCCTACTATTCATCTCACAAGCCCAGACTCATGTTGCTGTCAAGGTACAGAGATAGCACACCACCTGTATGCTAGTGCAAGTTTGATCCAGGGCTCAGTCAATAAAAACATATCTCTGCAGGAAATGTAGATGCTTCTAAAAGAGGTAAGCTATGTGGGAATAACAGATCACCTCCTCTGATTATCCATAACAATCATGGTTTCTTAGTATTCACTGAGTATTATCTGTGCTTTATTCTAAGCTGTTCCTTATGGCCAATAATTGTCCTCACAGACTTCCTAAGAATTGGCCATTGGAAGAGTTCCCTGTGGCTAAAGATCTGGAATCTGAAGTCTCACAAGATTTTGGCCATGATCCTGGCATTGAGTGGTTGACCATTTACCATAAGCACCAATGTGTTCAATACAATAGACAGTGCTTTCTGAAGCTGGTCTCATAGTCATGTTTATATGTTTCTAAGACAATCAACTCAGTAGGATACAAGGATTTGGGGTTGGGGATAGGAGGGATACAGAGGAGCTACACTGCTTGGAAGGCCTAGGCTAAAGTCACCAGCTTAGTTACCTGGTCATGACATGGATGAGCCACTTTGTCAATAACATCTGCCTTGAGCATGAGGGTTACAGGTTGTGGTACTTACAAATTTTGTTGATATCCATTTCCCTTATCAAATGAAGTACCTTATTCATTTTTGTATTAACAGTGCCTGGCACAGAGCAGGTATTCAGTAAATGTTGGCGATATTAATGAAGCATAGGAAATACACATCATATAATAAAGGGGCAAGTGGGCAAAACTGATAATTGCCTACTAGACGGCATGCGGTGGTAATCTCAGTCACTGAAAGGATAATGTTAGGCTGTGGGCTCAGTCACAATGTAGGTCAGTTAAATTTAGGGGTGCTTCATGGTCACAAATCATGGTTACATTGTAATCACGGCAATTGTGGTAATACATTACTTGTTTTGCAAATGCCTGGAATCCAGATTTGGCTAGGGGTAAACTTAGGTTCAATTAGAAAGCTACATTTCCCAACTTTTATTATGAAGAGAGGTGGCTACATGTCATGGCTCTGGTCATTAGATGAGGCACAGCTTTTGTACCTCACTTGAGAGGGTGGGTGGTCTGAAAGGGAAGCAGAGAAATGGCCTTGCCACCATCAACGATGGATCAAAGGAATTTGAGACATTAACAACACTGGGAGTGATTACTTATTTCTCAATTTTGTGGTGTGTAGGAAAAAATAAATCTTTATTTGGTTAAAGCAAAGTTGGATATTCCATTACACATAGCCTAATTTATTTCTAACTGATAAAATCACATAGAGGTAGCAAGAAGAGTTATGAGGCTGCTGTAATAATCTATAAGAACAAAAAAACTTATCCTAACAACTGAATGAGTAGTCATCTCCTTTGTGGTAATGTAATTGTAAAGATTTCTGGAGTGTACGGTATCATGAAACGACAGCACTCTAGCTAGCAGCTTCAATAATGATTTGAGATGATCTAACCAAATCAAAATGTTTGGAAAGAGTGTTGATGCTTACATGCTCTGAGACATGCTGCAGTATCATCAGCAATAAGACCAACTAAAACAGAGCAACATCCAGCCTCATATGAAATTAGCAAACATCTCCTCTCAACTACATGCAAGTGGTAATCAAAACCAAGTGGAAAAGAAAAACTGAAAACATTTCAAAAAGCACCTGCAGAAGAATGCTACTATTCCAGCTGCATATTAAACTTTTGTTTATCAAACATGTTCAACATTCAACATCTGGCCTTTCCACAAGCTAGTGCTTACCAATGAAATGCTAAAGAACACTTTTTGTTTAAGTAACAGCCACTGGGAAATCTTAAGCCAACTCAAGGGCAGTTTGGTTGTAGCTCATATTCACTTCTGAAGAAATGAAAATGAAACAGCTGTATTAACCCTCAATAATTTATACACAAAACTCTCCAGCCATGGGTATTACACATTTAAAATCTGAACTTCACAACACTTTCATCAACTTCTTCAAACTGTTTCTGTTATTTTTTTAATATTTCATATACAGCATTTTCTCCTGTACTTGAGTATCTGCTATCAAAATACTATATTTCATCAATTTTGAGATTCACGGTTTTTCTTTACAAGTTAGTATTTGTGAAATCTAGACAGATTTTACAATTAATGACATCTTACATCTTACAATTAATTGGCAGCATTCTTTCTTTCTTAATGGAGCATAAAATACGATATGTCTTATGACTGATGGCGTCTTAAATTCCGTAAAATACGGTAACAGCAATCCCTAACATTTACTAGATGCATACCGTGTAGGAGTCACAGTGCTTTACATATAACTCATCTGCTTATCAAAGCATTCCATGAGGTAAGTGCTACTGTCATCCTGTTTTTAATTTTTTTAATCTTTAATTATTATGAGTACATAATAGTTGTACACATTTATGGGGTACATGTGATGTTTTGATACAGGTATACAGCATGTAATGATCAAATCAGGGTAACTGGGGTATTACCTCAAGCATTTATCATTTCTTTGTGTTAGGAAAGTGCCAATTCTACTCTTCCGGTTATTTTAAAATATACGGTAGAATATCGTTAACTATAGGCATCCTACTGTGCTACCAAATACTAGATCTAATTCATTTTATCTAACTGTATGTTTGTACCCATCAACCGTTCCTACTTGTCATCCTATTTTGTAGAGAAGGAAACAGAGAAGCTAAACAACACAGTCACTGGCAGTACAGCTCAAACTATCTGACTCCAGATTTTAAGCTCTTAACATCTGTCCTAACTGAAAGCTCAAAAATACTCTTTTACTTTCCTCCATTCATAATAAAAAATGGTCTTTATTTCAAAATGTTTTTATTTTGCCCTCATTCTTGACAGATGGTTATTTTTCTTCCAGCATTTTGACGATGAATTGTTTTGTGGCTTCCACTGTCACTGAGAAGTCAGATATCAGCCTGCAGTCTGCTTTTTCTCTCAGGACTGTACTAGGATCTTGGATTTGCCAATGTATCCAGGTGATATTTCTCTTTCTTTACCCTGCTTGAGCTTCCAGATTCAGATGATTTAGGTCTTTCATCAATTTTGGAAAATGTCTTCAAATACCACCTCTCCCTCAATGCTTCTATTCTCCTAGAACTTTGATCAGATATTAAACCTTTTATTCTATCTTCCATGCATCTTAATCTTTCTTTTACATTTTCTCTGTCTCTATGGGTTTTATGTGGACAGTTTCTTTAGCTTTATCTTCTAGTTCAGTAAGTCCTAGCTTCACTTGTGTCTAATTTGCTTTAAGATTAGACTTGTCTACTAAATGCCAAATTCAATGATGTTCTTTGCTTCTGAAATGGTTATTTTTTTCATTCTTATTTTCTTAATTGACAAAAATTGTATTTAACATGCACAGCATGTTTTCAAATAGGTATACACTGTGGATGGCTAAACTGATGAAATGGTTTTTTTTCAAATATACCTGATTGTTATTATTTTAGCCAGTCAAATGCCTCTATAGTGGCATGCACCAATTGAAAAATCCGTCCCTAACATACAGGACTTTTGATCTGATTATTCCTGATAGTCTCAGTTGCCAACTTACATCTTAAAATTAATTAGTAGCATTCTTTCACTTACAATTTACAATATCTAATTACATTTACATTACATTTACAATGCCTGCTTTTAGCCAGGCATGGCAGTGTGCACCTGTAATCCCAAATACTCTGGAAGCTAAGGCGAGAGGGTCATTTGAAGCCCAGAGGCCGGCATTTTGAGCAGTCCAGGCCATATAGTAAGACCTTGCCTCTAAAAAATACTAAAAATTAGCCAGGCATGGTGGTACGTGCCTGTAGTTTTGGCCACTTGGGAGGCTGAAGTGGGAGGATCACTTGAGCCCAGGAGCCTGAGGTGGCAGTGAGCTATGATCTCACCACTGCACTCCAGTCTGGGCAACACAGCAAGAACCCATCTCTAATTAATTAATAACCAAAACCATAAAAAAACACAATTTATTTCCTTAAAAATATTAAATATACTTATTCTATGTTCAGTTTCCAATAATTACAATATTGTAGATTTTTCAAATCTGATTTTTTTTTTTTTTTTTTTTGAGACGGAGTCTTGCTGTGTCACCCAGGCAGGCGTGCAGTGGCCGGATCTCAGCTCACTGCAAGCTCCGCCTCCCGGGTTTTATGCCATTCTCCTGCCTCAGCCTCTCCAGTAGCTGGGACTACAGGCACCCGCCATCTCGCCCGGCTAGTTTTTTTGTATTTTTTAGTAGAGACGGTATTTCACCGTGTTAGCCAGGATGGTCTCGATCTCCTGACCTCGTGATCCGCCCATCTCGGCCTCCCAAAGTGCTGGGATTACAGGCTTGAGCCACTGCGCCCGGCCCTTTTTTTTTTTTTTTTTTTTTTTGAGACAGACTCTCGCTCTGTCACCCAGGCTAGAGTGCGGTGGTGGATCTCAGCTCACTGTAACCTCTGCCTTCCGGGTTCAAATGATCCTCCCACCTCAGCCTCCCAACTAGCTGGGATTACAGGCACATACTACCATGACCAGCTAATTTTTATATTTTTAGTAGAGATGGGGTTTCTCCATGTTGGCCAGGCTGGTCTCAAACCCCTGACCTCAAGTGATCCACCTGCCTCGGCCTCCCAAACTGTTGGGATTACAGGCGTGAGCCAACATGCCTGGCCTCAAATCTGATCATTTTTGTTGTTCCTGCTGACTCATTCACTGTAGCTCAGTTTTTTGAGTGTTTTATGACTTTTCATTTTGGACTTCTGAATAATTTTATTTGTGAGGCATATTTGAGTCCTAAGTAAGGTATATTTTTCTCCTGAGGAGATTTATGTTGCTCTGGCAGGTTCCTGGAGGCACTACTAACCCAAGAACAATTTAAATTCCATACTGCACAGATAGTATGAATTCAAGTCTCACTCCCATACACGGGCCAGTTTGTGGTTATGAATTCTCAAGGAAAGTTTTTATTTAAGTTTCATTATAAAAAATGTTAGACACAGAAGTAGACGATAATATAATGAACCTTCATGTGCTCATCGTCAGCTTAAACAGTTAACTCCCAGCCAACACTCTTTCACCTGTATCCCTTACTGGTATCCCTGCCTCTGCATTAGTTTTAAAGCAAGGACATTTCATTGGTAAATACATTTGTAAATACCTATCTCTAATATATTTTTAAATATTTTAAAATTCCTAATACCATCATTCCACTTTAAAAACATTAGTAATAGTCCCAATACTATCAAGTAATCAGTCAAACTTCCAACTGTCTCATAAATGTCACACAAGACTTTCTTTGCTTTGCTGTGCTTTTTTTTTTTTCCTTTGCAATTTATTTGTTGAAGAAACCAGCTTGCTTGTTGAAGAAACCAGAGCGAAACATAGTCTGGATTTTTCTGACTGTATCCCATGGTGGTACTAATATGCTGCCCTGTCCTCTGTAATTCTTATAAATTATTATATAGCTCTAGAAGCCAGATGTTTGTATAGGAAAGGGATGGTATATGGTTAACGTAGTGTTAGTAAATGGTATCAAATAGCTTTTTAAAAAAATATCATCATGCTTTGGGAGGCCAAGGTGGGCAGATCACAAGGTCAGGAGATCGAGACTATCCTGGCTAACATGGTGAAACCCTGTCTCTACTAAAAACACACAAAAAAATTAGCCGGGCGTGGTGGCGGGCGCCTGTAGTTTCAGCTACTCAGAGGCTGAGGCAGGAGAATGGCATGAACCCGGGAGGCGGAGCTTGCAGTGAGCCAAGATGGCGCCACTGCACCCCAGCCTGGGCAAGAGAGCGAGACTCTGTCTCCAAAAAAACAAAAAACAAACAAACAAACAAAAAACTTTATTGGTATTCAGATTGTCTCATCATTGGCTGAAGAGAGTCTTCTCATGTATGTTCTTTGGTTCTTTTGATGTGATCCTGGTCCCAGTCTTTTATGACTTCCTTGTTACGTGGTGTAACCAGAAGTTCTAGATTTACCTTGTACAGTTCCTGTTCTAGACCTGTATCAGTGATTTCTCCAAATAGCCCTGCTTCCTGTTAGTGAGAATTGGTATTCCAAGACCACAATTTGGGCACTAGGGTTACACACTGCTACTAGGTCACCGTTTATAGGATTTTTCAATTGAATGGGTTAGGAGGTGTCTTTTGTCTAAGATAAAATATATCAATAATTCATATCACAACTTATAATTCAAGACTAAGTTAATCGAGAGAATGGGAAGATAAGTCAAAGACTGGGAGAAAACACAAAGACATATCTGATAAAGGAGTGTTATCCAAAATATACAAAGAATTATTAAAACTCAGCAATAAAAATGAACAACCTGATTAAAAACGGTCAAAAGACCTGAACAGACACCTCACTGAAGAAGATACACAGATGGCAAATAAGGATATGAAAAGATACTCAACATCATACGTCATTAGGGAATTACAAATTAAAAAAAAAAAAAAAACAATGAGATGCCACTACACACCTATTAGATGCCCAAAATGCAGAACACTGACAACACCTAATACCGGTAATGATGTGGAGAAACAGGAATGCTCATTCATTGCTGGTGGGAATGCAAAACCGTATGGCCAGTTTGCAAGACAAGTTTGGCAGTTTCTCACAAAACTAAACTTACTCTTACCATTCAATCCAGCAATTGCACTCCTTGACATTTGGTCAAATGAAGTGAAAACTTGTATTCCCACAAAAACTCACATATGGTGTTTGTAGCAGCTTTATTCGTAATTACTAAAACTTGGAAGCAACTAAGATGGCCTTCAATAGGTGAATGGATAAACTAGAGTACATCCAGGCAATGGAATATTATTCATGCTAAAATGAGCTATCAAGCCATGAAAAGATGTGAAAAAACCCTAAAATACACACTACCAAGTGAAAGAAGCCAACATGAAAAGGCCATGTGATTCCAACTACCTAACATCTGGAAAAGAAAAATCTATGGAGACAGTAAAAAGACCAGTGGCTGCCAGAAGACAGGGAGATGGAGGGATGACTAGGTGGAGCAGAGAAGACTGAGAGCACTGCAGGATTCTATGATGGATACATGCCATCCCACATTTGTCCAAACCCATGGAATGTGCAACATCAAGAGTGAACCCTAATGCAAATCAACTTTGAGTAATAACGGTGTGTCAATGTAAGTTCCTCAGTTATAACAAATAGACCTTTCTGGTGTGGGATGTGACACTGGGGGAGGCTAGCAAATATGAGAACTCTATACTTTCTACGTCATTTTACTGTGATCCTAAAACTGCCAATTAAAAAAAAAAAAGTCTTAGGCCAGGCGCAGTGGCTCACACCTGTAATCCCAGCAATTTAGGAGGCTGAGGAGGGTGGATCATTTAAGGTCAGGAGTTCACAACCAGCTTGGCCAACATGGTGAAACCCCATCTCTACAAAAAACACAAAAATTCGCTGGGTGTGGTGGCGTGTGCCTGTAATTCCAGCTACTTAGGAGGCTGAGGCAGGAGAATCGCTTGAACCCAGGAGGCGGAGGTCACAGTGAGCCAAGATCGCACCAATGCACTCCAGTCTGGGTGACAAAGTGAGACTCCACCTCAAAAAAAAAAAAAAAAAAAAGAAAAGAAAAAAGAAGTCGATAAAAAAATCAAGTTAATAGGGTTTTATTTAACCTCTTTTATTTTCTATTTCTACCTCCTTTCACCCAAGTTGGGAATCTGGATCTCAAAACACTGGAAATGATAAAGTACCACATAATTACTCATTTGCTTTTTCTGACAATATACACTTACACAACAATCTCAAAACAGCACTAACAAGATCACCAGTATGTTCCACATGAGTACAAAAATTTAGGTTTACTTGTTTCTCATTTTCCATTAAAAAAAACTATAAACCGGCCGGGCGCAGTGGCTCAAGCCTGTAATCCCAGCACTTTGGGAGGCCGAGACGGGCGGATCACGAGGTCAGGAGATTGAGATCTCCCTGTCCCTGGCTAACACTGTGAAACCCCGTCTCTACTAAAAAAAATACAAAAAACTAGCCAGGCGAGGTGGCAGGCACCTGTAGTCCCAGCTACTCGGGAGGCTGAGGCAGGAGAATGGCGTAAACCCGGGAGGCGGAGCTTGCAGTGAGCTGAGATCCGGCCACTGCACTCCAGCCCGGGCAAAAGAGCAAGACTCCGTCTCAAAAAAAAAAAAAAAAAAAACTATAAACCATATTTAAAGCAGTCTAGCTTCTATCCCTATCCCCTCTACCCTATTTCCTTCCTCCTTCTCTCATAATTTTTAAGCTTTTATGATTTAATATTCCATTAAAAAATATAAATTGGCTGGGCACAGTGGCTCACACATGTAATCCCAGCACTTCGGGAGGCCAAGGTGGGTGGATCACCCGAGGTCAGGAGTTCGAGACCAGCCTGACCAACATGGTGAAACCCTGTCTTTACTACAACACACACACACATACACACACACAAAATTAGCTGGGCATAGTGGCAGGCGCCTATAATCCCAGCTACTTGGGAGGCTGAGGCAGGAGAATTGCTGGAATCTGGGAGGAAGAGGTTGCAGTAAGCTGAGATTGCACCCTGCACTCCAGCCTGGGCAACACTGCGAGATTCCATCTCAAAAACAACAACAGCAACAAAGAAAACAAATAAATTGCAGATACTGAGATCAAAATACATAGAAGCTCTTGCATTCATAGTAAGTGGAAGAACAGAGCACAAAGACCACTGGGTCTGTAGTTAAGAAAGCCTGGTGTCCAGTTACCGCTTCACCACCTATTAGCTGGCCTTGAGGAACTACCTAATTTTTCAGAGGTTCAGTTCCTTTTCTGTATGATGTGAAAAATATAAATATCCACCTTATAAGGTCGCTGTGAGGATCAGATGAGATATGAAAGCCTTTTAAAGGTACAAGTATATATGAATGCATCCTTGGAGTGAAGGTTTCTGAAGACTAGCCATAAATAATTTCGTTTATTAAAAGTTTCTTTCACTCTTAAGTACAAGCTAAGCAGGAATAATTTTTAAAACATTTCTTTATTAACAAAGGACCCTCGAGAAATAGGAGAGAAAAGCTGAACTCAGAGTTCCCAGTATCTCCCAGGAGGACCAAGAGGTCCTGAAAAGTACTATGTCTGGTCCTTGGTCTGGGTCACCAAAGACTACATCTGTGGCTGTAACCGAGACGGAGGCCAACAGCAGCTTCTGTGATCAGGTCCCTGCCTACATCTCCAGCTCCTCTCCTAATTCCCTGCCTCCCTCTCAGTCTCCAGCCTCACCAGCATTCCCAGGTCCCCCAAGGCTTCAAGCTCATTCCTCCCTCAGGACCTTCACACATAGCTAGCCCCTTTGTTTTGAAGGCTCTGGATCCCAATGATCACCCGGCCAATGCCTACTTTTCCTTCAAATCTTTGCTTAAATGTTACTTTGTCAGAAAGGCTTTTCTGTCCTCTCAGACTAAGCCAGCCCCCGCAAGTTAATCACTCTTACAGCTCCCTGTATTTTTCCTAAAATGTACTTATCAGGGTTTGGAATTACACATATAATTGTGTTTCTCCCACTAGAAAATGGTCAGTTTAGCATGTGTGTCTGTTATTTCTTTATTCTCAGTTCCTAGTACCATGCCTGGTATTACTCTGGCACTCAGTATTTGTTGAATGAATAACTGAATTAATGAAAAGCTTAACATATCATGTATAAAACTGTTGAATTAGATCTTGAACACTGGGAAAGAGGGAAGGATCAAGTTGTTACATATTGAAAAAAAATTCTACATTCCAGAGTCTTCCCATAAGGGGGCAATATTCCATTCTCCTCTAACTTGATTCATAATTTAAATATACAATCATTCTAATGATATATTTCCATTTTTTATCTATAATGAGTTTTTATGATCAAAATATCCAGAAACACATTACTTACACCAAACACAAAACTAAGCTTTTCACTAGTGATGCAGTATAAGCTGAGGATATGTAATAAAGTGAAATTTTCCAAACAAAACACCATGCCCTCCCAAAAATGCCAGGAAGAAGACTTGTGTCTGTGAGAGGGGAGCCTACAGGGACAGGGGACCTGGAGATAAAAAAAGACTTAAGAAACATATCAAACAAATGCTATAATGATAACCTTTAAACACTGCCTCGTTTTTACGTAGCTGGAAATATGAAAAGCCTATTAGCATCTCTCTTCACTGGACATTATGAACAAAGTATGGCAGAGAGAGTACACACAATTTTAAAGGGGAGTTAAGGCTTCATTTTATTTCTACCTAAAGCCTTTGTTTTCCTTTTTCTCTAACAAACGAAAACACTCCATATTTCATAAATTAAGAAAAAATTGAATTCCTATCCATTCAAATTCAAGGTGAAAGAAGACATTTTTTGAACTCTACAGATACTCTGATAAGCATCTATTAAAAAGTCTCTCATCCATGTTCGAGCACCCAAAATGTGCCTCCATATATTCTTTCCTGCTGAAAAGAATGAGAGCTCCCTGAAGAAATGACTGAGAGTTGACACAGAAGATGCATGAGATGAACCTAAACGTATCATCATACCAAAAAGGAAGGACACTATAAAGTCTTCAGAAACCAACTTGAAGGGGCTCTTCCCACTAGTCAAGGATGGGATCATTTGAGCATCAATAAAAAATAATCATTGCAATGGATTCACATCTATGAAATATGATGAAATCCGTGAGTTCATAATGAAACACATATATTTTAAGACCTTACTGGTCTCTTTTGGAGGATACTAGGGAATCAATTTATTATTACGAAAACTGGTAAATAAGAGAAAGAATCAATCATTTAATCTGCCTTTCCTAAATGGAATATATCTCAGATTAACCACAGAGTGGATAAGAGACTATTTCTGGCTAAGCACGGTGGCTCATGCCTGTAATCCCAGCACTCTGGGAGGCTGAGGCAGGAGAATTGCTTGAGCCCAGGAGCTCGAGACCAGACTAGACAACATGGCAAGACCCTGTCTCTACAAAGAAATTAAAAATTAGCCAGGCGTGGTGGTGTGCACCTGTGGTACCAGCTACTAGAGGGGCTGAGGTGGGAGGATCACTTGAGCCCGGGAGGTTTAGGCTGCCTTGAGCCATGTTTGTACCACTGCACTGCAGACTGGACAACAGAACAAGACCCTGTCTCAACAACAACAACAACAAAAATAGTTTGTCTAGCTAATAAACGAAGACAAGTGATTTAGAATATTACCATTTTGTAAACCCTAATAAATTAACATATCTCAGTATTGCTCTTCAATAGCTGTTAACATCATAATAAGACGAGACGAAACAACTGGTTATTATGTGCCTCTTGATGGAAGTAAACACCACCACCTATAAAATATTCTTGCCAAACAAAAACAACGTGAATTAGATCAAGCCTCCTCTGGATATAACTACAAGTTTACATAAAATTCAAGGTAAAGGAACACTCTCCCTTGTACTCTGAACAGACACAATTAGCAAAATCGAGAATGTAAGAAACTACAGGACAACCAACCAGGTTTCTTTATAAGATAAATCGAGGGGAAGAAGAGTGAGGGAAGCTACAGATAAAGAAACTTAGGAAACATTAACCGGATACTATGTTGTTCCCTTTTTTGGATCCTAATGCAAATAAACAAAATTTAACAACTAAAACAAATTTTTAAAGACTCTGAATTTTTTGTAATATTAAGGAATTACATTTTTAGATGTGATAATTGTACAAGGCTTAAGTGTTTTTTTAAAAAAGTCCTTGCCTTTTAGAGAGACACACTAGGATATTTATGAATGAAACATGTATGTGTGAGGGCTGCAGTCATCTGCAGGTTTGTCTGGGGCTGGAAGATCTTCTTCCAAAACAAAGCACTCACATGGCAGCTGTTAGCTGGAGTTCCTCTCCATGCAAGCCTTTCCGCAGGCTTCTTAAATGTCCTCACAACACAGTAGTCTGGCTTCCCTCAGAGCAAGTACTCTACAAAAGGAAGGCAGAAGTTGCAATGACCTAACAATGGAAATCACAAACCATCATTGCCACGATATTCCAATGGTTACACAGGTTATCCCTATTCAGCAGGACAGAGGACTACACAAAGGCATGAATACCAGGAGGCAAGGACCACTGGGCCATCTTGGAGGCTGGCTAGCACACCAAGGCACTTAGAATTAACATACATGCACCAAACTCCTGGGCATGATTTTCAAAACCCTTCATCATCTGACTCCTACTGCGCTCTAACCTCATTTCATCCCACCCTTTCTCAGCCCAATAAGCTCCAGCCTTCCTAGCTTCCTTTCTTTTCCTCAAAGGCGAGGGATTTGTACCTACTTCAGAGCCTTTATATTAGCTGCTTCCTCAGACTGGATTAATTCTCTCCACTTACCATTTTATCCAGATCTGAGCATAAATATCACTCCTCAGGCCACCAAGTCTAAAAGACCACCTATCCTCGTTCTGTCCCAGAACTCAATTTTTTTTTTTTTTTTTGCCATCTGACATTTGAGCACATTTGGCTCAGGGTTAAACTCTCTGGCACAATGAGTCACTATGGTTAACATACCTTTAATCTTCAAAGGCATAACCTAGCCCAACACCCTGGCCTTGCAGCTGTGGAAACTGCTCAGCTCCAAGGACCTTTTCCTTCATTCCGCCTCACCCACACTCTACCACTGTCACATCAAACTCAGCTCACCTTGTACTACCAAATTCAATTCACGGTGTCAATATTTCAGCTCACTGGCTCAAGCATCCCATGCAAACAACTTTTTTTTTTTTTTTTTTTTGAGACGGAGTCTTGCTCTGTCGCCCAGGCTGGAGTGCAGTGGCTGGATCTCAGCTCACTGCAAGCTCCGCCTCCCGGGTTCACACCATTCTCCTGCCTCAGCCTCCCGAGTAGCTGGGACTACAGGTGCCCGCCACCTCGCCCGGCTAGTTTTTTTGTATTTTTTTAGTAGAGACGGGGTTTCACCGTGTTAGCCAGGATGGTCTCGATCTCCTGACCTCGTGATCCGCCCGTCTCAGCCTCCCAAAGTGCTGGGATTACAGGCTTGAGCCACCGTGCCCGGCCTGCAAACAACTTTTCAACTGCCATGGGTCCTTCTATCCCTTGACCCCATTTTCCCTCTCCTGACTTAATTTTTCTCTTTAGCTTAGATTACATAGTTAATCATTATAATCACTTACTTGCAAGAACCTTCAACTCGCTTCCAACGTCTCCTTCTCTCCAACTCCACAATCCCAGAACTCAAGCAACTGCCTTCTCCATGCCAAGAATACTGATGAAAAAGCATTTAACTTGGCAGGTTTACCATAAATTAAAGGTCAGGCAAATGGGCACTCAATTTAAACTGGCAGTCTAACTGGATCTCTTTAGCAGTCTGGCTTTCCTATTCTCCCCTCTCCAAGAAGGCTATTTCTTACTTATTTTCCCCTCCTCCCCAACCCTTCCCTGCCTTTTAAGCTAATGTTAATGACTCTTCATTGAGAACCAAAATACCATAATACAACGATCTGCTATCTCATGACCAGTTGTATAAACCTACCTGAATCTGCATCAATTTTCCCTTCTTTCCCCTATTTCAACAGAAGTGGCCCTCCCCCTTTTTAAGAATACTTATGCTCCTGACCCCATCCCCTCTCTCTTACTCATAAACTCCAATCTTGCAATTCTCCCTTTTTTCCTCCACCAACCTTCACTCACTGCTTCCTGGATCGCCCCTACGTGCATACATGCTCTAGTATGTCCCCTCTTAAAAAGACAAACAAAAATTATTCTTGACTCTGTATCACTCTTCAGCTACTACTCCATTTTTCTGCTCCCTTCACAGCCAAACTTCGTCAAAGAGTTAAAAATCTGCTCTTTCTCATACTTTCTCACCTCCTGTGAAAGCCCTGTTAAAACCATTCCAACGTGACTTCTGCCCCTATCACCAGCAATATCCACGCTGCCAATCCAATGAACAGTTCTTGTGACCCTTTCAGCAGCACTAAATTCAGCTAATTATTCCCTCTTTTTTGAAATGATCTCTTCTTTTGATTTCATTCAACCAATAATTGCTGAACACTGTCCTGGCCAGTCACTGTTCTGGGATTGGTGAGGGATACAGTAGCTTCTAGGGCACCTCACTCTCCTGGCTTTCCTTCTATGTCTCTGACTCCTCTTCTCTCCTTCACCCTCCTCTGATTCTACCCTTAAATGCTAACAGTAATTCAGAACTTAATATCAAACCCCCTTTACTTTCTCCTTAAATGATATTCTCCATTCTCATGTTTTTTATTATTGTCTTTATAATGAAAACATTCATATTTGTATCTGTAGTTGGGAACTTTCCTTGGAACTCCAGTTCTCCTGTATTCAATTACTTAACTTGAGATTCCCACTTGGGTGCCCCAAGGCATCTCAGACTTAATATACTCAAATTTTAACTCTTGACTTTCCCTAAAAACATTCCATCTACTTGAGTAAATCTCAGTAAATAACACAATATACAAATTTCAAGCCAAAATTCTGGATTTCTATGCCTTCCTCCACTCCCACTTCTAATCCACCAGCAAGTCCTACAGAGTCTGTTTCCAAAATACATCTCAAATGTTTTCATCGTTCTCCATTTCTCTGACTATTATCATCTCTTCCCTAAACTACGGTAATAGCTTCCCAACTGGTCTCTCTGTTCCCACCCTTGTCTTGGCCTCCAATCTTCTGGATACATACCTTTAACCCCTGCTTTAAGTCTTCAACAGCATCATACTGTAACAGGAATCAAACCTGAACCTGTTCTTTTGATCTTCAAGCTCTTAAGCAACATGGACTCTATTTACCTGCTCTCCAACATCATCTATCCATCCTTCCTCACTCTAATACAGCCCCAGTGACCTTTCCGTTTCTTGACTATGCTAAGACTTGCTCTCCTATGGCTTGGTACATGCTATTCCCTCTGTCAGAAACACCCTCTCCTCTGGCTGGCTCCGTCTCAATTTCCAGTCTCAACTTAAATGTGAACTCCCAGATCTTTCCTGACCACTGTATCTGTAATAGTTCTCCCTGAAAGTTTCTAACACAGTTTTTATTCATTTTCTTTATAGCACATAACATTTTATAATTGCTTATTAATTCATTTACTTTAACACTCACTTTGAAAATTTACAAACATACACAAAAGTAAAACAAACAGAAGAATGAGTCCAAAAATTCTAGGATTTTTATTTTCAACTACTTCCCCTGCTCTACTATAAGCTCCAATGAATAGAGACGACATCTTTTTCTCTCATTATATATACACCCAGGGCCTTGCACTGAGCCCAGCTTACGATAAAAACTTAGTATTTTGTTGTTGTTGCTTTGAATGAGAAGCCAAGTTAAAGATGACTTTAAAGAGAATAATGGCACCACTGAGAAAAGTGACACAGGAAGGAGAGTTCTGAGGACAGTTGTTAATTTATTCATCAGTCTACTGGCAGCTAGGCTCTTGGCTAAGTATTGGGTTTCGGAGATAAACAAGAGAAAGTCTTATGCAAAGTCTTGAGGAGAAAGATACAATAATAGGAAGTATGTATTGAGGGCCACCTGTGTCCTGGATAGAGAGCTAAGCATTTCAGAGATATTGTCTCATTTAGTTCACAAGAACCCTATAAAGTAGGAACTATTATTATCCCCATTTTGTACCTAAGGAAACTGAGGCTTAGAAATATTATATAATTGGTTGCAGGTGACAAAGCTGGAAAGTGGTAAAGCCAGGTTGAGCACTTAGGTTATTTAATTCCAAAGCCATGCCGCTAAACAACACTGAACTTCCAGATACATATTATGGTATAGAGCATTATGAAAAACGTTTCAGCAGAGACATGAACAAGGTACAATGGAAGCAAGCAGGGAACTCTGATGTGGAGAAAGGGCAGGACGGCTCTTCCAGAGGTGATCCCTCAGCAGTCTGAAAATTTAAGCAGGAAACTGCTAGGCAATGAAGTCCAAGGAAAAAGTATGTGCAAAAAAAAAAAAAAAAAAAAAAAAAGCACGCAGACACTTAAAGGAACGTCGTGTACACTGGACACATTGAAGAATTACAGTTTTATTTTTTAAAACTGAGTGTAATGAATAACACCAAGCTAGGGCTTAGGCTATGAGACAAAAGATGAAGTACTATGAGAAAGTTATACATGGGATGGGTGAGGTGGCTCATGCCTGTAATCCCAGCACTTCTGGAGGCTGAGGCAGGTGGATCACTTGAGGTCAGGAGTTCAAGACCAGCCAGACCAACATGGTGAAATCCCCCCTCTACTAAAAATGCAAAAATTAGCCAGTGTGGTGGGACACGCATGTAATCCCAGCTGCTTGGGAAGCTGAGGCGGGAGAATCGCTTGAACCCGGGAGGCGGAGGTTGCAGTGAGTTGAGATCGCGCCACTGCACTCCAGCCTGGGTGTCACAGCGAGACTCTGTCTCAAAAAAAAAAAAGTAAGTTATGCACAAAAGAGAAAGAGAGAGAGAAAGAGAGAGAAAGTAAGTAAGTTAGTTATACATGAAGCACTCTGAAGGCACAGAGGAAGGTTCTTTGCAGCCTAGCAGGAATGTGAGAAGACTTCACAAAAGAGATGTGCCTGAGCTAGATCCTGAAGGGCAAATTAACTGCATTAGGATAAGAGGGCAGGAAAGGGAATGACTTGCACAAAGCCATGGACATCTGATAAAGCAAGGAACACTTGGGGAACTGTGAGGATTTGAGGTTGGATATGGACAGATTTGGGAAGAGTGGGTTACAGGTGAGTGGCAAGAGATAAGACTGGCAGCTGAGGTGCAGATGTAATCTTCAATGTCACTGTATCTTATCATAAGAAATCTGGATTTAATGCTGTGTTTAAATAGTAAAGTGACATAACAAGATTAGATAACTGCTCAACAAAAGTGTTTCAAAGCCACAGTTACTAAAACAGCATGGTCCTCATACAGGAATCTATAATCAAACAATGCAAAAATAAGCCTGTGTGTACTATACATTGAAATTTGATGTATAATAAAGGTGGCATTTCAAATCAGTGGAGAAAGGATAAATCATGCAATAAATGCCCTAGGGACAACTGGCTATCCATTTAAATATATATATATATTGGCTGGGCTTGGTGGTTCATGCCTGTAATCCCAGTACTTTGGGAGGCTGAGGTGGGAGGATCATTTAAGGTCAGGAGTCAGGAGTTCAAGACTGGCTTGGGCAATATAGTGAGCCCCATGTCTCTACAAAAAAAAAAATTAGCCAGGTGTGGTAGTGCATGCCTGTAGTTTCAGCTACTTGGGAGGCTGAGGTGGGAGGATCACCTGAGTCCAGGTGTTGGAAGTTTCGGTGAGCTATGATTGTGCCACTGTACTCTAGCCTGGGTGACACAGCGAGACCTTGTCTCAAAAACAAAACCCCAAAAATAAAGTTAGACCTGCTTCTTCATATCATAAAAAAAAATCTACTTAGATTTGGGATTAAATAGAAATAATAAAATAACTATTTTTAAAACAAAATAATATTTTTATGGAGTAGAATATAAATTTTATAGGAATTTCTCAGTTAAAGCAGGAGACTTCAGGGAAATTTTATTCTGGTGGCAGACTAATGTGGGCTTGCTTACCAACATTCAGGTGATTACATTCACCCTGCTGGTCTAAAGAAGTGGTCCCCACATCTTGCTGATTATCAAGGCCACCTAGAGAGCTCTGTAACACCCACCCGCCCACCAGAGGCAATCCTAGAGCTTCTAGGCTGAGGGAGAGATCTTCCTTTAATGAAGGCTTTCATTTACAAAGTAGATATTGCTTGGGCACAGTGGCTCATGCCTGTAATCCCAGCACTTTGGGAGGCCAATGCAGGCAGATCACTTGAGTTTAGGAGTTTGACACCAGCCTGGGCAACACGGTGAAACCCTGTTTCTTTTTCTGTTTTGAGGCAGAGTTTCACTCGTCGCCCAGGCTGGAGTGCAATGGTGTGATCTTGGCTCACCGCAACCTCCGTCTCCCGAGTTCAAGCGATTCTCCTGCTCAGCCTCCCAGGTAGCTGAGATTACAGGCACCCACCACCATACCCAGCTAATTTTTGTATTTTTGGTAGAGACAGGGTTTCACCATGTTGGGCAGGCTGGTCTCAAACTCCTGACTTCAGGTGATCCACCCGCCTCAGCCTCCCAAAGTGCTGGGATTACAGGCATGAGCCACCGCACCCGTCCGAGAAACACTGCTTCTACTAAAAATACAGAAATTAGCCAGGCGTGGTGGTGCACAACTGTAATCCCAGCTATTCGGGAGGCTGAGGCACAGGAATCACTTGAACCTGGGAGGTGGAGGTTGCAGTGAGCTGAGATCATGCCACTGCATTCCAGCCTGGACGACTGAGTGAGATCCTATCTCAAAAAAACAAACAAACAAATAAATAAATAATAAAAGTAGATATTGCTTCAATAGTAACAGTAATTAATTGGTGATTAATCATAAATAATTTTCTTTTGAGACAGGGTCTCATTCCATCTCCTGGTTGCAGTGCAACGGGACAATCAGGGCTCACTGCAACTTTGACTTCCTGGACTCAAGTGATACTCTTGCCTCAGCCTCCCAAGTAGCTGGGACTATAGGTACGTGCCACCACAGCTGGCTACTTTTTAAATTTTTTGTAGAGACAGGCTCTCTCCCTATGTTGCCTATGTTGCCCAGGCTGGTTTTGAACTCCTGGCCTCAAGCAATCTTCCCACCTAGACCTCCCAAAGCGCTGGTATTTTAGGTGTGAACCACTACAACCAGGAAGTAATTTTTGTTAAGAAACTGAGAAAGTGCTTTAACGAAAAGTCTGCCGGTAGTACAGTAGCATGGATGCTTCGCGAAAGCAGTTTCCAGTACTATATCTAAACTTTACCTTTAGCTTGTCAATGTGTATCTTTAAAGCCTTAAAAAATATCCACATACTCTGTGACCTAGCAATTCTTACAGAAATTTAGCTAATAAAATAACTATAGGTGTGTGCATACACAGATGTACAAATATATTCATTACAATGTTGTTGACACTAATCAAAAACTGAAAATAAGCTACAACCAGTATGAGAAATTATTAAGTACCTGCGTGCTGAAAAACAGTGCAGCCATTAAAAATGAAGTCTACTTATTTACATAGAAAGTCACACCACACACTGAGTGGATAAAGCTGATCTCAATGCAGTATGTATCCACTGTCATGAAAAAATCTCTCTAAGTGTGTGTATACACACAAACACACACAAAAGACCACCACTAAAATGTTAACAGTGGTTATCTCAGCATAGGAAGATTACAGTGATCATGAGCAATGTGTATGTTTTGAATTTGTCTATAATAAATATTTATTACTTTCGTAATAAAGGGTTTTTAAAAAATATCTGTATTCAAGTGCCATCAAACAGAGTAAAAACAATGAAAAACTGCTTGTAGCCCAGCAAATGCAAAATACTGAATCACAGTACGTGTGATTCAGAAATAAAAATTTCAGTGGTTACTATAAGAAAAGATGCGCAAGGTAAATGTCAGCAGTGGGAATCGAATGAGATCTCAACTTCTGCTTCAGGCCACGATGAGGCAGCTAGTACCAGACTTGCCCCCCCATTATAAACAACTAGAAAATTCAACAAAATATATGCAACAATGACTTCGGGCACTGAAGAACAGTTAGCACTGTGATCTCTGAGAGAAAGGAACCAAAGAGGTGAGTCCTTGAAGGCTATGGCTTTCTGCTTGTGGGCACTTTGCAGACCACGGCATGGGAGAGAGAACCTATGCAGACTACCGTGAGCGAAATAATCAGAGGAGCCCGAGTTCAGGGTTCGTGAGGGTTGAGGAAGCTGGGATTTGCAAGGCAGGATACCGTATAGGAAGAAGCTACACACATCTTTTTTCTTTTCTCTTCTTCAAGAGATAGGGTCTTGGTACTTTGCTCAGGCTAGTCTCAAATTCCTGGCCTGAAGCGATCCTCCGAACTCATTCCTTGGAGTAGCTGGGACTAGAGGTGCACACCCCCACACCCAGTTAAGAATTGCTGGGTCACAGGGTATGTGGATATTTTTTAAGGCTTTAAAGATACACATTGTCAAGCTAAAGGTAAAGGTTAGATACTGTAGTGGAAAGTTTTTTTTATGAAGCATCCATACTACAGTACTACTGGAAGACTTTTCATTAAAGCATTTTCTCAGTCTCTTAATAAAAATTATTTGTGTTTGGCTGGTTGTGGTGGCTCACAACTAAAATACCAGCACTTTGAGAGGCTTAGGTGGGAAGATTGCTTGAGGCCAAGAGTTCAAGACTAGCCTGGGCAAAGGGAGAGAGGCTGTCTCTACAAAAGAAACAAACAATACAAGATAGGGATCTTTAACAACAGGAAAGCATCTTTAAGATTCCAAAAGATAGAAACTGTCTATCTAAAATTTGATATCCAGCAAAAAAAAGCCTTCAAAAATGAAGGAGAAATAAAGAGATTTTTCAAGAACAAAAGCTGAGACAATTAATTGCTACCAGGTCTCTACTAGAAGAAATGTATGGCCCACTGCATGACCACGGCTCACTGCAGCCTCAACCTCCTCAGGCTCAAAAGATCTATCTCAGCCTCCTGAGTAGCTGGAAGTACAGATGTGTGCTGCCATGTCTGGCTAATTTTTGTACTTTTTGTTGAGATGGGTTTTTGCCATGTTGCCCAAGCTGGTCTTGAACTTGGGCTCAAGCTATCCTCCCACCTTGGCCTCCAAAGTGCTGGGATTACAGGCATGAGCCATCGTGCACAGCCTGGGAGAAATCTTTAGCACAAGAAACGGTGAAGCTTTTCAGGCTAAATAAAATAATACAGATAGGAACTCAGATCTAAGCAAAAGAATAAAGGGCACTGGAAATGGCAAATATGTGGGTAAATGGAAAATACTTTTCTTTTTCAGACTTTTCATCATTAAAAGCAAAATTGGTAATAGTGAATTGTGGGGCATTTAACATGTGGAAGTAAAATGTATGACAATAGTCCAAAGATAGAATGGGAAAATGAAAGTGCACTTTTTGAAGTTTGTACGCTATAAATGAAGTGACATATTATTTTAGGACAGACTGCATAAGTTAAAGATGCATATTTTAAGCCATAGAGCAACTGTTGTAAAAGTAAAACAAAGGTTTATAGCTAACAAAGGAGATGGAATAGTAACCAAAAAAGTAACCAAAAAGCAGCCAGGAAAAGAGGAAAGAATAAACAGAAAACAGATGGGATAAATAAAAAACAAACAGAAAAATGATACACTTAAACCCAACCATATTGAAAATGACATAAATGTAAGTGGTCTAAACACTTCAGTTAAGAAACAAAGATGGTAAGATTGGACTTTAAAAATCCAACTATCTACTATCTAAAATAAATTCGTTAAAAACATAAAGACACGAATAAAAGTAAAAGGAACCAAAAAGATACACAAATACACAAATAAGCTGGAGTGACCATATTAACATCACACAATACAGGCTTCAGGATAAGGAACATTACCAGGAATAAGGATGCATTCTATAATTACAAAGGGCTAAATTCATCGAGAAGACATAAATATCCTAAATGTGTATATACACCTAGTTACAGAGGCTCAAAATGCATGAAGCAAAAATGAACAGAACTGAACGGGGAAATAGACAAAGCCACAATTATAGCTGGAAATTTCAACACTCCTCAGAAACTACATTATAGCAATGTAGAAAGAAAATCAGTAAGAGTATATATATACATATGAACAGAACCAACAACCAACTTGGCTAAATTGACATTAATAGCACACTATACCCAAGAATAGCAGAATATACATTTTTTTCAGGTACACAGAGAACTACTCATGAAGAAGACCATACAAGTCATGACAAATCTCAAAGGACTGAAATCGCATGTGTTTTATGGTAACAGTATTTTTCTTTGAGACAGGGTCTCGCTCTGTTGCCTACACTGGAGTGCAGTGGTACAACCACGGCTCACTGCAGCCTCGACCTTCCAGGCTCAAGCGATCCTCCCACCTGAGCCTCCCAAGTAGCTGGGACTACAGGCACACGCCACTATGCCCGGCTAATTTGCTTCATTTTTTAATAGAAATAGTCTCACTGTGTTTCCCAAGCTGGTCTTGAACTCCTGGGCTCAAGCAGTCCTCCCACCTCAGCCTCCCAAAAGTGCTGAGATTACAGTCGTGAGCCACCATGCCTGGCCCACCATCTTGAAATGTACTAATTTCATACACTCTAAAGAAAGTTTTTCCATATCTATATCCTTTATTTACTCTTAAATTATTAGCTTGAACTACCATTTTCTTTCTCTTTTTTTTTGTTGAGACAGAACGACTTTCACTCTATCACACAGGTTGGAGTGCAGTGGTGTGACCTTGGCTCACTGCAGTCTCTGCCACGCAGGTTCAAGCAATTCTCGTGCCTCAGCCTCCTGAGTAGCTGGGACTATAGGCACAGGCCACCACATCCGGCATTTTTTCTTTTTTTTTTTTTTTTGAGATGGAGTTTCACTCTTACTGCTCTAGGCTGGAGTGCAATGGCACAATCTCCACTCACTGCAACCTCCACCTCCCAGGTTCAAGCGATTCTCCTGCCTCAGCCTGCAGAGTAGCTGGGACTACAGGCACATGCACCATGCCCAACTAATTTTTTGTTTTGTTTTGTTTTTTGTTTTTAGTAGAGATGGGGTTTCGCTTTGTCGGCCAAGTTGGTCTCAAACTCCTGACATCAGGTGATCCGCCCACCTCGGCCTCCCAAAGTGCTGGGATTATAGGCATGCGCCACCACACCCAGCCCTGGCTGCTAATTTATGTATTTTTAGTAGAGATGAGGCTTCACCATGTTACCCAGGCTGGTCTCGAACTCCTGGTCTTAAATGATCCACCTGCCTCAGCCTCTCAACATGCTGGGATTACAGGTGTGAGCCACTGTGCCTGCCCATATTAGTACCACTTAATGGTTTATTTCTACTAAGTTGATTTTATAGTTAAGTTTCCCTTCATTGACCAGCATTTTTTCCTTCATTTAATGACTAGTGGCTCTTCGTAATGTCATAGTTCCCAGCACTCCCAAAACCCCAATAAAAGACACCACTAGGTTCTTGTACTCTACCAGCCAAAGCCTCGCCATAAGGTCCTGAAAAGTCTCTAACCCACCCCCAATAGTTTCCAGCCATATGAGAGACGCTGCCGTTTAATGCAGAGTACTGAATCCTAAAAGGCTGCACAGGACTTGCTGCCCCTAAAGGAAGACAAAGAGTTCTTGACCTTCACTTAACAGAAAAAGTGTTCTACACTGCACTCTGCAAAAACAAGGACTCAGACTCTCAGCTGGGCAACAGGTACCTGAGGATCCCAATGACCATTTCTGCTGTTCCCACATATACGGTTCTAAGTACAAGGACTGAAGAAGAAAAAAAAAAACCAAGGCCCTATGTACGTGTAGGGTTTGGGGCAGTGGGGGATGGGAGTGTAGGGGTGACTGCCTGTTAGGGACTTGGCCAAACAACTTGCAACTTAATGTCCTTAAGTAGAATACGTGTCAGCCGGTAGTTATTACGTGTGCCCTCATTTGAAAGGATATATCTTAGAGCCTCGTTATGACCAAGCAAAAGTGATTTCTGATCTTTTGTTCTAGCTTATGTCCCAGTGATCTATACCTCCACTGTGAAGCCAGCTCTCTCTTTTTTTTTTTTTTTTTTTTTTTTTTTGAGACAGAGTCTCTCTGTTGCTCAGGCTGGAGTGCAGTAGCACTATCTTGGCTCACCGCAACCTCCGCCTCCCAGGTTCGAGTGATTCTCCTGCCTCAGCCTCCTGAGTACCTGGGATTTCAGGCGCGCGCACCACCATGCCCAGCTAATTTCTGTATTTTTAGTGAAGCCGGGGTTTCCCCGTGTTGGCCAGGCTGGTCTCAAACTCCTGACCTCAGGTGATCCACCATCCTGGGCCTCCCAAAGTGATGGGATTACAGGCGTGAGCAACCTTGCCAGGTCGAAGACAGTTCTTGACTAAGTTCGCGCTCAGTAAAAGTTCGCTGAACTGAACAATAAAACAATGTGGATTCCATATTAAGACAAAAGTTTACACGTTCCCAAAAAGGACATTCATGTTTAAATGCATCATGATCTTCTTTATTATGGATTTAAAAACATAGATAATGTCAACAACATCCTTGGGAGTAATTAGTAGGATGACAGCTGCATCCCACTGCCCATGTGCTTACCTTGAGAACTGACTTGGTGAACCAGCCAACATCCCATTTCTTAAGTAAGTCCTCCGTTAGGGAAACCTCACTCTGAAATATATTATATGCTGTTTTTGACTCCTAAAAATTATTTTTCATTAAATAAATAATTTATATTTCTATCTCTGTGTGTGCATAATACTCAGATACTTTCAACCTGTCACAATTAATACTAAAAAAAAAATGTATCTTGTAATCCCAGTGCTTTGAGAGGCAGAGGCTGGAAGATCGCTTGAGTCCAGGCATTCAAGATCAGTCTGGGCAACACAGTGAGACCCTGTCTCTACAAAAAGATTTTAAAAAATCAGTCAGGCGTAGTGGTGTATGCCTGTAGTCTCAGCTTTCCGAAAGGCTGAGGTGGGAAGACTGAGCCTAGGTGTTTGGGGTTACAGTGAGCTATGATTGCACCACTGTACTCCAGCATGGGCGATGGAGCAAGATCCTGTCTCTAAAAAAAAAAAAAAAAAAAAAAAAAAGGTATTTCATTAACAGTTCAAAACCATGCAATCTGAACAAATCGCTCTAGAAATAAAAGCTATAATTGCCAGCTAACACAGAAAAGGCCATCTCCATAATTTAACACACAATGAACACAAAATCAATCCAAGTGGGGTTACAATGCCTAATCAGAATTCCCCAAACTGTCTCCTGGAATGTCTGAACTAAAGAAAAAAAATTATTTTAAAAGGGTCCAAATCTTGTGGTCAGAAGCTGGAGGGGTGAGGGGTGCAGCAGGGCAGAAGAAAGCTTCTGCTTTTCCCTTATACTTCTGTACCATTCAGACTTTGGTGTTATCATAAGTATATATTCCTTTATGGTAACACTAAAGTCCAAATGGTACACAAGTATAAGTTACTTTTTAGGCTTCCACATTTGCTGGTAATAGGAAAAGTCAGTCTGGAGAAAGCATGTCGCGCCTTCTGAAACATTTCTACTTGACACAGGATATTACATGAAGTACTGTACATTTTAAATCTCTTTTACTTAGTATTTATTACCAGGAGGTATCTCCGAAAGGAGAGTGGAGAAGAGGGGAACTATGAGATCCTTCACATAAAACCAGCGAGGAGTAGGAAGTATCTAGTGGAGATGTCAGGGGACAGTGGCAACTGCCTAAGGTATCGAGCTTTGTGAAGAGGTGTCCTAATTTCTATTAACTGGCCTATAGAGAAGGAACAGATTTAATCTTACATCCTGCAGCAGAAAAAAAAAGGAAAGTGGGTTCCATTTTCGGAGAGTAACGTTTAGAGCTAAGAAAGTAAATACAGTCTACAATCCCTTACCCACAATTCCAAAATCCAAAAACTTCTGAAAACCAAAACTTTTTTGGAATTCATTGGTGGCAAAACCTGATGGGAATTTAATTGGTGGCAAGGTCTGACCTGAACTGACATGAGACTATTTATAGTCTACCCACTTTAGACTTTAGTCATAGCTTTGGCTGCTGAAATACTGATGTATTTGACTCTGAAGTGCCGCCTCTGACCCTGCAGGGGCATTGTATAACATATGGTAAGTGCATCTTATTCGTTTTCAAAAAAAAAATCTGAACTATAAAATATATCTGGCCCTTAAGAGTTTCTGATAAGGAATTGTGAACCTAAAAATGGGTTTTTATTAAAATGATCCTGTCAACCTCCCTGAAATATATCATTTTTTTCTAAAAATACCTGTAAATTAATTTGAACTAATCCTTTTCCTCAAACTTATCACCATTAAAATATTCTACTTTGAATATCTATGAAGATATAACTGTATTATTAGTCACAATATTTTATTCCACTTCAACATATTTTAAGTCTTATTTTAACTTCTTTCTGGAGGCAACACTGAAATCAGCCTTTAGCAGATGGTATCAGAGTGGAGTGAAGACAAAGTTAAAAAAGCAGACCTCTGTCAGTGAGCTTCACCCTTTCTTTTTATGCCTAAAGAAAAAGAGCAGGAGATTTTCTAATATATCAAAGAAGAACATTAATTTTAAAAGTTAACAAACCCCAATGTAAGTCATTAAAAGAATCGAATCAAATAAAAAGTCTCAAAATCCAAGAAGTTACTAAATCACAAATAAAAGTCAAGAAACAGAACATCTACAAGAAATGAAAATTATATACTTTAAGCCCAGTTACTTATCGATTTTATTATACGAACAAATGACAAAGGCAGACAGAACAAGCAAAACTCAAATGTCTCTCTTAGAGAAAAAAAAACTATAAAGCCAGATTAAAGCAAGAACTAAGACATAAAACTAAAACCTGTAATTAATTACAATGACGGGTATTTCAGAAGATACGAAAAAATAGGCACAGAATGAACCCTTTAATAAACATAAATACAACACTTGTACCTACATAAAACAAAATTAGTTAACATTTTTTTCTTTTAATATACACCAATCCTCCCAACTCCCCACCTCCTACAACACAATTAACATGCCAGAAACACATGAGCCAAATAGGAATCTCATTTCACAACTGGTAGAAGTGAAAATCTCTTTTAATAAATGTGTGGTGTAGAAAAGAACCCCTAATTATTTCTGTCTAAAAGAAGCTCTCGGCCGAGTGCAGTGGCTCACACCTATAATCCCCACACTTTTGGAAGGCTGAGGTGGGCGGACCACCTGAGGTTGGGAGTTCAAGACCAACCAGCCTGACCAACATGGAAAAACCCCTACTAAAAATACAAAATTAGCCAGGCATGGTGGCACATGCCTGTAATCCCAGATACTCCGGAGGCTAAAGCTGGAGAATCGCTTGAACCCAGGAAGTGGAGGTTGCAGTGAGCCGAGATTGTGCCATAGCACTCCAGGTGGGGCAATAAGAGTGAAACTCTGTCTCAAAAAAAAAAAAAAAAACTCTTACAAAGTTACATTCAAAGAAACTAAAGACTGAAAAATAACACAAAATATTCCTTAAAACAACTTTTAGGCCAGGTGCAATAGTTCACACCTGTAATCCCAGCACTTTGGGAGGGTGAGGTAGGAGAATCCCTTGAGCCCAGGAGTTTGAGATCAGCCTGGACAATATAGGGAGACCCATCTCCACAAAAAAAACTTTTTTTTTTTTTTTTTTTTTTGAGACGGAGTCTCGCTCTGCCGCCGGGGCTGGAGTACAGTGGCCGGATCTCAGCTCACTGCAAGCTCCGCCTCCCGGGTTCCCGCCATTCTCCTGCCTCAGCCTCCAGAGTAGCTGGGACTACAGGCGCCCGCCACCTCGCCCGGCTAGTTTTTTGTATTTTTTGGTAGAGACGGGGTTTCACCATGTTAGCCAGGATGGTCTCGATCTCCTGTCCTCGTGATCCGCCCGTCTCGGCCTCCCAAAGTGCTGGGATTACAGGCTTGAGCCACCGCGCCCGGCCAAAAAAAACTTTTTTAAATCAGTTGATATGGTAGTGTGCACCTGTGATCCCAACCACTCAGGAGGCTGAGGTGCAAGGTTTCCTTGAGCCCAGGAATTTGAGGCTGCATGCAGTGGGGCATGATTGTACCTGCACTACAGCCTGGGTGAGAGAGCAAGATTCTGTCTCAAAAACAAAACACAAAAAACTTTCGTAGTAAATTTGTGGCTAGGTCCTGGAAACAAAGGATAATGCTACCTTTACACTATTGTTTACTAAAGTGTGGTTTTTACTCTCCATGAAAAATATGTGGCCATAAAAGTAGTATGTATGGAATTCTAAATTAATTAAAAATAAAAATTAAAAATTTCAGTGCAAATTTCAAGGTAAAAAGTCCACCTCATATATATGGATTTAAAAGAAAAATTTGGCGAGGTGCAGTGGTTCATTTCTGTAATCCCAGCATTTTAGGAGGCTGAGGTGGGGAGGACTACTTCAGGCCAGGAGTTTGAGACCAGCCTCAGCAACATGGCGAGACTTCATCTGTAGAAATAAAAAATAAAAGATTTTCCTGTTGTAACCTTCCTTTTACTTAAACAAAACACAGAATTGAAAGAAAATGAAGCCGGGCGCAGTGGCTCAAGCCTGTAATCCCAGCACTTTGGGAGGCCGAGACGGGCGGATCACGAGGTCAGGAGATCGAGACCATCCTGGCTAACATGGTGAAACCCCGTCTCTACTAAAAATACAAAAAACTAGCCGGACGACGTGGCGGGTGCCTGTAGTCCCAGCTACTCGGGAGGCTGAGGCAGGAGAATGGCGGGAACCCGGGAGGCGGAGCTTGCAGTGAGCTGAGATCCGGCCACTGCACTCCAGCCTGGGCGGCAGAGCGAGACTCCGTCTCAAAAAAAAAAAAGAAAGAAAGAAAATGAAAAGAAAACAAGACAACAAAAAGTTACTAAGATACTAAACAAGAATATCCAGATAAAGAACAAACTGAGAGGCCAGGCGCAGTGGCTCATGCCAGTAATCCCAGCACTTTAGGAGGCCAAGACGGGAGGATTACCTGAGGCTAGGAGTTCGAGACCAGCCTGGCCAACATGGTGAGATTCCCGTCTCTATTAAAAACACAAACATTGGCCAGGCGTGGTGGCTCACGACTGTAATCCCAGCACTTTGGGAGGCCGAGACAGGCGGATCACGAGGTCAGGAGATCGAGACCATCCTGGCTAACACGGTGAAACCCCGTCTACTAAAAATACAAAAAATTAGCTGGGCGTGGTGGTGTGCGCCTGTAGTCCCAGCTACTCGGAGGCTGAGGCAGGAGAATGGCATGAAGCCGGGAGGCAGAGCTTGCAGTGAGCTGAGATGGTGCCACTGCACTCCAGCCTGGGCAACAAAGCGAGACTCCATCTCAAAAAAAAAAAAATTAGCTAGGCGTGGTGGCACACGCCTGTAGTCCCAGCTACTCAGGAGGCTGAGGCAGGAGAATCACCCGAATCCAGGAGGTGGAGGTTGCAGTAACCTGAGATCATCCCACTGCACTCCAGCCTGGGCAACAGAGTAAGACTCTATCTCAAAAAAAAAGAACAAACCACATAAGTGAAAGAGTACCCACTCTACTATAAGGCTCACTATTCACTGTAAAGGAACTGTGAAGCTATACAGTTAACTAAAAAGATGAAATTAAAGAAAATAAAAACTGAAAGCTAAAAATCTAAGAATTCAAACCATAAGAATACTTTTTTAAAAAGTCCTTATCTTTCCGAATTGGGGGTGGGATGAGGTTAATAGGATCTTAGGGTGCTAGAGAACAAAGACTATGGAAAAAGAATTTTAACCCCTAACCCCTTTCCCCCCAAGAAGAATTTGACCCAGTGATTAAGGTGGCATATGACAGAGTGTATATTCCAATCTACTGGGTTCTATGGACATTCTTCGGTTAATGACATAACATATCCACTGTGATGGTTAACTTCAGGTATCAACTTGACTGTGTTGACAGATCCCTAGATGGCTGGTGAAGCATTGCTTCTGAGTGTGTCTGTGAGGGTGTTTCCAGAGGAGGCTAATATGTAAGTCTGGGAGTGAGAGGGACTATTGCCTTCAATGTGGGCAGGCACTATCCCATTGGCTAGGGGCCTGAATGGAAAAACCCAGTAGAAGAAGGTACATTCTCTGTCTCTTCCAGAATGGGATTCCCTCCTCCTTCTGCCCTTGGACATCAGAACGCCACATTCTTCAGCCTTTGGACTCTGGGATTTGCACCAGTAGCCTCTTGGGGCTCTCAGGCCTTCAGCCGTGGACCAAAAGTTCACCACTGGCTTCCTTGGTTCTTGAGCCTCTCAGCTTGGGCTGAGCCATGCTACCAGCTTCTCTGGTTCTCCAACTTGCAGACGGCCTATTGTGGGACTTCTCGGCTCCATAATCACAGGAGCCAATTCTCCTACTAAATCCTCTCTCATGTATCTATATAAATATATATTCAGTTGGTTCTGTCTCTCTAGAGAACCCTAATATATCCAGAATCAAGGCATCTCTTTGAACTAGGGCATTTGCATAATTCCCACAGCGTAAGACAAATACAGACATGTGCCCATGATACTGGAATTCAACATAGTATATATAGCTTTTAATTAAACTTATGAAGGCATTAGAAACTGTACAGGCATCAAAAACCAATTTTACATACTTTTATCATGCAACGTATTTTTGACAGGGTGATCTCGGTTTCCTTACACAGAAATTAATTAGTTCATTATCACGATTTAAGAAGCTTCCACATTCTAGTCTGGGCAACATGGCAAAACCCCATCTCTACAAAAAATACAAAAATTAGCTGGGCATGGTGGCACGCGCCTGTAGTCCCCAGCTACTCAGGAAGGTGAGGTAGGAGGATCACTTGAGCCTTGGCGGTTGAAGTTGTAGTGAGATGAAATCATGCCACTGCACTCCAGCCTGGTGACAGAGTGAAACCCTGTTTCAAAAAAAAATTAGAAAAAAGAAAAGAAAAGAAGCTTCCACAGTTAAGAGTGCAATGTAGTAAGGAGAAATGTACAAAAGTATTCAAATATCAGTAAGTTTATAATCAAGTTGGAGGGAGACTATCACATAAAAACAAGCTTTCTTAAATACTTCAGTTCAAATTTTAAATATAAACAATAATATACACCAGCAAATATAGAGAAACATTCAAACTGAAGTTTTTTTCAAGATACACAACCCTAAGAAGTTTTATCCTTATCTTAATCAGGTTACCAATGAAAATACTTTGCAACTCTTATTTTGTTTCCAAACTAGTTTACAAACCACACAAGGTAATCTGCCTTATTACACTGAGCTCATTTTGGACCCCAAACAGTATTACCCAGATGAGAAATCACATATCCAGACCTGCAAACTTACTCCTGGTTGCTCCTCAAAATCAAATCCATCCTGAAAGAAGGAAGATTTTCCCCCTACGGAAATTCCAAAGAGTATCTCGTACTCTGGAAGCAACCCCTAAAGAATTCCTCAGATATTTTAAGAAAAGGCAAGACTTCCGCTTCCAGAAAAGATGAAGTAATGAGAACAAGATTTATCCTCATACCTGAAACAACTAAGAAACTGGATGAAACATATAAAACAGTTTTTAAGATACTGGCCACAGGCAGCATGGGACAGTGATGTGATCCCCGAGGTGCAGCAAACCAAGAAGGTGGCCTACAATTTTCAGGGCTTGCTGCCTCGGGAAAGCTTCCCAGTCACAGAATAGGGAGGGAAACCCAGGGCGAGCTCAGAGAAATACCTTTACTTGAGGAGCCGGAGCTAGATTCTGAAAAGGCCAAGGAGTCAGAATTTTCAGTGTATAGTAGTGCTAAGAGAGAAAAGAGCTGCACAGACAAAGAACTCCAGGGATCTGTAGGAGACCCTCTGAGTATTCAGCCGAGTTCAAAAACAGCACGTTTATGTGAGAAAACTGCCCTAAGCTGGGGAAATAACTACCCAACATGATTAGAAGAAACAACCCTTGGAACACACACGGGGCCAGGAATTGTGCCTAATCTCACCAGACAGAGTAAAAACCATCATTCATGGGGCACTAAGTAGAAGACTCAGAAGATTCAGTTGCTTCAGTAGTGAAGAACATTATTTCAAAGTACTGTTCTGCTTCCATCTAACAGAGCTTAAAAGCAACACCCAAATGGATCAAACAGCGTCGATCCAGAACAAAGCTCAATAATATTTACAGAGATACAAAAAGATCCACCATCCAATAACATAAAACTTACAATGTTTAGCATCCAATAAAAATCACCAGACATGAACTGTATGCCAACAAATTAGAAAACCTAGATGAAATAGACAAATTCCTAGAAAGACGCAAACTACCAAAACTGACTTTATACGAAACAGAAAATCTAAATAGGCCTACAAGCTAAATGTGTAATAATAATTAAAAAAAAAATTCCTATAAAGCAAAGCCCAGTGCCAGGAGAGGTAGCTCGTGGCTGTAGTTCTAACGATTTGGGAGGACAAGGTAGGAAGGTTGCTTGAGGCCAGGAGTTCAAGACCAGCCTAGGCCAAATAGCAAAACCCCACCTCTACAAAAACAAAATAATTAGCTGGGTGTGGTGGTACAGGCCTGTAGTCTTAGCTACTCCGAAGGCTGAGGCAGGACGACCACTTGAGCCTAGGAGTTCAAGGTTACAGTGGGCTAAGATCCACTCCAGCCTATGTAACAGAGCTCACCAGGGAATTCTGTCAAATACTTAAAGAAAAATTAGTATCAATTATTTACAAACCCTCCCTCCACCCCCACCCACCAAAAACAAAAGGAACACTTCCCAATTCATTCTGAGACCAGTATTACCCTGACTAGAAAAAGACACCACAAGAAAAAACACACACATACAAAAACAATACTATAGACCAATACCTCTTATGAACACAGATGTGAAAATCCTTAACAAAATATGCCAGCAAGTCAAATATAGCAATCTATAAAAAAGGATTATGGGTTAGGCACAGTGGCTCACACCTATAATCCCAGCACTTTGGAAGGCCGAGGTGGGCGGATCACCTGAGGTCAGGAGTTCAAGACCAGCCTGGCCAACATGGTGAAACCCCATCTCTACTAAAAAGTAGCTGGGTGTGGTGGCACATGCCTGTAATCCCAGCTACTTGGGAGGCTGAGGCTGGAGAATCGCTTGAACCTGGAAGACGGAGACTGCAGTGAGCCGAGATCACGCCATTGCACTGCAGCCTGAGCAACAAGAGCAAAACTCCGTCTCAAATAATAATAATAAAATAAATCCAACAACAGCAGACATACATTCCTTTCAAATGAATGCACAAATAATATTTACCTAGACAGACCATATTCTGTACCAGAAAACACATCTCAATACATTTTAAAGGAATACCAAAAAGAATTCACACAGCATAACTGGAGGCTACTATCCTTGGAAAAGTCTGCTTGCAAAAAGGTTGGCTCTTGGGTGGCATCTGGGAACCTAAATTTCAGGAATGTTTCCACCATTCTCTAATTGATAAGGGTGGTCTACTGTGTCTAAACTCTACGTACCATGCGGTTTATGCAGAACACCTATTTTCCTACTGGGAATCTGAAATTTTGGTACATGCTAGGTAGAGGGTATCTACATAACTAACTCCTGATAAAAAGCCTGGATTCCTAGGCTCAGGCAAGCTTTCCTAGTAGACAACACTTCACATATATTGTTACAACTTGTTCCTGGGAGAATTAACTGTATCATGTATGTTCTACTAGGAAAGGACTCTTGGAAGCTTGCACGTGGGCACCAGCACTTTTTCCCTTTTAATTTTGCACTGTATTTTTTCACTGAAATAAATCTTAGTCATAAGTATGACTATATGCTGGGCCCTGTGAGTTCTGCTAATTAATCACTGAACCTAGGGATAGTCTTGGGGATCCTAGAAACACAAAGTGTATTCTTTGGTACAATAAAATTAAAGTAGAAATCAATAACAGAAAGATATGTAGAAACCTCCGAGTATTTGGAAATCAAACAACACTTCTAAATAATCCATGGGTTGGCTGGGCATGGTGGCTCACGCCTGTAATCCCAGCACTTTGGGAGACTAAGGTGGGTCAACATGGTGAAACCCTGTCGCTAATACATTTACAAAAATTAGCCAAGTGTGGTGGTACACACTTGAACTCAGGAAGTGAAGGTTGCAGTGAGTGGAGATTACGCCACTGAACTTTAGCCTGGGCAACAGAGTGAGACTTTGTGTCCAAAAAAAAAAAAAAATGTCATGTGCATTTTTTATGTTAAACTTTTTTTTGTTAACCAAAAAAAAAAAGCAAATGCTGGCCGGGCACAGTGCTCACACCTGTAATCCAAGCACTTTGGGAGGCCCAGGCAGGCGGAGTTTGAGACCAGCCTGGCCAACATATTGAAACCCCGTCTCTACTAAAAATACAAATATTAGCTGGGCATGGTGGGCATGGTGTGTGCACCTGTAGTACCAGCTACTCAGGAGGCTGAGGCAGGAGAATCGCTTGAACCTGGGAGGTGGAGGTTGCAGTGAGCCGAGACTGCGCCACTGCACTCCAGCCTGGCGACAGGGTGAGACTCCGTCTCAAAAAAAAAAAAAAAGATACTACTCTGTCATGACCCATGGGGCTTATCCCAGGAATCCAGGGTTGTTTAATGTTCAAAAGTCAGTCAAAATAATTCACTATGTTAACAGACTAAAAAAGAAAAAAACGTATTTTAATATATTTTAAAAAGCACATCCAATAAACTTAATCTCCATTCCTGATTAAAAACTCTTAGTAAACTAGGATTAAAAGAGAAATTCTGGAACCTGATAAAGTGCGACTATGGAAAAGCACAGATCACACCACACTTAGTGATACAAGACTAAATGCTTTCTCCCTAAGATGCAGGAGAAAAGCAAGAATGCTCACTTACACCACTTCTGTTCAGCATGGTACATGAAGTACTAGCCAGGACATTAAGGTATGAATTAGAACTCAAAGACTAGAAAGTAAAATTGTCTTTCTTTGTAAACGATATATTTGTTTAAAAAAACACCAATATCTATAAAAATGCCATTAGAACTAGTGAATGCAATTAGCAAAGTCGACTTAATTCATTATCATCACAATCACATCGGTAAGAATAAACTATATCCAAATGAAGGGGGCATTACTTAAGAAAGGCTTTCAAGAAGACAACGTTTCGCGAAGACTTTTTGAGAGTAAGGGGGACAATGAGTTGGCAGCCAGAAGCAGGGAGAATATTTTACATAAGTCAAACCTTTACAGAGCATGGGAACAAAAAGAGAGAAAATAATATGAAAAAATTGGAGAAAAGATTGTACAGAAGGCAAAGATTCAAAAGAAAGAAATGACAGTTGATAAATGGGAGCAGTAAACGAACTTGGCTCCAACAAAGGTGTTTGGATTTCACAGAGTAAGGACAGATTGCTGAAGAAAGGAAAAGAAAATAGTACGTAGGAAACGTTTTATAGGGAGAAACTAGAAACAGGACAACTGATTAGAGAGCTATTTAAATAACCCAGAAATAGACCAAGGATGATTTAGATTCAGGATGGTGGCATGAACATAAAAATGAGAAGGTCAAAGTCCAAAGCCACAGAGAAAAGAAAAGCTAAAGGATATGGCAGTGTTTCCAGATTCAGTGTGTCAGATTTCAAGATTCAAGTACTGGGCAGGTGGGTTACCAGCGACAGGGGACCCATACCTCTCCAGAGGGAGGTGAAGCAGAGGCCCCTCTCCAGCCTCCAGTTACCTTTCTGAAAAGTACCCTGAATGATAAGCCCAAGGTCTGAAAAATAGGAGGTTAAAGGAAAACAAGAGAAAATGACATTAAATACCCATTTTTCAGTACAGTCGGTCAGTCTAGAGACCGTCTGCTTCCAAAGCCAACGTGCTGCAATGGTTGAGTCCTGGCTCTGGCCAGTTCGGGAAGCGCAGGCTGGCACCACTACGTGCTGAGGCTGAGTCACGAGTTTTGGGGGACAGGTAGAGGGCCCCCTTTTTAAAGTTTTCAAACCATCCCTTACTGGCTTGAAATGTGATGTCTTTTACATCTTCATTCATTCTTCTTGTCTTTGTGATTTCTACCAAAAGTCTTTTTACCATTTATGTTTTGTTTCTGTGTTCTGGTGTTTTAAAAGTAGTATTTTCCCCTCTGAGCCTTTTGGCTGCATACTGGGGTGTGGGGCATAAAAAGATCTCCTCTTTCTAGAGCAGTCCGCAGACCCACCTGCATGGTTTAAGCTGGAATCAGTTAGTATTGTGGCCTTTTTTTTAAGGCAATAGAGCCAAACTGCAAGATAAAACAATGTAAATTTTAAACATATTGGTGTAAAAATATAAAACTTGTACAGTAAAAAGAAGCTTGATAAAATTGACCAAAGAGTAGATGGTGAAAGATTAATTTCAAACCTCTTGTCCATGGTGCATCTAACAGAGACAGTCTTTATTTAGAAGGTCCATAGAGATAACATCAGAGTAAAACCTCTCCTCAGGAAAACGATGTTACTGAGCATGAGACACCATCAGCAGGATTTTCACAAGAGGAAGACATTTAGCTTCTCAGAGAGTAGCCGTTTCATCTTTTACTTTGGATTGCCTTCCTCCACATCAGAATCTTGTACCCAGCAAGTACCCAAGACATTTCTCTTGATATGCCGACCAGGGGGTCTCCAGGTTAGAAAGCCTGGTCCACTTCCAGTTTTTGAGGCTCGAGGATAGATACACATATTTTTAAATAAAGACATGCCAGAACAGCATTATAAAAATTCTGGGCCGGGCGCAGCGGCTCACACCTGTCATCCCAGCACTTTGGGAGGCTGCGGATCACCCGAGGTCGGGAGTTCGACACCAGCCTGACCAACATGGAGAAACCCCGTCTCTACTAAAAATACAAAACTAGCTGGGCGTAGTAGTGCGTGCCTGTAATCCCAGCTACTCGGGAGGCTGAGGCAGGAGAATCGCTTGAACCCGGGAGGCAGAGGTTGCGGTAAGCCGAGATCGCGCCATTGCACTCCAGCCTGGGCAACAAGGGCAAAACTTGGTCTTTAAAAAAAAAAAAAAAAAAAAAAAAAAAAAGGCATGTTTTTAAAGTACATATTTAATAAATCGACACCTCATTCAGGAAAATAATTCAATGTAACTGTACTATTCACAAGATAAGAGGATTAATAAACATGTTCACTTGTCATAAACCACAGATAGTGTTACCTGGTAACAAGTTTAAAGGTTCATCAGTATTACCCTTCAGTCCCGTGACTTTATCTCTACCGTTTACACCTACAATGTGCAAAACATCCTAGTGGGTGCCATGACAAAACACAGTAGCATAAGCTCATTTTGAGCTCAAGGTATCCAAGATGAGAACCCATGACTTGTTACTCTGTTGAGATACTACAAGGAACTTCCAATGAGTATAGTCTACCTGTGCCCATGGGAGAAATATGGTGGCCTTGTCCCATCAAATCTGCTACGATCTCCATTCAAGCAGCTTCCATTTTTCTTTCTTCCTTGGGTCCTTCTTGTGTATCTTTTAATAGATTATAGATTTTTCTCTTTTTTTTGAGACAGGGTGTCACTCTCTCTCTCAGGCTGGAGTATAGTGATGCAATCCTGGCTCACTGCAGCATCCAACTCCTGGGCTCATGCAATCCTCCTGCCTCAGCCTCTTGAGTAGCTAGGACTACAGGCATGTGCCATCATGCTCAGTTAATGTTTAAAACATTTTTTGTAGAGATGGGGTCTCACTATGTTGCTCAAGCTGGTCTCGAACTCCTGGCCTCAAGTGATCCTCTTACTCTGTCTTCCCAAAGTGCTGGGATTACAGGCATGAGCCACTGCACCCAGCCTGATTTTCTGTCTTACTTAAAGGTGTTGTTGCCTTCTCAACTTCGTCCTGCATCCATTTTTCTCCATCCTTTCTCTTCCAAACATCTTGAACTAAACTGCACTCATTACTACCATTCCCCCTATCATCACTTAGCTCCTGAGCCCTTTGTTATGAAGGTCAAATATGTACACCTAACTTGTAGAAATCGGCACTACCATAAGTCAATTAACATCTTGTGAGTGTAATCAGCACAGCACTACCAGAGCATAATCACTTCTTCCCACTCTGAAAAATATCAAGCTCTGAATATGCAAAGCTGAGAAACAATTAGGTTAGCCAACAAGGTACGGACATCCTGCAACTGAAAGCAACTTAGCAGTAATAGAATGGAAGATGGCTAGAGATGGGGTGGATGGAGAAAGGAGGCACTGCTTAAGAGTAACAGGGAGAGAAAAATTGATAGAAGTAGACAGAAAAGGAAAGAGACATTGAAAACAAAGAGGAGTAAATAAAGGAAAATGAGCTACATTTCCATCCAATTAATCTCCCTTTCTTCAAATATGGTTGCGAATTAAATTAATGTTAGCTCACTGAACCACGTGGAGATATGTAAAGACCTTCAAGCTGTAGGAATTGTCTTTCCCAGAACATACACCAGAGGCCCTTAGGGGTAGTCCTCTTTTCTGATTTCCTCCCTTTCACTGGTTCAGTGTCTGACCCATTTGAGATGGTATCAGCACTCACCTCAGGTGATCTAGAAGTCACTTCCCTTACTCTCTGCTCCTACAGATAAGCTTAAATGAGTCACCACTTTCTAATTCCACCTAACATCATTTGCATGGTTACAGGTACACCACTGAAGCAAGTATATTAACTAGAAGTGACAAGTGCCATTGTGGTTTATGATTATCTTCTCTGAATTGTACTCTATGCCTTTACGAATCCAAACATACAGGGTCAGATCATTATTCTAAGGTCATTTCCCATCCTAAACTGCAGTGGAGTGTAAGAGGCTGAGTCTGACATATCACGGTTCAACTGTAAGTCAGCTGTTAACCCTGTACCCTAGTGCCAGCCTTGTAAAGCATACCACTGTGCCGGTCATCTTCTCCACATACTAAAAACGCTCCCTCATGCCTCTGCACAGGCTGTTCTCTCTGCCTGAAATGGCCTTTACCTCCACAACTTGGTGCAAGTGTCACCTTCCCTGGGAAGGCTTTCTCAACCTCCCCATCGTGTTGATGACCCTCCTTTTCATCCCTGCTGCACCCCTTGTACTGTCTATCACAGCACTTATTACACTAAATGGCATTCATCTGGGTCCACATCTGTCTCACCCACCTGGCTGTGCGTTCCTTGGGAACAAAGATCTCCTTTCACCCCACCTCTGTATTCTGAGCTCCTAGCACAGCATTCAGCATGCCTATGCATTCAAATGTTTAGTGAGAGTGTCATCGTGTCAAGCCCAAGCGTATTTCTTTTCTTTTTTTGGAGACGGAATCTTGTTCTGTCACCCAGACTGGAGCTCAATGGTGCAATCTCAGCTCACTGCAACCTCTGCCTCCCAGGCTTAAGCAATCGTCCTGTATCAGCCTCCCAAGTAGCTGGGACTACTGGCATGCACTACCACAACCAGCTAATTGTTTTTTGTTGTTGTTGTTTTTGTTTTTTTTGTAGAGATGGGCTTCACCGCATCACGCAGGCTGGTCTCAAACTCCTGGACTCAAGTGACCTGCCTGCCTAGGACTCCCAAAGTGCTGGCATTACATGCATGAGCCACCAAGCTTTGCCTAAAATGAGGTATTTTAGAAATTCCGTTTTAAATTCTATCTTTCTTAACTTCATTTGAAAAAATATTTATTGAGGATCTACTATGTGCAACTCACAGTGCTAGATGCTAGTGACACAAATGTGAATAAAAGAGTATTTTTATTCATGTAGCTATTTTCCAGAAGGGGAAATAGAATATACAAAGTAAATAATTATACAATTGATATCTTCTAACATGGGGTGGGGTGATTAGGAAGTCATTAAAGAAGTGACACACACACTGAGCTCAGGATTGAAGAGGCATCAACTAAGGTTGGGCCTGGGGGCTTCCAGCTGTGGAAATAGTATGCTCAAGGAAGGGACCTTGGGTAGGGAAGAACACACATTTCAGGAACTTGGAGAGGGTCAGTATGGTGAGAGGACAGTCAGCAAGGGGGAAGGCGGCAGGAAAACAGGCAGGGGACATTGGCAGAACCTTCACTGGGCAGTCAGTGAAAAAGGCAAGAACACGAATTCAGGTTCTTATCAGGGTCTTTAGGCCTCATTGACAGTTTTGTTTTTGTTTTTGAGACAGGGTCTCACTCTGTCACCCACACTGGAGTGTGGTGGCACAATCGCGGCTCACTGCAACCTCCGCCCCCACGCTCAAGCCGTCCTCCCACCTCAGCCTCCCGAGTAGCTGGGACTACAGGCAGGCTGTAGCCACCACGCCTGGCTAATTTTTGTATGTTTTGTAGAGACAGGGTTTTGCTGTGTTGCCCAGGCTGGTCTTGAACTCCTGAGCTCAAGATATTGGCCCGCCTCAGCTTCCCAAAGGGCTGGGATCACCGGCGCGAGCCTGTGCAGCCAGCCTTATTAACAGGTTTAAGCAGGGGAGAAATATGATCAGATTTACACTTGTTTTTTAAGTAAATGCTTTAAATGAAGATATATACAGAACAAATCCATAGTTTTAAAAGATTATTCTCACTTCAGTTTCAACAATTCTCTGAAGCAGAGAAGTTCCTACTTGCCAAAAAAAAAAACCTAAGGCTCTGCAAAGCTAAGTAACTTTACTTCAAGTTATTTATTTAACAAACATTTGAGTGTCTACGATATGACAGACAGTACAGTATGTGTCTAGGGATGCAAAGATGACTACAATAGTCTCACTTAAGAAATCTGCAATCTAGCAGGAGAGACAGATTAATAAACATGATATAATGTAGTCCATGTCAGAAATGAGTAAAGTCTAAGAGAACAGAGAGAAATTAAATCTTCCTCGGAAGAATTAATCATTTCACCTTTGTGTTAAAGGGGTATTTTTTTTTTTTTTCATACTGTAGGTTTTGAATTCTCAATCATTCCTGCGCTTGGCACCCAGTATGCACTCAAGCAAATGTCAGCAATACAAATGAATCCAGGACTTTTGACTCCTAATTCAGAGACTCTCCAACTCTGCCCCAATTCTGGAAGACTTGCATTAATTACAATAATTATGGAACTTTTTTGGAGCTCTACTTTTGAAGCTGTTTTCGGAGCCTGTTTATAAACCACAAAGAAAGTCAGTCTCACTAAGACTGTCAAACTTCATTAATGACCCAATCTGAAAATCCGTAACAGTATCTAAACATTGCTACTTTGTTAAAAGAAAATCTACTCCAAACACATCGAGTGGTATACGTTAAGTACCTAAAGCTTTTAGTATGTCAATCATACCTCAATAAGGTGGTTTGGGGGAAAAAGAAAGCACAAACTGGCATTCGGAAGATGGTGAAATGCTCCTATGAAGACAACCAAGCAAATATGACATATACTCCTTCATAATTCATGATCTCTGTCCTCAAAGGACTTACATTTCAGTTTCTAACTGGAAAGATAACAGCACATAAAAAGAATAAAAGAGAATAGAAGGTAACATTTGTTCATTTATTTAAAACATTTACACACTGCCTACTACAGGTCTGGTCAGAAACTGTTCTAGGGATGCAAAGGGGGTAAGATAAATGCCTGCCTTCAAGAAACTCAGTCTTATCAGGAAGTCGACAATACACAGGCCGGGCACGGTGGCTCACACCTGTAATCCCAGCACTTTGGGAGGCTAAGGCAGGCAGATCACTTGAGCCTGGGAGATTGAGACCAGCCTGGGCAACATAGTGAGACCTCGTCTCCATAAAACATGAGACAGGTGTGGAGGTGCATGTCTGTAGTCCCAGCTGTTCAGGAAGCTGAGGTGGGAGGACAGCTTGAGCCCAGGAGATGGAGGCTGCAATGAGCCATGTTTGCGCCACTGCACTCCAGCCTGGGTGACGGAGTGAGACCCTGCCTCAAACAAAACAAAACAAAACAAAACAAAACAAAACAAAACAAAACAAAACAACAGTATTGCTATTAAGCAGGTACACACAAATAAGAACACCGAGGCAGTGTACAGCTGGCATCAATTCTAACTCATCAGACACCCATTCTTATGGGTCCATGCTTTATCTGTTGTTAAATATTGTAATATTATCTCTGATTATAATGTAAATTGGTAAATACTGTAAGTAATCACTATATGAAAAAAAAAGATACCCAAAAAATTGTTGTAAGTTTTCAGAGAATATGATGAGAACGTAAATTTTAATCTTCGGGTCCCCCTTTGATCTTGGGGTCCCCTTGTGTTTCTTGGCAAGGAAGCTTGGCACATTTGAATAAGGAAGCTGGTTCTAGGTGAGGGGAATAGTAACCAAAAGGCCAGCGGCTGGAATTACCCAGGTATGGCCTTTCAACTATGAGGAGAACATGGTTTAGAGTTGTGCTGTCCAACATGGTAGCCACTAGCCACATGTGGCTACTGAGCGCTTGAAATGTGGTTACTCTGAACTGAGACGTAGATGAGCAAAAAATACACTCCAGATTTCAAAGGCTTAACTAGAAAAAAGAATGCAAAGTATCTCATTAATAATTTTTTTACTAATTACCTATTTAAATGATATTTTGGATGTACTGAAGTCAATAAAATGCTATAAAAATCAATTTCCCCCCTTTCTACTTTTTTAACGTGGCTACTAGAAAATCTATACAAATGTGGCTCATATTTGTGGCTTGCATTCTATTTCTATTGGACAGTGCTAGTCCAAAAACTTTTAAATAACAAGCTAAAGCATTTAAACCCTCTAGGCAATGAAACACCACTGAAGGCTTTCAAACTTTAGTGCCTGTGGTCGATTTGGGAGGGAGCAGGAAACATAAACAAAGCGCTGTTTCAGGAAGATCAGTGTGGGGGCAATCTGCAGGGGTGAGACACTGGAGGCAGTTGTCAATGTCAACAGGCTGCAAAATGTCAAAGGGTGAGCAGGCTCAGCTGGAAAGAATACAAGGTCTTTAGAAGGCCCATGCTGGGTGGAGGGAGGAGGAAGAAATCAAGAGCAGGTTGAAATACGGGAAGAATAACAGCTGCAAGTGCTGACCCCAGCCTGGACAACCAAGGTGCAATGCTTGTGGGACTTAGTGAGTTCAGTGCAGTTTAGTTTAGATCAAGTATGGCTTAGTGATAAGGGCTTCCAGGCAGAGGTACAATTCAGAACAGGACTGGGGTCCTCTTCAGCAATTCTGGAATCTATCTCACTGTGGCAGGACTTCCAACAGTAAGATCAAGTCCCAGAGGAGATGGGGAGGAGGTAGGCAAGGCTACTAGAAACCACAGGATAGGCTGGGCGCGGTGGCTCACGCCTGTAATCCCAGCACTTTGGGAGGTCGAGGCAGGTGGATCACAAGGTCAGGAGTTCAAGACCAGCCTGGCTAATATGGTTAAACCCTGTCTCTAATAAAAATACAAAAAAAATTAGCCGGGCATGGTGGTGGGTGCCTGTAGTCCCAGCTAGTCGGGAGGCTGAGGCAGGAGAATTGCTTGAACCCGGGAGGGGGAGGTTGCAGTGAGCTGAGATCGGGCCACTGTACTCCAGCCTGGGCAACAGAGCGAGACTCCGTCTCAAACAAAAGAAAACAAAACAAAAAAGAAACTACAGGATAGGCTGGGCATGGTGGCTCACGCCTGTAATCCCAGCACTTTGGGAGGCCAAGGCAGGCGGATCATGAGGTCAGGAGTTCAAGACCAGCCTGGCCAACATGGTGAAACCCCGTCTCTACTAAAAATACAAAAATTAGCCAGGTGCGGTGGCACGCACCTGTAGTCAGCTACTTGAGAGGCTAAGGCAGAAGAATTGCTTGAATCCAGGAGGCAGAGGTTGCAGTGAGCCCAGATCACGCCACTGCACTCCAGCCTGGGCAACAGAGCGAGACTCTATTTCAAAAAAGAAAAAAAAAAAAAAATTACAGGATAGCAATAAATAACAAAAGCAAAAGACCAGACTTACAACACAGCCTACAAATATTTACTGGAAGTCTGATGTATGCCTGACACTTGGCCAGGCTCTGGAGATACAGTGAACAAAACAGACATGGTCCTGAATCATGAAGAGCTGTGAAAAAATAACAGGAGCTCTGCCAGTCTTAACTGAGGGTGGATGGGGGCAGTGGGACGAGAGCATAAAGGAGAGCCTTTCTGAAGTGACAATTTAATCTGAACCTGCAGTTAGCTGGGTGAAGGCTAGTGGGGAGCAGAGGAAGGACAGTCCAAGCCAAGAGAGTAGTGCAGGTGTATACAAAAACAAAAACCTTAAGGCCGGAAAAGGCTTGGGCAATTTGAGGAACTGAAAGAAGGACCTTGCAGTTAAGATGGTCAGAGAGGAGGGCGGGGTATAAAAGAAGTGAGGGCAGGTTGGAGAGGCCAGAACACACAAGCCTCATAGGATAAAAAGTAAAATCCCAGTCAGGCGCAGTAGCTCTTGCATGTAATCCTAGCACATTGGGAGACCGAGGCAGGAGGATCATGAGGTCAAGAGATCGAAACCATCCTGGCCAACAATGGTGAAACCACGTCTCTACTGAAAATACAAAAATTAGCCGGGCGTGGTGGCATGCGCCTGTAGTCCCAGCTCCTCGGGAGGCTGAGGCAGAAGAATTCCTTGAAACTGGGAGGCGGAGGTTGCAGTAAGCCGAGATTGCGCCATTGCACTCCAGCCTAAGCGACAGAGCTAGACTCCATCTCAAAAACAAAAACAAAAAAAGTAAAATTCCAACCCAGCCCAAGTGTAATGGGAAGTCATAAAAGGGTTTTGACCACAAGGAAGTGGTACAATCCTAAAGGGATTCTAAGTGCTCCAGCTACCTATGCTCCTCTCAGGTCACTGAATCCGGGCTGGCTTGGCAGCAAAGGGGCAGCAGCCAGTATCATAACTGAGTAGCAGGATTCCAGGTCTGAAATAACAGAGTTTATTATATGGCCCTCCAAATGCTCCAGGGTTGCAAACTTGAGAAGATGAGGGCACCACTGAAAAACACAAATAATAACTAATAGAAACTAACAATAACTAACAGAAACTAATACTAATGGGAGGCATTACTTAACTTTCACCATACTGAGTACGAAGAAGTAGCAAAGAATGCCAGCTGGGCACAATGGTTCATGCTTGTAATCTCAGCACTTTGGGAGACTGAGGTGGGCAGATCACCTGAGGTCAGGAGTTCAAGACCAGCCTGGTCAACATGGTGAAACCCTGTCTCTACTAATAATACAAAAATTAGCCAGATGTGGTGGTGTACACCTGCAATCCCAGCTACTTGGGAGGCTAAGGTAGGAGAATCGCTTGAACCCGGAAGGCAGAGGTTGCAGTGAGCTGAAATTACACCACTGCACTCTAGCCTGAGCAACAGAGCGAGACTGTCTCAAAAACAAAACAAAAAGAACGCCAGCAGGTAAATATGGATTTTGTTTTGGAGTATGGAAGTGAGGTGAGGCATGGATATGTAGGCTAGCATATACAGAGGTGACAGTTAAGTCTCATAAATAACACTTATGAGGATTAGAAAAAGAGAAAAATAAAACAATAAAAGGAGCCCTTAGTAAATGACCTTAGTGTTTCTCTCTGTGATAGAAGTCAGGAAAGGAATGATGCCCCAAAAGGTAAAAAGGAGGACAGTACGATGTCAGAAAAGGTAGAGCATTAAGAAAGCTGACTGGGCACGGTGCCTCACCCCTGTCCTAGCACTTTGGGAGGCTGAGGTGGGAGTTCGAGACCAGCCTGGTCAACATAATGAAATCCCTAAGGTCAGGAGTTCAAGACCGGCCTGGCCAACATGGTAAAACCCTGTCTCTACTAAAAATACAAAAATTAGCTGGGCTTAGTGATGCGCACCTATAATCCCAGGTACTCAGGAGGCTGAGGCAGGAGAATCGCTTGAACCCAGTGAAGTTGTGGCGGCGGGAGGTGGCGGAGGTTGTGGTGAGCCGAGATCATGCCACTTTACTCCAGCCTGGGCGACAGAGCGAAACTCCATCAGAAAGACAAGAAAGAAAGACAAGAAAGATGGATGGATGGAAGGAAGGAAGGAAGGAAGGAAGGAAGGAAGGAAGGAAGGAAGGAAAAAGGAAAGAGAAAGCTGTGATCCAAAGGGATGGGACAAGAGAGTTTTTTTTTGGAGTAGTAGAACCGTTCTGATCCTGACTGTGTGCATTCATATGTGAACATTCACATAAATAGTCAATATTACTGTATGTTATTTTTTAAAAAGTTTTTAAAGGGATAGGGGTTGTCAAAAAGGATTGGCTGCTGCAGGGAGACAGAAAAGGATGAAACCTGAAAAGAGAAGACGTAGTCTCACTCTGTTGCCCAGGCTAGAGTGCAGTGGTGCAATCTCAGGTCACTGCAGCCTGCGCCTTCTTGGTTCAAGCAATTCTCCTGCATCAGGCTCCTGAGTAACTGGGACCACAGGTATGCGCCGCCCCACCCGGCTAATTTTTTTTGTATTTTTAGTAGAGACGGGGTTTCACTATATTGACCAGGATGGTCTTGATCTCCTGACCTCCTGATCCGCCCACCTCGGCCTCCCAAAGTGCCAGGATTACAGGTGTGAGCCACCGTGCCCGGCCAGTGTGGGAAATTTACCCACTAGGTAACTGGCAACCTTGGAACAATCTGGCTGCAAAAGTTTAAAGAATGACTGAGTAGTGAAGACGTGAAGGAAGGGAGGTAGCCAGCATAGACTGCTCTTTCAGAACTCTGGAAGTGACAGGAACAGTAGCTCAAACATGATAGCAGAATGGAGAGATCCAGCAAACTGGCAGAATTTTCCAAGATCCCATGAGTTGCTCCATGTAAGTATTTTTTCAAAATACGCATTTTGCACATGAACTAGTCATTTTCTTATTGCCCTGTTAATCTAAAACTGCATAATTCAATGACTAAAACGAATCCAAAATCTACACTTTGATTCTGCTCGTTAGAATCAAATGTTAGTCAGTCAACTAACATTTTCTGTGTTCCCACTATGTGCCAAGCACTGTGCTGGATAAAAAAATGAATAACACTTAGTTCTTGGAAGAGCACACAATTTATCACAATAGCCCGGGACTGGAGCAGAGATCTGTACCAAGGGCTCTGAAAGCCCTGAACTCTGAACTAAGATGTATTTTTACAATCTTTACAAAAATTAAACAGGGAAGAAATAAGATGTACTTTTGCAAAAATGTTATTAATTCCTAAAAGCCAAGAATGAGCTTAAACTTTTTTTTTTTTTGAGACTAAATTTCGCTCTTGTTGCCCAGGTTGGAGGGCAATGGCACGATCTTGGCTCCCTGCAACCTCTGCCTCCCAGGTTCAAGAGATTCTGCTGCTTCAGCTTTCTGAGTAGCTGGAATTATAGGCGCCCACCACCACATCCGGCTAATTTTTTGTATTTTTAGTAGAGACGGGGTTTCACCATGTTGGCCAAGTTGGTCTCGAAATCCTGACCTCAAGTGATCCACCCGCCTCGGTCTCCCAAAGTGCTGGGATTACAGGCATGAGCCACTGCGCCCAGCTTAATTTAAATTCTTAAGTTAGGTATGGGCAACCTAATCATCAGCGGTATTCTCCTTTTCTATTCCTCTCTACTTTTCAGCGCCCTTTCTCCCTCTGATAATTCAGGAAGGAGGCAAAAGGAAACATGCGTAGGCTCTCAAACCAGAGAGACGTGAGACTGAACCTATGCCCTTGAAATGCATAGCTGTGTGGCTCTTGGAGATCCCTTCTCTCTTTCATAGAATAGTAATGATACCTACCCCACAGACTTGGGGTAAGAATTAGGGGAAAAAAATGTAAAAAGGCTGGCATACAGTAAGCATGCGACACATGTTAGCTAATATGATTATTGCCATTTCAACAAGTGGCATTGCTCTGACTTTAAAACATTTTTAAGTGCTTCCATTTGAATGAGGGAAATTTTTTTCAAGGGCATGACATTTATATGTTACCATAGAAAAGCAGCTACAGAATTTCTATCAGAAACCACTCTGCTCAAATAATGGTGTTTGGGATAAGCATTTAATAACAGTCAAGAACTAAGAAAATATAAAGATATTATTATCATCATCATCACCACGTCCCACGTGGGACAAGCCAGTCTGATTTGTGTTCTGGATATTGGTGAGTGCGCCTTCGTGCAAGTGGACACTACATTCATAGCCCTCCCACTACCTGCCTACAGCAATGCCACACGCTGTAGAGACAACGTGCTAAAAGTTCCGCTCTATAAGAGTCATTTACACAACACTACCCAAAACACATCTGTAGTTTCAAAGCGAAGATCACTGATGAGTCTCCAAATCAAGAGAAATCTTAATACTACTGACATCTCCCACAGCGAAGACAGAAGTAACCTCTATTAGTAAACTTTCACAAAATGCTAATGTGTATCACACACTTTCTATATATACTTAACTGTTGGTGGGGGCACTAATGTTTTATTCACTATGAAGAAATATCTTTGGCCAATTTTGTATAATTTCGCTTAAATTATAATACAAATGACCAACTTGAAATTCACCATCCTCTCGTTCAATCTCTAGCACTGATGCTAAAAAGTAATAACACAGCCAAAACACATGAGGAAGCACGAACTTAAAGTCGCAGGCTGGTAACCTGAATTCCAAAGAATTCAGAATAAGCTGCTCCTTAAGGCGCTTGACTAGAGGTGACCGTTACTGGACGTCTTTAAGCACTACAGCGTGTCTCACTGGATCGGATGTTTAGCCTCTACAGCCGAATAAACCCAGTAGTCTGGAACTGAAGGGCACCGGACCAGGGGAAGGTGTAAAACCACTTCCAGTGCCCCTCGTTTCCTTGTCCAGAGTCTGAGTCGCCTCCCCAAGTGGCCGCACACGCAGGGCCCTGGGGAGGGGTGTGTAACGCATTCACCCTGTCACGCAGGTCCTGCACACAGGCCGGGACGCTGCGCAGGGACCCGAGGCTCCGAGGCCTGACGCCTCCCACTGCCACCAACAGCCATGGACGAATGCGCCTCCGCGGGCCAGGAGGGTGCACCCGCGCCGGGGCCCCCCGGAGACGGGAAGCGAACTCAACTCGGCCGGGCCAGCCCACCCGGAAGCCCTCCCCCAGCTCACACCTGCTGGCGCGTGACGCCCGGAGCCGCGCGCGCGCCCGCCTGTGCTTGCCCGGCCATTCGGGGCGCCCCGGCCCGCGCGCCGGACGTCGCCCCGAGTCCCTCCCGGCCTCTCGACTCAAATCTCGGCGGCTCCAGCTCCCGTGGAGCGCGCGCTCAGCGCCGCCGGCCGCACCGGCCCCGCGCGCGCTCACGCCCCCTCCCCGGCCCGCTCCCCGCCCCACGCGCGCTCCCTCGCGAGGACACGCACACGCCGCGCCTCCGCTCACCGCCCCGGGCCGCGCCGCGCGCCCCCGGGGGCGTCCTCGCCGACCCCCGGCCGCCCCGCTCTGTCCTGGCAGGGCGCGGGGGAGGGGAAGGACGGCTCGGCCGCCGCACCTCACTCACCCCCGAGCCGTGCCGGCTCCAAGTACGCGGCGTTCCGCTGTGAAGCGAGGGGCGCAGTCCCCGCTTCTCCGCAGACTATGGAGGCGACGTCGTAGGGGGACTGAGGGTCGCGGGGGTCACTCCCTCCCGTTTCGCCTGGCAGAAGCACGGGGACCCCAGAAACTAAAAACAAAATAAACAAACTTTCCCCTCCGCATCCCTCCCCCAAAACCACAACACAAACACTCGGGGGCCCGCCCATAGCCCCACTCCATTGGCCGCAGGGAGGATGCTTCCGGCTCTCACTGGCTGGCTTTTGTGCCCATCAAGCTGTCGTTCCGCCCCTCCAATTCCTCGTTGCTGCCTTAGCCCCTCATTGGTTAAGTGCTTCCCGTTTAACGAGCTAGGATTGGCTGAGCTGCCTGAGCCAATCATGCGGGGACACACCCCCTCAGCATCCCAGAGGCCGCTTCCTCGGTCGAGGACCCAAAGAGACTGAGGGGAAACTAGAGCATGATGGCCGCCGAGCTCGCTTGGCGCAACCATGGTCTTTTTTCTTTTTATATTTAGCTCATTAGTGCCTTGCCTCGGCGCTGTTTCCCTAAGCTTGTCTCTCCATCCAGTACTGCCCTATAACGGAATCTATACGTGCCGGCTCCTTGATTTATCCCCTCCGAAGTGCTGAGTGTGGGTTGGTTGTGTGTCATTGGACTGTCAGGATGTCACTCCCCAGTCAAATCTTCAAGTTATTGGTGGAACAGCAAGAAAGCCCGTCCAGCAACAAGAGCTAATACCATTGGTTTGACTCCACTGTGTTATTTCCTGGCACTTTATTGGGCAAATAGGTGCGTCAGATCCGGATTCGCTCTGCTACGGTTAATTGTTTACTGGGGATTTGGGGTCAACTCCGGTTGTTTGGCCAGTAGTTGACGATAATACTGACTCCCATTAATTGCATGCCTATTTTGTGTCAAGTACAAACATTATCTGGTTAAACCTGGGAGTAATGCAGTATCCAGTTTTTATAGATGGGAAATTAAGGCTGGCGAGAGCTTAGAAAACTTGCCCAAGGTCATCCAGATACAAAGTAGTTGATGGGCCTGGCATCTGGTCCTGGGTCAAACTCCAGAGACTTCACTCTTTTTATTATGCTTTAGTGCCTCCACCTTAGATGATATACTTGTCAGTCAACCCAGCATCTTAAAAACTTTCATTTGGAACTGAAAGTCTTCAGTTTCTGGAAGTGACTTTTTTGGGGACTTACTATGGAGAAGTTGTCATTGCCTCCACCACATCCTCCTCCCCAGGACCCATTCCTCGCCCCTTTAAGTTAAAGTAGACATTTCTGCCGTTCTTTTATGTGAAGCCTACCCCCCACTCGCAACCCCTGACCAACCATCTACAACTCATTCTTTGGAAAGAGTCCTCAAGAGCTGGAAAACTAGGAGAAATCAAGTCTAAAGAGAGAGAACAAATCGTCTTAGAAATGAATAATTTATTGCATGCAAAGAGAACAGCCCTTCAGCTCCTGGAAGTCTTCCAGGATAGTTGATGCTGAGCAAGACGTGTGCTCCTGGCTGGTGGCCACTGGGTTCTTTCTCTGTAGCAGCTTTCATCGAAGTGAATCCAACATTTCAGCCAGAGGAGGGCAGGATGCTTAGGACCCACTGCCAGAGTGCCAGTCCTGAGCTTTGGGGACCGAAATGATCTCCAGGAGTACAACGCTGGACTCTAGCCCACATTCCATCTCGGATAATTAACATTTTACCGTCCCAAATCCCCATCCCCTGTAGCTTCAGTGGGATCACCGCCCTTGTTTCGCTTCCTGATCCAAGCTGTTGTGTAACCTCCCTGGCACTGCTTTAATAATAAAACAACCATTGTAACATAGTAACGATGCTCAACACTTAGAGCCTTTCAGCAAATGAAGCCAAGGTATTTCATAAAAGTCCATTAAGAGTAAGTGGCATGTATTCCTGGGGCCAATGGAGGAAGGACAGAAGAAAGATCATACGTCAAATTCTAATACAGGTTGTAAGAACGTGAATCCGTACAGTTGTGTGCACATACCCCATATTAGCCTTCCAGTATGGGGATTCTGAACTCAAAAACACAGTGAATGAGAAACATTCAGAATCTAAAACCTTCCTAACCTTCAAAGTTGGTTGCTTGGACCTCTATTTTATAACTTGGTACTTGACTTTCCAGGTAATTGTTTGATACATTTCAGTTGTAAGTACCTTGAAGCAGATGGTTTCTTTTTCATCTCTGTGTCCTTCACATTGTTCTGATGGTAAAAGGCCCCCAAATAAATAGTTATTCCGTAAATGTTTAGTGAGCATGTCAGGCACTTTTACTAAGTTACAAAGGCTACACAGATGAGTAATACACTCCCTCTTCCTTCAAGGACCTCAGTTTAGTAGGGGTGTCCAGCAGATAAGCAGATGACCATGGTGCAGTGCTGTGAGAAGGTGCCCTGGAAGCAAATAGTAGGGACATGGGACTCCTCGGAGGGACAGAAATGGCTTCCTGGAAGAAGTGACATCTACAGGGAGAACTAAAGAATGAGTTACCGTTAGCTAGGCAAGAGACTGGTGATGTGTGGGGTTCTACAACATTTGCTGTCTGGTGGCAGGGAGCAGAATGGGAATATCCAGAGATGGCCAAAGCCTGCTCTTCTTAGAATCTTTGTCTATAAAGGCCTCAGCTATTTGTCATTGTGCCACCTCATTGTGCCTTCCCTCCCAGAGACAAAGCAAATGCCTGAAACCTTCTTGTATTTGTCCCCTTGAGAATAGGAAAATAATTTCCAAATAAGATGGCTGTTTTTCTAATCATAAAAGTAACATCGAGGCCAGGCACACTGGCTCACGCTTGTAATCCTAGCACTTTGAGAGGCCAAGGTGGGAGGATTGCTTGAGGCCAGGAGTTTGAGACCAGCTTGGGCAACACAGGCAGAGCCCATTTCTACAAAAACAAAGACAAGTAATAGTTGGGCATGGCACCCTGCGCCTATAGTCGGGAGGCTGAGACGGGAGGATTGCTTGAGCCTGGGAGTTCAAGGCTGCAGTGAGCCACACGACTGCACTCTAGCCTGGGCAACAGACCAAGACTCTGTCTCAAAAAAAAAAAAAAAAAAAGTAACATTGAGTAAATTTTAACTCAATATAATATTCTATATTTCAGACAATATAGAAAGTTATAAAGTAAAAGCCTCCCATAATGTATTACATCCAGACACCGTTAAGGACACTATCTTCCCAGACTCTTTTATGAATAGGCCCACAGATGAGTTTCTTCTTCCAACAAATAGTGGGATGTGGTTCAGGGGCTCTTCTGGGCTCTGACAGCTCTCATCACCCAGAACTGTGGCTTTGGATGGAACCTGCCCTTGCTTTCTATACTTATAGGAAGGAAGCCAATCTGTCAATCAAATAATTATTGTGAAGAAGATGGGTTTCAATTCCTGTCACGGCCAATGACAAGACTTTTGTGTCTTGCTCAGCCTGGTGTGAATGTTGAGCCAATGAATGGGGTGAGGGTGTCTGCACCATAGGGCTTACAGGCATGCTTTGGTGCCTGTGGAATCAATTCATACCCTGAAAAGGCAGCCCAGGTCAGAGAATGCTATGCCAGGGTACTCTCTTGTGCTCGCTCTCATTTCCTCTCTGCAGGCTACTTGGGGAAAATATTTTTCTGTTTGTTTGTTCCAACCCACCCATCTTTCAGAGTAAAAAGACTCGTTAAGCCCTGCACACTTGTATGCAGGCCAAGTGCACTATGTTCTTGGAGCGCTGTGCTATTCTTAGCGCTCTATATGTGGTGTTCTATACAGTTGGCTTTTTGCTGGAGGGGAAGGCAGATTTCATGAGTGATAGCTGCCTTGGCTGGCTACCAAAAGTGCTCTGAGCCATCTCAAGCAACAGGCCTTCCTTTTTTCCCTTGAGAGGTTGTGTTGTGATCCCTGCCCTTGGCTTGGACAAATTCCAAGGCAATGGGAATTTTTGTGAACGATTCTGCAACAACCCACAAGCTGGGGAAAGGGGGGATAGCGAGCTGGATCTGCTCCAGCTCTAATTTCTGTGGCATAGGAGAACTCCTTCCGCCCTTTGCACTGGCCCCTCATAGCTATGAAGAATTTGGAAGTGTTCGTTAAGCATTCTCCAATTCTTGAAGCTTATAACAATGGGAAGATCCCTATAAAGGAATCTGATCCAAAGGACAAGGGGACAGCTGACAGCTGATACTGCTCACTGGGGCAGTGGGTGTAGCCATTGCCAAAGACCAAGCGCAATGAGGGAGGGAAACTCTCTAGAGAGTGCTGATTACAGAGGACATGCTTCTAAGCATTTATTGCATGTCTGGGAGCATTTACTGTGCAACACGTCCCTTGCGTCTGTCTCACCTTCTAAATCACCTCTCATTTTTTATGACCACACTTCCTGAGAAGCAACTTAGTTAAGCAGCAAACACTGGACCCCCCTCCTGTTTGCTGGCCAATGCTAGACACACAGGGGGAGGCTCACAAGAGAACCAGGATTACAGTTAATAATAACTACCCTTTGGTGGACACTTGCTGTGTGTCAGACACTTTGCTGAGGGCTTTACATGGATTGTGGATAGTTAATCTTCACAACAACCATTGTTATCCACATTTTCTAGATAGGAAAATGTAGGCACTGAAGGGCTAACTAACATTGAACCTAGGCAGTCTGACTCCAATGAGTAACCTCTTGTCCACGCTGCTACATTGCCTCTCGGATGTCTAACTTGGGAACCCCACAGTGCAGCTGGGGAGACGACTAGCCCTCAATAAACAGTTGTCCTCGTAGTCTTCAGTATCTTAGCCCCATCCTCTTTACCCCTATAAACTCAAGGAAATAAGTACACCTCTTCCTGGCTAAATTACCACCTCTGGTGGTCCTTCCTCCACTTCCCAACTGAGATCTGGCTTTTCTCCCACTCCCTTCAAATAGCTTCCTTCCTTTTCTTCTCTATTTCTTATCCTAGCTTCTTAAATAATGACCTGGGGCCATCTCCACCACAGAAGTGCTCTCTTGTTCTTTCTCTCTCTGAACCTGGCTTCTAGCCCTAACTCTACTGAAATTCATTTCTCTAAGCTCATCTATAACCTTTTTGTGGCCAAGATCCAAGAGACTTTCTCAGTCCTTGTTTCCATGGCTTCACCAATACGTTTTACTCTGAGAATCTTTTCTTTGCTTCCCCAAATAGCCAGCTTTCCTCCTACCTCTACAACTGTTCATGCTCTTTTCCCTACCAGCTTTTTCTCTAAACTCCTTCAAAGGAGTCTGTCTGCACTTCTCTCCTTATGTTGTCTCTGGGGGCGTGCGATGCTTGCGGGACTCAGCGATCTCAGCTGGGTCATTATCCTACTTTCGCCTCTAAGATGAGAATTCCATCTCTCCATCTCCAGCCTTCATTCTGCAGCCTGTTTGCTGCGTGACTTTTTGCAAGTCACATAAACTATCCAAGCTTCAGTTTCCTCGTTTCTAAAATGAATATATTGAATCAGATTTGTTATTCTCCACCTAAGATAATGATAAAACCTAACATTTTAAACCACGTACCAGGTGTAGTGTTCACGCCTGTAATCCTCCCAGCAATTTGGGAGGCAGAGGTGGGCAGATCACTGGAGGTCAGAGATTCAAGACCAGGCTGGCCAACATGGCAAGACCTCATTTCTACTAAAAATAGAAAAATTAGCGAGGCATGGTGGCACGCACCTGTAATCCCAGCTACTTGGGAGGCTGAGGCAGGAGAACTGTTTCAACCTGGGAGGTGGAGGTTGCAGTGAGCTGAGATCGTGCCACTGCACTCCAGCCTGGGCAACAAAGGGAGACTCCATCTCAAATTTTAAAAACCACATACTATGCCAGGCAGGACTAAGTGGAAAATGAAAGTATGGGGTTCATAGGTTGCACACCCATGAAACCAGCTCCAGTACCAGCCTCTGCTCCAAGCATTGTATATGAGTTTATTCAGTCCTCATAGTAACTTTCAGAGGTAGATACAGATGAAGAAAGTAAGGCAGAGATAGGTTAAGCAGTTGCCCAAGGTCAGTTTTTAATTGGTAGAATTGAGAAAAATAACGCTTGTTGGGGCTGTTGAGACTTGTAGGCGCAGGTGCACAGGGAAGGCTGGTTCCTGTCCAGGGACCCCTCAGCCAGGCCATGCCCATTCTCCCGCAGAGAGTTTCTCCATGCGGTTTCTGCTGCCTACAATGCCCCCTCTTCCTCTGCCTCTCCCCAAGTCTACACATTCTTCAAAGCTCATTTCAAGCCCCTCCTCCTCCTCTGAGGGGCTTCTGCAGCCGAGGCAGGCCTACATCTCTCTTCCCCTGGCAGATTTCCTGAGCACCCTTGTGGTAAAGGCAGCCCCATCCCCGCCTTAGGAGCACTCGCTGGACTTTGCCTACTCCAGGCTCAGTAATAACCAATCCTACAGGGCCAGAGGGAAAACCTTTTTCTCCATATCCTTGGAGCAGCTTGCTGTAGACTGTCTCACCCACCAGGCAGGAAGGCTTTGCGGGCAAAACCTATTATTTGAGTTATCTGAGTCTTCACTGTGTCCTCGATAATTGTGATTCTCATAATTCTCATAAAAGAGTTCTATTTAGGCTCTGGACCTTTCCCTGGAATGCCTTGCCTCATTGTCCCCTTCTTCATTAACTCCTCAGGTGTCAGCTCAGAGATTACTTCCTCCTCCAGGAAGCCTTCCCTGATCTTCACCCCCAGGTTAAGTGCCTCCTCTGGGCTTCTATACCCACTGTGCTTTCTCCCATCACAAAACTTGCCTCCCAGTGTCCATCTTCCTAACCATGTTCTGAACATTTGAAGGTAAAGGCCAGGTCTGTCTTATCACAGTGCCTGGAACACAGTAAGTTCTCAAGTTCATTTGAACAAATGAATGAACGATTGAATGAATGAAAAAATTAAATGTTGAGCAGGTGCAGTGGCTCATGCCTGTAAGCCCAATTACTTGGGAGGCTGAGGTGGGAGGATCACTTGAGCCCAGGAGTTAGAGACCAGCCTGGGCAACATAGCAAGACCCCATCCCTAATTTTTTTTTTTTTTTTTTTAATTAGCTGAGCAGGGTGGTACATGCCTATAGTCCCAGCTACTTGGGAGGCTGAGGTGGGAGAATCACTTGAACCTAGGAGTTTGAGGTTGCAGTGAGTTATGATTATGTCATTGCACTCCAACCTGGCAACAGAGACCCCATCTCCAAAAAAAAAGAAGTTGGTGAAAACTCTGGGGTCTGCAGGCACTTCAGCATAGGGCTGCGTACCTGATGGTTGCTTATGTAACTTTATGAAATGGGTGAGAACAACTCCAGAATTTCTGTTCAGAAAAAGGCTTAATGGCAGTGGTCTGGTTGGAGGAGTGAGACTAGGGAATTCCTCTTGACAGAACAATGACAAAGTAAACATGAGAGTTGAGAGTCCGTGCTGGGAGCGGAGGCATAAAGGAGAGGTGTCCTAGGCCAGAGGTCAGCAAGCCTGGGCTTGAGGACCAAATCCAGCCCACTGCCTTGTTTTGGCATGGTCTGTGAGCTAAGACTGGTTTTTGCTTTTGTTTTGTTTGGTTTTGTGTTTTTTTCTGAGATGGAGTCTAGCAAGTGCAGTGGCATGATCTCAGCTCACTGCAATCCCTGCCTCCCGGGTTTAAGCAATTCTCATGTCTCAGCCTCCCGAGTAGCTGGGATTACAGGCCTGCGCCACCACACCAGGCTAATTTTTGTATTTTTAGTAGAGACGGGGTTTCACCACGTTGGCCAGGCTGGTTGCGAACTCCTGACCTCAGGTGATCCGCCCGTCTCGGCCTCCCAAAGTGCTGGGATCACAGGCATGAGCCACCGCACCTGGCTGGTTTTTGTATTTTAAAAGAATATTGCTAGTTTGTGATACATGAAAATTATGAGATCAAATTTCAGTATTCATAAGGTTTCAGTGGCACATGGCCATATCTGCTTGTTTCTGTATTGTGTAGGGCTGCCTCAGCGCTACCACGGTAGCTGCAATAGACACTGAATGTCTGCAAAGCCTATAGTATTCACTTTTTGGCCCGCTACAGAAGGAGCTTGCAGATCCCTGCTTTGGCCATCTAGCTGACCCAGGGGAGGAAGGACGCACGCTGCCAGCCCGCCACAAGGTGTCAGCCTTTCACCATGATGCTGCCAGCCGCGTGGGCTTCGCCAAGTTCTCCAAGGCTTCTCCCCAGGGCCACCTGTGCAGGACCAGGACTGTGGCCCCTAGACCCTGTCCCACCAGGCTGTAGTCACTAGTGTGAAGGACAAAGACAGCAGGACGGGGTGTGGAATCTACATGAGGAGTACAGGCCTGGCTTGGGAAGCCCCGTGGCTTGGAGAAGGATTGGCAGACTTCTCCAGACATGCTCTCTTTCTTTGATTTAGGTTTTATTTGTATTTTGTATACAAAAGATTCTCCAAACAAACTAAAATTGTTTATTTCACCACAAACTATCAACCCAGAAAGGTTGTGGGACTTTTGCACAACCAGATAAACCGCAGCCCTCTAAGGATGAACCTGCAGGAGGGGAACACAGGTCCCTGCCAAGCAGGGTGGCTCAGAAATGGCATCTCTGGCAGGTTTCCTCTCCTTTTCTGTCGAAACCTGGGCCTTGGCCGGGTGTGGTAGCTAATGCTTGTAATCCCAACAGTTTGGGAGGCCAAGGCAGAAGGATCGCTTGAGGCCCAGAGTTCAAGACTAGCTTGGGCAACCTAGTGAGATCCCATCTCTGCAAAAAAATATTAAAAATTATGGCAGGAGTGTTGGTGCAAGCCTGTAGTTCTAGCTACTCAGGAAGCTGAGGATAGAATATCTCAAGGGACTCATTGAGCCCAGGAGTTCAAGGCTGCAGGAAGCCATGATTACGTCACTGCACTCCAGCCTGGGTGACAGAGCAAGACCATCTTAAAAAAGCAAAAAAAAAAAAAAAAAAAAAAAGGAAAAGAAAAAAAGAAACTTGAGCTCTGTAGCTTCCTTCAGGTGAACGAGCAGTTAGCCCTGTGTGGCAACGATTCAATATGAAAGTGGTAATTTTCACAGGGAAGCAATGGGGAGGATCTAGGAGAGAAGATCACAAGAGGAAAATAAGCCACTGGAGGTGACACCCGCACAGGCTCCTGCGACGCCTGTGTGTGTGTCAGCCCCTGTGCTGGGTGCTTCGCGTGGTTACTGTGGAGAGTCGTCTCGAGATCATCCCCATTTGACACATGAGGAAACAGGAAAGTTCAGGGATGTGAAATAGCTTGCTGAGGTCATTCGCTATTCAGTGGCAGAGATAGGATTTCAGCCCTTGCCTGCCTGTTCTGAAGCCTGTCCTCTCTCTGCCATGCGTCCTGGCGAAGGTCACAACAAGCGGCACGCAGGCACACCACCTCAAAACCATGCCTTCCTCGGTCACCATGTATCCCCAAGCTGGGCACCCAGTAAGTATCCACTGGATAAATAAATGGGTGCAGGCTTGCAAGCACTGCAGCGAACCTTTCCCTGTCCAGTCGCCTAATTTCCAAGACACTTCCAGGAAGAGATGAGGCAGGGAGTCAAAGCTGCGAACAGGAAATAAGAATCAAGACGCGTGGTTTTCTGCACACGATGGGCTCTTTTCCCCTTGCTTGTGCCCACAGCACCGTGGGCACCGTGGACATCCTACCTGTTCTTGCCTTTTGCTCCTTTCTTTCCCCAGCTCCCATGTGCTTGCTGGCTTCCATGGCAGGCCCTAGCCCTTCTATTATGTGGACATCTGCTCCTAAAGCTGCTTTTCGGTGACTGCAGGCAATGCCCTAACTTCTAGCCATTTTTCTAGATGAAAACTTGTTTCCAGCTGGCTGTCACTGCGAAAGTGCTCTAGGACAGTCTAGATAACCAGATTCTAGCCCTTCCTGCGACTCAATGGGTGACTTTGGACAAATTTCCTCACCTTGGGCCCTCCTTTCTATGCTAGCTTTTGAAAGGAAGCACACAGACAGGGCTATCCTTGAGCAGCCAGAGGCCTGCAGGCCCAGTGCCACCTAGTCTGGACCACCCAGATGAAGACCAGGCACTTAGGACAGAGGAGGAAAGGAGAAACCTTCCTAGAGGAAAGGATTAGATCCGGAAGGACTTTTGATAAACCCAGTCCTTAAGAAATTAAATCACAGCAGTACCCCATTTGGCATATATGGTGTTAGAAGTCAGGAATGAGACAGAAAGGATCATGACTGATTCTAGAACCTGTATGACACTTCCTGTTTATTCACCTGGCTCATTCTCTGTACTGAATGGCAGTCTTCAATCATTTAACAAATAGGTATTAAGCATATATTGTGGTTGCAAAGCTGAGCCAGGCAGTGAGGCACCAGTGCTCATAGAGCATGCTCTCCAGGCTCAGGAACCCCAAGGACAGATGGGTACCTATCGTGCCAGGTACCAGCACATGGCATCTAGAAGCAGGGCTTTCCTCAGTCCCTGGCTGGGAGGGCAGAAGCTGCAAGGGGAAGGGCGAGAAGTCCAGGCCTGCCTAACTGTGCAAGGTCTCTGGGCTGATCTCATGGTTACTTAGCCCTAGAACATCCTTACGGCTGTGCCTGCCCTTCTCCTCACTCAACCTTGGGCTGGCTCTGCTCACTGAGCTGGGGTCACCTGTTCTGCAGCAAACCTCCTGCCCCTGGAATAGCAGTGCAGATGATCAGCAGCAGCCACTGGGTCCTTTGGGCAGGGAGGCAGGAGTGTGGCGCACCGCCAGATGAGAAATTGCATCCCTAGTGCACAGCAGGGCTAATTAGCTGCTAAGGGGGCTTTGTCAACGTTCACTGAGAATGTGGTCATGACAGTCAGGTAGCGATTCCCACTTGGCCTGACTTGAGTGTGGAAGGCTCTCTGCTGTCAGCACTGGCTGCTTTTGGAGGTGGGTCCACCGCTGGGCACACTCAGGTATGTGCAGTCGTACTGTCTGTGCAGGAAGTAGCTGAGCCTGAAGGAAGAGGGACAGACTGGCAGGAAACCTGACAGGGAGCTGAGCGGAGTGAGGCAGATGTGTGTACATAAAGACACCCGTCAGGAGGAATATAAGGTGGTAAAGAACTAAGCAAGATAACCAGAACAGAAAGGAAAGATGCTACTGCGTCTCCCAGGAAGCAGCGTCTCAGGCAAGTCAGCCAACCTCTCTGGGCCAGAGTGCTGTATCCAAGGTACCCAGGGCAGAGTGTGCATGAAACACTTCAGAGAAGCAGCCTGTGCAGGCCGCCAGACCAGGACCGCAAAGAAAAGAGCCAGTGCTCTCAACGGGAGCACTTTTACCCCACCCCCCAGGGGACATGTGGTAACATCTGGAGACATTTTTGGTGGTCTCATCTGAAGGGGTGCTAGTGGCATTTAGTAGGTGGAAGCCAGGGATGTTGCTAAACGTACTATAATGCACAGGGCAGCCCCGTAACCAACAGAGGGATTCTGCGGCTCCAAAGCATCACCATTGCCGAGCCCCTGAGCTCAAGGAACAGGCTCAGACCTGCATTCTCTGTGATGTGGGATCTGGGGAGAGCTGTGTACCTCCTTATCTGAAAGATGGGGATAATGAACCTTAGCCACGCTGGGTGTGGTGGCTCATGCCTATAATCCCAGCAGTTTGGGAGGCTGAGGCAGGCAGATCACCTGAGGCCGGGAGTTCAAGATCAGCCTGACCAACATAGTGAAACCCTGTCTCTACTAAAAATACAATAATTAGCCAGGCGTGGTGGTACATGCCTGTAAGCTCAGCTACTCGGGAGGCTGAGGCCGGAGAATCACTTGAACCCGGGAGGTGGAGGTTGCAGTGAGCCGAGATGGCACCACCGCACTCCAGCCTGATCGACAGAGCAAGACACTGTCTCAAAACAAAACAAAACAAAATTACCTGTGCTTCTCATCATACAACTTTATGAGGCCCACTCCCCCAATACACAGGAAAACTGCTAACTTTCTAAAGGGCTCTTTCTTCAGCTTTTCTTAGTTTGAAACCTTCATGTTACTGAAGCATCCAGCATGGTGACTGGCATATAGCAAATCCTCAACAAATATGAAAAAGAGAAAAGCAATACAGTAGTTTAAAAAAAAAATAGCCCACTTCCCCTCTTTGGCCAGTTTCTTCCGTATCTCTGGGTCTCATTTTTTGCCTAGCCTTTCTATAAAGTTCTACCCAGACAGAGGGTAGTGATGTTAACAGAGGCTATCTTGAAAGCCCTCGAGGGATCAGAGATAGGATTAACCATACCCTAAGGACAGGTAGCTAAGGAGATGGGAAGTTTTGCCAAATCACAAGGGGCAGGCTCCCAGACCCATCCAGGAGTCCTGTGCTTCCTGCCCTTGTGGGGCAGAAGCAAGTGTGGCAGCCACACCAGGGGCTCAGCTCACTGGGAGGTTAGGCTTCCCAAAGAGCTGCACCAGCTGTGAACACTTACCCTACAGAAGCTGACTCAGAAAGTGAGACAGCAGCTTGGTGGTGGTGTGCAGTGGTGGGCAGTGAAGCCAGACCCCAGCCCAGAGTGCTGCTTTATCCTGTTCCTCCTAGAGCCCTTCCAATGTAACCAGCCTTGCGGAAGCTGCTGTGCAGGGACCAAGGGCATGATCCACCCTTGAACTTGCCATCCAACTGGGAGGGCCAGATGTACCCTTGAGATTTGATGAGTAAGAGACTACTTCACAAAGGATGTGCAAGTGCTGGAACAGAGGGCAGGCGTACTCACAGCTGACAAGCCAAGAGGCAGAACAGAGTGGGCCGGTGCCTAGGCAGACAGGCAAACATGAAGAGCTGCATTTTGTGAGTTCAAGATCCTTGCCATCTCAGACTACAGTTTCTGCCTCCAGCCTTTTGGAGTGGGTGGGGCCAGACACCACCTTGTCCACACTGCTATAAGGATGAGGACATGGGCCAGCAGGGAGAGGCACCCTGCCCGGGCACTCCTGCCTTGTGGCTGGCCCTCTTCCCACCATGCCAACTTGCTTCCTCTCTAACATATGGTCTCCCCATCATTTCTAGCAAGAAAGTGTGAAAAACCCCATCTTGGCACATGGAGAAACTGAGGCAGAAAGGCAGGCCTGGCTTAAGGCTGCAGTGACTTGGAGATTCCAATCAGGGATCCTTCCAGATTAGATGTCAGGGCAGGGGAGGGACCTGGGTGTGCTTTGGGTCTACAGGGGGTAAAGGGACAAAGCAGGGCCTGCTCTTCTGGTAAGGGAGGCACAGATGCCCTTGGCTGACTTGCTTGGAGGCCGGTCCCTTCCCCAGGCCACCTCCCCCATCCCCAGAGGCCCCCACCCTCCACACCAGAGGGTGATCTCTTTGTCCCATTGCAATTGACACACCTCACGTCCCATACCTTCAAGGTGTCCCCCTCGAGCTGAGGTGTAACACCCCCACACCCCACCTCTCCCCTCTCCCTTTCCTCCCCTCCAGAATGAGTTCGTGCCACACTGCCTGGCCCTGGTACCTAAGGAAGCACTTCCCAGAAGCATTTCATCTTCATAAAAGCTCAGGGAGGTGGGCCAGAGTCCCTTCTCCACACGCCCTAGAAGCCAGCCTTGGGATCAACAGAGAAGACCCTGGGGACAGGCTCACCCTTCTTTTCCCTTCCCCTCCCCACTGCCAGAGAGATCAGTCTCCTCAATGGCCGCCACATGTGGTCCCTACTTCCTGCTTCCTCAGAAGCAGTGCCTGGCTCCTGCAGCCCAGCCAGAGCAGCCCCTTTTCTGGCTCTCACATCAGCTGCCTTGCAGCCATCTGTACCTCTCCCCCAGGTGCTGGTAGTGTCCTAGGGTTTTTTAGACGGAAAGAAAGAGGATGAGAGTTTGGTTCAGAGGTCAGAGGGCAAGAAAGTCTGCCGCATGGCTCTTTCACAGGGCTTGGATCCCCCAACGCCCCGCCCGCAGGGCCGGCTCACAGAGTCTGCAGTTTGGCAATTTCTCCCAGGTCCATTCACAAACTCTCCTCGGCCCTCTCCAGTCACCCAAGTGGGGAGGGCAGAGTGGAACTTTTTACTGGGTCTCCCGGCCCAGCCTCATGGCAATTAGGCTGACCTGCTCTGGCGAGGCATAGGCTCCTAAAAATGGCCTGACTCTGGCAGGAGGCGAAGGCCCGTCTTTGGCCAAAATGTAACCTGGAAGCCCTGGTTGGTGAAGGGGTCCGAGGACCCTGTTAGAGTTGGGGGAAAAAAGGCAAATGCTCCCGACCTCAGGGCCCAGCCTCCCATACCCCCTAATCCCCTCTCAGCCGAGCCCCCTCCCTGCCTTAGGCTGTAAACCAAAGTGTACTGACTGAGGGAGGGAACAGTCCCAGGTAAAGGCACTGTAAGGACCCCCACCTAGGTCTGCAGCAGGCAGCAGCTGAGGAGGCCTGGACCACTCACACTGAGACTGCCAGGACGGCACCGGGCAGGGAAAGAGACCTCAGTATGAGTGCTCTCAGAACAGCAGCATCAAATTCTGCCCCTCACTGGGGGAGGCCGCGGGATCTTCCCCTCATTCAAGTCTAGTTCAGGAGCCTACAGGGACAGGGCCAGGAAGACCACTGCAGCCAGTGCCCCTGCAGTTCCGGCTGCACCTTACACCTGGAGGTCGGCGGCTAGAGCAAGACTGGAACTTGGGATCCCAGGCTCAGGGTCCCGCCCTCTTCCCTTTTATTCCACCAATCTCTTGGGTGGGGAGCAGTGGGGGGAACCAGAAGCACCAGGAAGCCTGGGAAAGGAGAAACCACTGCGGCTGCCCCAGATACCCCATCCCATTAAGGTTTAAAGAATGGCCCTCACCCCATCTGGCGACCAGCGGAGGGGGTGGGACACAAAGGCGAGCAGACACTGGTCAAGCTTCCACTTCATGTAAACAAGGAGGCCGTGGCACTGACCCCCGCCCAGCCACCAACAGTCTGGTGGAGGCGTGTGACTGAGATGCTTCAGACCCTCTCATTTGGGATCCAGGGTCCCTGAGACCGGGACAGAGGCTGCAAGGCAGGAGGCCAGTTGGAGTCTGATGTGCAAACTGGTGCAGTGTGCGACCTGAGCTCTCCACGACACAGGGCGGGGCAGGCGAACATCCACACGTCCTGCCCACCACCATCCTGCAGCTCAGGAAATCACGCAGTTGCTGGGCTTGGCAGAACTGGGACTTGTTTTACCTGCAGAGGCAAGGGACAGAGGTGGGGAAGGATGTAAGTGAAACGCTTGGTGGATTCAGCTTCAGTCCCTACCCTGTGTGCTGTCCACATCTCCAGTTGAGGGGCTGGAGTCACTGTCTCCTTCCCAAGCTGCTGATCTGGAAAGCAAGTCAGTAGAGGGCACCTGGGAAAGCAGAAGGGAAGATTCTGCCTGTCCCAGGAGCCTCAGCAGGAGCCCCATTGGGTGGGACATCAAGGTGACCACCATCTCCTGACCAAAGACAGGTTGGGGAAGGATCCAGTCTGCAGAATCGACGACGACAACCATCAACTCCAAGTCTTGGCTGCTCTGTGTAAGGACTAGCCATTCTTTGGTTTCTTTACTTTTCTAATAAACTTGCCTTCACACACACATACACAAAAGTCTCGCCAAGAGGCCGCTCACTACCAGCTAATACATGCAGCTCCACAGCCTGCAAAGTAAGACCATGGTCCTTCTCTCCGGTTCCCCTCCCCAGCTGCCCCATTCTACCGCTGAGGTGTCCACAGCTCCCAGAGCCAGCCAGCAACAGCGACGAAACCTGGCCTTCCCAGTCCAGTTCCAGCTCCTTCTGCCACAGGCCTCCTAGGCTGGAAGAAGGAAAACTGGCGCCTCAGGAAGGGCTGGCGCTGGCCAAGAGCGGCCACCATGGGGTGGATCACACTGCTTAGGATGTGGCTTTGAGGGGAGGATGGAGAGGAACGTGCTGCCTGTAGGGAGGGAAGGGGGAGAGAAAGCTGCCCCCCTTCCAGCCAGAGAAACTGATTTTTCCTCTTCCCCAGGCGTCTACCATTCCTTCCCACTCCCTTTACAGTCCTGAGATGAGGCCTGCGGTTCCTTTGGCTGGATTCCTGCTCTCGGACCTCTGGAGGGAGTGTGGAGGAGTAGCAAGGCAGGCCTGACACCTGTGGGCCTGCGGGCGCTGAAGGGGGGAGCCTATGTCCTCAGAGCGCTGGCTGCCTTTCCCCAGGTGGAAGGCACTCGTGTTATTTCCTGCCAGTTCCCCTCCACACAGCAAGGGCTGCCTCCCTGGTGCTCACACAACCTTCCAGTTTCACTTCAGCTGTGAATTTAATTAAGGCCATGTCTGCCTCCTTTCCTGGGCCATGAGCACGACCCACCGAACAGAGTGCAACTTAGAGCCCTCCCCTGCCACACAGGCTGCTGCTCCTGCCCACTGCACTGTGACCCACGGCCTCAGGCCTCATCCATCCAGGCAGACTGAACGAGCTCTTCGGGACTGACCACAAACCCAGCTGTACCCTCATTAAGGGTGTTCCCCCACCCTTGGGCAGGAGGTTGCACCCAAAGAGCTCCATGGCCAAGGCGCTGGGGGTCACCTTCCGCAGTGATGCCGAGCGCGTCTGGGTGGCTCTGCTAGCGGGATGGAACGTGGCCGTCCTAGACTCACTCGCTGCTGCAATGGATACAACCATCCCCACTTCCCCTCCTTAGCTGGTTTCATTTGCGTGGCCCACTAAGCAGATGTCAGTTCCTCCCCAGAGGCAGCAGCATTTTGGAGGCAGGTAAGCAAATCAACCTCTGGATCGTTAAACAGGGGAGTGGTATAGCTGGACATGGAATGGCGGGTGGTGATGGGGGTAGCTGCTTCCCAAGCCCGCACACCGCCCGGCTGGCTGCCTCCAGGAGAAGCCTGGGTAAGGCAGGGGCAGGGCCCGTCTTCACCAGCACCATACTCCCCACTTTTTTGTAAGGCAGGGTGAAAGCCTGGAGAGAGCACCTAGACTCAGAATTCATTTCCTAGCCCCGGACAGGACAGAGAAACTGGCTTGGCTTGAGGACAAACTGTGTGTCCTCGGTCATTCCCTGAGTGCTCACATATTGGGAGCTGACCACGTGTGGGGAGTCAGCCCTGCTCAGGTGAACGGGGAAGGTGTATAAATGGCCAGAATAGTCTTTTTTACAAAGTATGCGTGGCCTGGGAGCTTCAGAGGTGACACCAAGGTGGAGCTGAAAATGGGTGCAGCGTGGGAGGAGGGGCTGCTCAGCAGAGTGAAGCCGTGTGACGTAAGCATGGGGTGAGGGTGGCAGCCTGGGGCACTCGGGACCTGCAGTCAGTCTGGTTCGCTGCCAGGTAAGGTGGTGCGGGCGAGAGGGAGGCAGAGGTCACCCACACAGAAGCCATGACAAGGACAATGACGTGCAAGCTTCATGCACAGACTCCAGGGCTGCGCATTCCCCGTATCGGGAAGAGTCTTCCCTCGGATGTCCACAGGGCCCTCCTCCCTCCATTCAAGTCTTGCTCTGAGGCTCCTTGGTTAGGGAGGCCTTCCCTGACACCCTTCATAGAAGGGCCATCCCCCCCAATCCTGGTCTCTGCCCAGGGGAACATGCTCCATAAAAGCAGGAACCATGTTCATTCTGTTCACGGCTGTGCCAGGAACTCAGAGCAGGGCCTGGCACAGAGCAGACACTTTGTAGATACATATTTATTGAATAAAATGCATGAGACGGCAATGGCGAGCTACTTAGGGGTTTAGCGCAATCCTAGTAATAACAGTAATAACAGCAGCAGATGCACCAGATGCAGCAAGAGCAGGAGAGAGATTGAGACCCACAGCCCCAAGAGATGACACAGGAGAACAAGTCCACCAGTCCAGAAGCCCAGCAGCCACGCTCTACAGAGCCAGATCACACTGCCAGCCAGCCAGGGGGCCATCCACACATAAATCCAGGGACCCCAGGAGAGTTCTGGAAAGGGACTGTCACTGCAGGTCACCTCAGAGGAACTGGGAAGCAAAGCACAGGTCCAGTGGCTCTGGGGCAGGAAAGGACCCTGAGGCACTCTGGGAAGCAAGTTGCTGCTCTCGTCTTCTCAGCCCCCACGACACCAGGGGAAAGGGTCGGTCCTCTATTTGGGGCTCCGGCTCTTCCAAACACTTTTTTTGATTTTTTGTTTGTTTGGTTTTTGAGACAGAGTCTTGCTCTGTCACCCAGGCTGGAGTGCAGTGGTGTGATCTCTGCTCACTGCAACCTCCGCCTCTCAGGTTCAAGAGATTATCCTGTTTCAGCCTCCCGAGTAGCTGGGACTACACGCAAGTGCTACCATGCCCGGCTAATTTTTGTATTGTTAGTAGAGACGGGATTTCACCGTGTTAGCCAAGATGATCTCAATCTCCTGACCTGGTGATCTGCCCGCCTAGGCCTCCAAAAGTTCTGGGATTACAGGCGTGAGCCACCGCGCTCGGCCCAAACAGTCTTTAAAGGTGCAGGGAAACGGTGCCGACCCAAGCCTTCTGGAGATGGCTATGACATATGCAGAAGGCCGGGGAGGCAGGAGACCACACTGCCCTTTCCACCCTGGGCGGCCATGGACACAGGGCCTGGCTTGTCCGAACCTTGGGGGTCTCATTGTGCGATGCTATCATCAGGCTGGATGGCAGCGAGGAGGACGCCAGTTCCGTGTGATGGCGTATGGCACCATGTCTCTCGCCACTTCAGAAGTGTTGGCCATTTCCCAGTCATCTCCCTGGCGGAACTGGGTGGGGTCTCAGGCACAGCATGGGGACCTCCTCCCCTAGGCTGGCAGCACTCCAAGGGCAGGGCCTCATCTGTGTCTCCTCAGTCGTTGCAGAGTCTGCTGGTCTGAGGACCCTCTACACGGGGGGAGCTACACTGGAAAATGAGGGCCCTAATTTTAAATGCAGAGTCCTAAGCCCCGCCCAGCAGTACAGACTCTATTTGTTGGATTTTATTTTTATCTTTAAAAATTTTATTATTATTTTGAGATGGAGTCTTGCTCTGTCACCCAGGCTGGAGTACAGAGGCACGATCTCAGCTCACTGCAGCCTCCGCCTCCTGGGTTCAAGCAATTCTCCTGCCTCAGCCTCCCAAGTAGCTGGGATTACAGGTTTGTGCCACCATGCCCGGCTAATTTTTGTATTTTTAGTAGAAACAGGGTTTCACCATGTTGGCCAGGCTGGTCTCGAACTCCTGACCTCAGGTGATCTACCTGCCTTGGCCTCCCAAAGCGTGTTTGTTGCATTTTAAAATTCATATTACTTTTACTTTTTTTTGATACAGGGTCTCTCTGTCATCCAGACTGCAGTGCAGTGACTCAATCACAGCTGACTGCAGCCTTGACTTCCCGGGTTCAAGTGATCCTCCTGCCTCCACCTCCCAAGTAGCTGGGACTACAGGCACATGGCACTATCCCCAGTTAATTAAAAAAAATTTTTATTTAAGAGACAGGGTGTTGCTATGTTGACCAGGCTGGTCTAGAACTTCTGGGCTCAAGTGATCTTCCCAGCTTGGCCTCCCAAAGCACTGGGATTACAGGCATGAGCCACCGCGCCTGGCCTCGTTGCATTTTTACCAAGGCTCTCCACTGAGGCTGCTCTGTGAGGTTGGGGGTCCCTGACCCAGGGAGCCTGTGTGGAGCTCATGGAGGGCACAGAAGCTCCAGAAGAAGACATGAGCACTCCCAGCAGGTAAGGGCTGAGGGAAGACGCAGAAGGAAGAGGTGCCTAGCTTCTGCCACTAGAGGGCGCCGTGAACCTTGAAACCGCTGGGCACCCGTGGCCCCCAGCTGGATCCCCAGCCCCAAAGGAGGAAGCAACTTCCCTAAGGTTCTCCCAAAGGCCACACCTGGGCTTGCAAAAATTTGCATGCTGTCTGACAACTATATATTCCTTATCAAGCAATGTTACAGGCTGTCAGCTCTGAGCTTTTTCTATTTTTTCTCTTATGACAGAACCTGTCATCAACCCAGGTTCTCCCTTGACAAGAGGGCAGCAGAGACAGAAAGAACAGAGGCAGAATCTGAACTCCAGGGGACCTCGGAAACCCTCCCTGGTGCAACCCCTCCTCTTCTAGATGAGGACACAGCCCCAGGGAGGGGACGGATGTGTCCTGGGTACAGGGAGCAATGTGTCCCGAGCTGAGAGCCGGGTGGCAGCTGCTCTGGGAGGTTCTGAACGTTTATCAGGGGAAGGGGACACTTGCCCTGTGTGGGGGTCCAAAGGCAGGAGCTCAGGTTCTCACTGATTCCCACCGTGGGAGTCCCATGCTCTCCGGGCCCCACCTTCTCACACATGCAGTCCTGGCTGCTTAGTTGCTGCTGCCTGAGGGGAAACACTGAAGCAGCCCCACTTGGTGTGGGAGGCTGGAGGCCATGGAAAAGGGCCTCTTAGGAGAGGAGCTCCTGGCCAGGCACAGTGGCTTGTGCCTATAATCCCAGCGCTTTGGGAGGCCCGGAGGTAGGAGGATCACTTGAGGCCAGCAGACCAGCCTGGGCAACATGGGGAGACCCTGTTTATACAATTTAAAAAATTAGCCAGGCTTGGTGGCACACACCTGTGGTCCCAGCTACTCAGGACGCTGAGGTGGGAGAATCGCTTGAACCTGGGAAGTTGAGGTTGCAGTGAGCTGTGATCGCACCACTGCACTCCAGCGAGATGCCGTCTTAAAAACAAACAAAACCAACAAAAGACAGGAGAGGAGCTGCTGCTTCTCCCCCAGGCCTTGTGAGGGAGAGGAAAGGTGTGTGGATTTCAGGGCTGCAGGTACTGGGGGCCCACCCAGGTGGGCAGAGGCCTTGCCGGAGGAGGCTGTTCTGTGTTTGTCTAAAGGATGGACGAGGAACGGGGTGATGGTTCCGGGCTGTCTGTGCCCTCGCCCTCACTCTTCCCTCTCTCTCTCTATCCCAGCATCAGATGCCCTGGAGAGGAGCTTCCCGAGGGCCCCGTTCGTGTCTGCAAGGCTGGTTCCTGGGCACCGTGTGCAGACACCAAACAGCGGCAGCAGGGGCAGGGCCACCGCGACCACCCGAGAGGTGAGAGCAGGGACATGGATGCGGAGGGACACGCAGAAGGCATCGGCAAGGGACAAGACAATGGGCTTTGAGTTTCCATGGAAACCGCACCTCAGGGCGAGGGGCTGAAGGAAGAAAGCTTCCACTCCACTTCACTCAGGACTTGGGAAACAGCCCTTGCTGCTGTAGGGCTCGCCCCCTCCTTCCCGCTTCCCCCTCCTTCCCCTCTTCCCCCTCCCTCCCTTGCCAGGTGTTCACCATGGCAACCCTTCCTCCAAACCAGAGGTACTGAGCAGCAGCAGCAGCAGCAGCTGGTGTTAGGGGAGCCAGGGAGCCCAGGAGAAACAGCGACGGGGCCAGCCACCCCTCCCCTGACAGACCATGGCTGTGCCCAGGCCTGGTCTTGAATCCTGGCCTTACTACCACTTCCTGTGACCTGGGACCACTTCATTCACCTCTCCGAGCCACCTGCCACCTCTGTGCTTGAAGGGTGGTTGTGAGGGCAGAAGGGGAGAGAGAGCGCCTGTGCGGGACCTGGCAGGCCAAGCTCAGTCACCATCCCCAGGCCAAATGGAGGGAACGCCCTGGCGCTCCCACTGTGCCCACAGCCACAGAGGCGCCCAGGCCTGTTCGAACTCCAAGAAGCAAAGTTAGCCAACATTTCCTGAGCACAGACTGGGTGTGTCAGGCTCCAAAGCAGTGCTGGGGAATCAGCAGAGGGGACGACACTTGTGCTCCCTGCTCTCATGCCATCACAATCCAGTCAAAGCTGGTGTGCAGAAATGCAGGAGTCCTGGGAGCCCTTGGACTGGGCACACAAGACCTCAGGCCCTGTCACTGCCCACCTGGCCAGCCAGAGCCCAGTTCTCATCACTGGGCTCCACAGTGATGGATGGAGAAATCCCACCACGGAAAGTCCTCTGACTCAGGGATGCAGAAATGAGAAAGGCACCACCACCAGCCACCTGAAAGGCCACCCCGGAGACTGCTGCGGAGAGAGACATAAAGGCCAGGGCCTTTGGGGATCCCAGAGAGGTGCCCAGGAAGATGCTGCCATGGAACAATCCCACCCAGGGGCAAGCAGCCAGGCAGACAGCACTCAGCAGAGGGACATGGAGAAACCGAGTCAGACTGCCCATCACAGAGACAGGAAAGTGGGTCAGGGCACTGGTAGGGTACAGGGGAGGGTGGGGTGTGTCTGACCAGGTGAGATCCTGACAATAGGTGATCTGGCAAGGAAGCAGGTTTGCTAGAAAGAGCCCTCAACTCAGAACCAGGGTCTAGTTGCAGCCATGCACCCCACTGTGCGGAGCCCCCGTTTCTTCACTTACAAAGGAGAAAGCTTCTCAGCTTACTTGATTTGTTGGGTTACCATGAGGGCTGATCTGAACGCCTTCTAGCAGTAGTAGCAGAAGCTCTCAGACCACTCCATGCCAAGCCTGGAATCCTTCTCTTCTTTCAGAGAAGAGGAAAATGAAACTCAGAGCTGCGGGACCTGCCCAAGGCCTCCAGGCCGCTAAAGGCTGAGGCCAGAATGGGAACCAAGGACCCCGGAACCCCAGAGCTCCTGCCCTCTCTGTGCCCACAGATGGAGTCTGCTCCTCTGCAGGTGTGAGGCAGTGCTCCTGGGTAAGGGCTGAGGTGGGGCCAGGGCCAGAGGCCTGGGGAGACACCAGGCCAGAGGGAAGAGGGCTCACCTGAGATGTCAGCACTGGAATTCTCGTTGGGCTTCTTCCCTGTCAGAAACTCCACTTCAGGGACAGTCTCAGTGGAGACGGAGCTGGCCATGCCGTTGGGCGCCGTGGGCCTCTTGGCTCGGCGACTGAAGAGCCTGCTGCTGAAGCGCCTGGCGGGGGCGGCCTCCCCCCGGGCTGCTTCTCCCATGCCATTTTGGCTGGGTGCCTCTCGGGATTTGGGCTTCAGGTCTCTGTGCGTGTGAGAGACCATCCTGCCATCCTTCCGGCTCAGCTCTCCCAAGGGGATGGGCTCCACAGGGGGCAGCACCTGCTCCACCGTAACCAGGTCTCTCAGGAAGCTCTCCAGGCGCCGGGCCGACTCGCCACCGCTGCCACCATCCTCCTGCCCCTCCGGGTTGCCGGCTGCCTCCCGCTGTTGCCGGGCAGCCCAGCGCATCATCTCCCCAGGCGGGTGGCGGCAGCCTGACACCAAGGCGTACTTGGGGTTGATGAGCTTTCGAGCCACAGTGGAGGAGTAGTGGAGGCCAATCCTGCCCGCCAGGCCCAGCTGCCGGTACAAGTCCACCTCCTCGGAGATGGCGTACAGCTCCCGGAACTCTGTGTCAAAGGGCTCCACGTTCTGCCCTGTCAGGAGCAGGAGGAGGTTCCTGTCCACGTAGGAGGAACTCCAGGTGAACCTGGGAACGTGGGGACAGAAAAGCAAGACGCGTGTGCCCAGGCCTCTCGCTTGCCCTGCCCCTGCTCCCCCACCCCTCCGCCCCTCCGCTGTGGCCAGACCCTTGGTGGAAGGCTCCTTGAGGGCCACACGCTGGACTGGCCTCCCTCCACCCACCTGCAGACTCCCTTTCCCCAGAGTTTGGCCTCCAATGAAGCAAGCAGGCAGTAGGTGCAGGGAAAGAGCATGGGAAGTCAGGCAGGCATTCAAACCTGGTTTATATTCTCGTGTGCCTTGTAAGCTGGGGCTCTCAGGACATATGTTCACAGGGTTGTTGTGAGGCGCAAATGAAGTAACTCATATAAAACATTTAGCTCAGTCCCTGGCACAAACACACATTTAAAAAATAGTAACTGCAGCTGCCACTATTATGAATATTATTCTACTCTGTATTGGTTCTTTTCTGATTTTTTTAAGCACTTAGTGTCTGCAGAAACCCATACTCTGACCATGTGACAGGACTTACGCTGCTATTCATTGTTTCGTGTGCTCAGGTCTCTCTTCTCATCATCCATATTTTAATTTACTTGGAGGGCAGATATTACACAGATACAGTCTCTCGTGTTCCTGGTAAATTATTTTAAAATCAGAATTCTGAGGCCGGGTGTGGTGGCTCACATCTGTAATCCCAGCACTTTGGGAAGCTGAGGTGGGTGGATCACTTAAGGTCAGAAGTTCGAGACCAGCCTGGCCAGGTGAAACTCTGTCTCTACTAAAAATACAAAATTTAGCTGGGTGTGGTGGTAGGCACCTGTAATCCCAGCTACTCGGGAGGCTGAGGCGGGAGGCTAAGGCAGGAGAATCGCTTGAATCCGGGAGGCAGAAGTTGCTGTGAGCCGAGATCACACCACTGCAGTCTGGCCTGGGCCACAGAGCAAGACTCCATCTCAAAAAAAAAAAAACTAAAATTCTGGCAACATTCCCTGCACACCACATCTTCCTGTTTCTTTCCAGATTGGTGCATCCCACTTCCTGCTTGTCCTACCTAACAACTAGCCTCAAAATGCAACTGGCTGCAAATGGACCATGAAAAGCAGGCAGTGCATAATGCCTAGGAAGAGTTGACCCTCTTTCTAGAATAATCCATCAACCAGGAAGTTTGAGGGAGGGGACTGGGCAGAAAGCTGTCCTTTGCCATTACGTCAGACGATACCGGTTACAACTCATGATGATGGAGGCTCCAGTCTGGCATCTTCCTGAACACCACCTGGAATCAAGGCCTCCTTCTTGATTGGGCCCTTCTTTGACCTGGCCCAACTCACCTGTAAGATCCAGTGGCCACTTTGTCACCATCCACCATCAGGAACCTTGATGACAGGGTCCCCTTGATCCTCCCCATGGGCATATAGAAGCCGACGCCTGTCACAGAGCGGACACGGATGTTCTGTTGGGAAGAGTAGAAGGCACCGTCACCTGGGTTGGGCCGGCCTCTGTGCCAGGTCCTTGCTTCTGCAGAGGAAGAGCCCGTTTGTCTATGGACCCTGCCTGCAGGCTCCTGTCTTTACTAGACGCTCTGCTTCCTACAGCCTTCCATAGGGAACCCTCTTTGGTGAGCAGGAAGAAGTCCCCAAATCTTGCTTTAGGCATGGACAAGCCCAGGGTGGTTCCTGCCTGTTCTCAAAAGGCCCAGGAAGAGAACAACAGCCTTCACTTTGAAGTCAGTGATTCTGCAAGCTAAACACCCCAGGACCAGGCCAGAGCTGCCTCCTTCAGTCTCAGCAGCCTAGGGATAAAATCGAAACTGGGCATATGATTCAGTAGTTAACAGTAAAGCCAAGGTTAAAGGCTTGACTTTCAACAGAAGGAAAGGTGTTGAGATCTTGAAGTTTACCTGAGCCCCCAATCAGGGAAGAAGCATGGGAGAGCCACAGGAGGGGCAGAGGTAGTCCCTGTCTCATCTCCTGACCACTTTCTGCCCCAGTGGTGCAACTTACCCGAATCCGGAAGTCGGTGAGCTGCAGGTCCTGACACATCTCCAGGAAGTACTTCACTCCCGCCTCGTCCAGGATGATGTACACTGGGACCCGGCGCTTGCAGGCAACATCCACAATGTCTTGAAAGATGTCACCGTCAGTGAAGAGGTCCATGACCACAGCGATGACCTGGGTGGGGAAGGGCACTGGTGGGGCATGCAGTGTCTACACACCCACAGAGGCAAGCCCGCTCAGACGGGACCACCTCGCCCTGGGGTCACTTGTGGCCAAGAGCCAAAATCTCCACCTGCACCATTCCTGGGGCTTCACCATTCACCTTTGAGCACATCTGAGCCCTGGAGATGGGCCTGGGGGTGCAGGCCATGTGCTTGTACTTCCTCCTGGACAAATCCCCACCTCCCCATCCTGGGGGTCTTCTAGCAGCCCTTAAGAAGCTATATCGGAGCTGGGTGAGGTGGCTCATACCTGTAATCCCAGCACTTTGGGAGGCCAAGGCAGGTGGATCACCTGAGGTCAGGAGTTTGAGACCAGCCTGGCCAACATGGTGTAACCCTTTATCAAAAATACAAAAAATGGGCTGGGCATGGTGGCAGGCACCTGTAATCCCAGCTACTCAGGAGGCTGAGGCAGGAGAATTGCCTGAACCCGGAGGCGGAGGTTGCAGTGAGCCGAGATTGTGCCATTGCACTCCAGCCTGGGCAACAAGAGCGAAAAAAAAAAAAAAATTACCCAGGCGTGGTGGCGGGCACCTGTAATCCCAGCTGCTGGGGAGGCTGAGGCAGGAGAATTGCTTGAACCTGGGAGGTGGAGGTTGCAGTGAGCCAAGATCATGCCGCTGGGAGGTGGAGGTTGCAGTGAGCCAAGATCATGCCACTGCATTCCAGCCTAGGTGATACAGTGAGACTCTGTCTCAAAAAAAATGAACTGAACTGAACTGAAGTGAAATGAAATGAAATGAGCCATATCATGGGAGATCTAGGGGGCTGAAGAAAGTTGCTCCTGACACCCTAGAAAAACACGCAGGCACAAGGAGATGCCATTACTGATACCAGGGGTGGGCTCATGTCTGTGAGCCACAGATCTGCTCTAACATCACTTTCTCAGCAGGCCTGGATGCGCCAATGGCCTTGCAGCTGTGCGAAGCTCTGTGCTTCCCCAGGCACAGATCCAGGCAGAGCTCCTGCTGGCCTGGATTCCCTTGGCCTTCAGGTGTCCATCCCATACCACCCCATCCTCAAATCAAAGTCACTGCTCAGGACCCTTCATTTACAAAAATCGGCCCTGAGTGTCCACCCTGGAGGCAAGGTTTATGCAGCCCAAGGCCGCTCCACCTTTCCAGCCACAGCTACTTCCAGCTTCCTACACAAACCATGCTCCACACTCCAGCTGAAGGCTTTCTTATTGGCCCAAACACCATGCATGCGATGCTGAGGAAAAGGCCTCGGCTTTGGGGTCGGAGAGATTTTAACTGTGGATCCACCACTTCCTATTTGTGACCTTAGGCAAGTCACTTAACCTTAATGAGACTCTGTTTCCTCATCTGCAAAGTGAGGATACCTTGTATTTTACACTTTTTCCCTGAGGATTAGGGATAACTTTGCAAGCAGCAAACACAACGCCTGGCAAGTCGTAAGTCCTCAGTTAACGGTAACTGCTATACAGTCCAGGAAGTCGGTTTGCCTTCACAACTGAAAGGACCGACTCTTAAAGTCAGGAAGACCAGGCTAGTATCCCCATGCCACGGCCTGCCCAAGCTTCTTTGGCTGCAAAATAGAGCTAATAACTGCACCTAGATCTCAAAGGGTTGTCCCAGGACTAAGTGAGATGCACCACGAAAGTGCTGAGTGCAGGGCCGGGCGTGGTGGCTCATGCCTGTAATCCCAGCACTTTGGGAGGCCAAGGTGGGTGGGTCACTTGAGGTCAGGGCTTTGAGACCAGCCTGGCCAACATGGTGAAACCCCATCTCTACTAAAAATACAAAAATCAGCCAGGCATGGTGGCAGATGCCTGTAATCCCAGATCCTGGGGAGGAAGCTAAGGCAGGAGAATCGCTCATTGCAACCCAGGAGGCGGAGGTTGCAGTGAGCTGAGATTGCACCATTGCACTCCAGCCTGGGGGACAAGAGTGAGGCTCCATCCCCCCCCCAAAAAAAAGAAAGAAAGTGCCGAGTGCCCACCTGGCACCAGGTGCACTCAATCAGCCTCCGTCACGGTTGTGCCACCACCTTCACATGTGTGCTCTGCCATCACTCTGACTCTAAAGACTCCAGTGCCCTGCCCTACACAATACCATTTAAAGTTCTTCACAGCTCTTACATTTTGAGAAAGACAAAACAAACAAACAACAACAACAACAACAAAAACTGTTTTATCTGAAGAATGAGAGGCCCTTTAAATTACCAGGCCCAGAGAGGCATTTAAAATGTGATAGCAGCCAGATACAGTGGCTCATGCCTGTAATCCCAACACTTTGGGAGGCTGAGGTGGATGGATCACCTGAGGCCAGGAGTTTGAGACCAGTCTGGCCAACATGGTGAAACCCTGTCTCTACTAAAAATACAAAAATTAGCCAGGCGTGGTGGCAGGCGCTTGTAATCCCAGCTACTTAGGAGGCTGAAGCAGGAGAAATGATTGAGCTAGGAAGGTGGAGGTTGCAGTGAGCCAAGATTGCGCCACTGCACTCCAGCCTGGGGGACAATGCGAGACTCCATCTTAAAATAAAATAAAATGAAATAAAATAGCTGTCATGTCTCACTCCCCTTCAAGCTAAATAATTACTATTAGTAAGTGGCTTGAAGCCACTTGCTCTATGAGGCCTCTAGACTGACTCTAAGTAGCCATAAAATGCTACACAGTTCAACAAGGTAGGCTGGGCACAGTGGATTACATAGTTCAACAAGGTAGGCTGGGCACAGTGGATTACACCTATAATCCCAGCACTTTGGGAGGCTGAGGCAGGAGGGCTGCTTGAGCTCAGGAGTTTCAGATCCACCTCAGCAACATAGCAAAACCCTGACTCTACAATACAAAAATTAGCTAGGCATGGTGGCGCATGCCTGTAGTTCCAGCTACTTGGGAGGCTGAGGCAGTAGGATTGCTTGAGCCCATGAGATTGAGACCGCAGTGAGCCATGATGGCACCACTGCATTCCAGTCCAGCCTAGGCAACAGAGTGAGACTCTATCTCAAAAAGAAAAACAAAGAAACAATGTATAGCCAATCACTGACAACGCTGTTTCTGTAAACCAATGAGACTTCCTGACCAATGACTTTGGTTGTCCCCCCCATCTACCCCCAACCCCTGCCAAATCCTGATTTCATCCTTTTTTCTTTAAAAACTTGAGCCTCCCCAAGGAAACCTGGAAGTGTGTCCTGGGATGCCATCCTAAATCTCGGCCCAAATAAACTCTCTATGCTAATTTTGCCTCAGCATCTTCCTTTGAGGTTGATACTGTGATAATCACTCATGAAGGGAGAATGAATTCTTTCTGAGCCCCACAGGCAGAGAGAGGACCTAAAGACAAATAAGCTACGGCGCCGTTTCAAGGGGTTAATCCAAGTGGAATGACAAGACCTTTGCACAAAATAACTAAGACATGAGATAAATGAGATAAATGCCTTTAAGAGCGTGACATGTGATGTGGGGTTGGGGGGGGGGTGGGTGGGTGAGCGGAGAGATTACTTCTAGCCAGGGGAGAATAAGAAAGACTTTACCAAGGAAGCTGAACTGTGAAGGATGGGAAGCCCTTGGCACCGAGAGAAAGAAGCAGGAGGAAGATCGAGCAGGAAGGTTGTCTGGGCTGCCTTGCACGAGTGTGTCCTGCACACGGGCACTGGCTGAGGAGGGGGTGCATCTGCCCTGGGAAGGGTCGCCTTTTTCTAATCTACGTACAGGTGTCACGTGGCCTAGCAGGGGCCTGCAAGGGGAGCATTTCAGGGAAAGGGCACAGCACAAACAAAGGTACCGTGCTGGTTAATTTTATGTGTTCGCTTGGCTGGGCAAACATTATTCTGGATGTTTCTATGAGGGTGTTTTTTTTGGATGAGATTAACATTTAAATCACTGGACTTCGAGTAAAGCAGATTACCCTCCGTAATGTGGGTACGTCTCGTCCAATCCACTGAAGGCCTTAGAAGAAAGACTGAGCCACCCTGGGCAGGAAGGAATTCCACCAGCACACCGCCTCGAACTGCAGCTCTTCCCAACGTCTCCAGCCTGACAGTCCATCCTGCAGGCTTTGGCCTCGCATCTCCATTATCCCATGAGCCAATTCCTTAAAATCAATCAATCTCTGTCTCTTGGTGGATCTCTCTTACACACACACAAACATGCCCATCCAGTTGGTTCTGTTTCTCTGGAGAACCCTGACTAATACAGGCACTGAGGATGGGAATTAACATGTACTAAATACTTTCAGTGCACCCTAGGCTGTTTCCTGTGCTTTAGGTAAATTTTCTAATCTGATCCTCACAACTATTTTGCGAAAGGGTTATTCCCACTTTACAAATGAGGAAGTGAACACATAGGGGCTATAGTCCTATGTCCAAGGTTATAAAGCTGCCATGTGGCAGAGCAAGGAACTCAGTCCTAGGTGGCTCCAGGGTCTTCATTTCACTGCTTCCTAGAGATGGGATTGCTAGGAGATACTTCAGACACATTGAATCAAAAACTGGCTGTTTAAAAAGACTAAACAAGACAGACAAACTTCTGGCAAACCGACAAAAAAGGAGGAGACGTAAATAAAATACTGAATGAAAAAGAAGAAATTACTACCGACATAATAGAACTTTAAGGAATTGTAAACATGGTAAAAAAGAATATTAAGGCCAATTACATGCTAATGCAAATGAAAATGCACATGACATAAGAGTGCACTTAAAAAAAATGAACTAAACAAAATATACCGTAACCAAGTAAAGTTTATCCTAAGAATGTTAAGGGTGACTCAACATCAGAAATAGTATCATTTTAATTTAAAACATTTATGGGGTCACGAGGAGGAAATCATATTTATCTTAGTAATTTTACAAAGTATTCAATAAACCTAGATCCCTCCTTGTGATTATAATTCTTAGAAAACAAGAAATAGGAAGGATCTTCCTTAACTTGATAAGCTCTATCTACCAAAAACCCACATGAAACATTTTACTTAACAGAGAAACTTATGATGTACTCCCTTTAAGTCTCAGAGGATACTGTCACCACTACAGTTCAACACAGTATTGGAGGTCCTCACCAATGCAATAAGACAAAAAAAAAGAGAAAATGAAAAGAAAAAAAAGAAAAGAAATACGAGACATAAGGATTAGGGGAGACAAAACTACCAGTATTTAAGAATAATACAATTTTCACAGAAAATCCAGTAGAACAAAGAGAAAAGCAATTAGAATTAATAAGATAATTCAGCAAAATTGCCAGTTCCAAGAAAAACTTACGAAAACCAATAGCCTTCTTCTATTCCAGCAATAATCAACCAAAAGAAAGAAAAAAGAAAACAAAAGAAGGAATGAAAGAAAGAAAGAAAATAAGATCCATTCCCAGTTAAAACCTAACCACATGGCATTTGGAAATAAATACCTTCAGGAAGAAATACTGGAAAGTCTATGAAAGGACATTTTAAAATATGTGAATAAATGAAGCAATAAATCATGAAAAGATAATATGATTTAATATTTAAAAAATCTAATACGCTCCATATTAATAAAATTCAATGAAATTCCATAAAAAGCTCAGTAAATGCTTTTGAGAAACTCAAATACTTGTAAGATATAAAGAAGAATAAAGATCCACAAATAGCCACATCGACTTTGAAAAGGAAAAGCTAAAAGGGAACGCTTGTCCTATAGAGAGTAAGGCATACTACAGAACCACAGCATTAAGAATTGTACTACTTGTACTACTTAAGTAGGAAGGAACTGACCAATAAACCCATGGAAAAGAATGGTGAGACCAGAAGTATACACACAAACACATATATACATGTACACATACACAAAACTTTATGTACGATAGGGGTAGAATCACAACTCAGTGGAGAAAAAAAATGCCCTTTAGCAGATGCCACTGGGAAAACTGGCTTACTACATAGAGAAAAACAGAGACGGATCCATCCCTACTTCACACCACATGTAAAGGAAAATTTCAGGTAGGCTAAGTACTTAAACGTGAAAGATATAACTAATAAGGGAGTTGACGAAATGCAAGAAAATATCTTCATGACATGGGGTAAGAAAGACTCTCTTAAGTTCCCAAATGCACAAACCATGAAGGAAAATGAAATTATGCTAATAAGTATGTAAAAAGGAGCTGTCTTTTTTTTTTTTTTTTTTTTGAGATGGAGTCTCCTTTGTCATCCAGGCTGGAGTGCAGTGGCACGATCTCAGCTCACTGCAACCACTGCCTCCCAGGTTCAAGTGATTCTCATGCCTCAGCCTCCCAAGTAGCAGGGATTACAGGTACACACCATCACGCCCATCTAATTTTTGTATTTTTAGTAGAGACAGGGTTTCACCATGTTGGCCAGGCTGGTCTCAAACTCCTGACCTCAAGTGATCCACCTGCCTTGGCTTCCCAAAGTGCTAGGATTTCAGGCATGAGCCCCTGCACCAGGCAAAATAAGTAATCTTCATTAGTAATCAGAAAAATTCAAATTAAAACAAAGAGATGGCCGGGTGCAGTGGCTCATGCCTGTAATCCCAACATTTTGGGAGGCCAAGGCAGATGGATCACCTGAGGTCAGGAGTTCGAGACCAGCCTGGCCAACATGGTAAAACCCCGTCTCTACTAAAAATACAAAAATTGGCTGGGCATGGTGGCACATGCCTGTAATCCCAGCTACTCGGGAGGCTGAGGCAAGAGAATTGCTTGAATCCAGGAGGTGGAGGTTGCAGCGAGCCGAGATCGCACAATTGCACTCCAGCCTGGGCGACAAGAGCAAAACTCCATTCCAAAAAAAAAGGGAAAGGAAGAGACCACTTTACAACTATGAGAGTAATGAAAAATCAGAAAATTGGATAATCCAAAATATTGGTAGGTGGAGGAAGGGGGACCTTTGTCACTGCTGGTGGGTGGGAACACTGGTGCAGCTATTCTGTAGAGCAACAGGCAGAAGTTAGTGGATTTGAGCATGTGCATAGCTACAAGCCAGAAAAGCCACTCTTGGCCATGCACCCCTGGGAATCTCTTGGATCTTTGCACAGGTCTATATGGGGCCAGAACAAATATGTTCCCTGCATCTTTCTTTGGGATAGCAAGGAGCTGGCAACAACTTAGATGTCTATTTCTAGAAGACTGGGTAAGGAAAATGTGAGGAATGTGATAGAATGTTTTACAGCAGACAGAAGCGCCGAACTAGTTCCATGTGTCGTAACTTGGATAATTTCTTTTAAAATGGATAGTTCAAATGAAAATGTTAATGAGTGAGCTCTATAGCCTAATACCATTTATGTAAATAAAAACATACTACAGGCCGGGCGCCGTGGCTCACACCTGTAATCCCAGCACTTTGGAAGGCTGAGGTGAGCAGATCACCTGAGGTCAGGGTTTGAGACCAGACTGGCCAACGTGGTGAAACCCGTCTCTACTAAAAATACAAAAATTAGCCGGGCATGGTAGCACATACCTTTAATCCCAGGGAGGCTGAGGAAGGAGAATGGCTTGAACCCTGGAGGTGGAGGTTGCAGTGAGCTGAGAAAGTGCCACTGCACTCCAGCCTGGGCAACAGAGCAAGACTCCATCTCAAAAAAACAAAACAAAACAGCACAGCACACTACATAAAATAATACTGCACACTTTTCAAGGATACAAAGATGTCTGAGGAAATATGCTGAACACATGAGGGTGGCTGCCTGTGGAAGGAGAAAGGTAAAGTAAGAGGCCTTCCAAGGCTCGCCGGTGGCAATGTGCTGTGAACTAAGGTGCACAATCAGCATTTTGCACTTGGGGTCCAAAATAGCCAACCAAACAACCAAAAATCACATTCAAGTCCTCCAGTTGGGCTGGCACAGTTCAGGGCAGGTTTGCGTAGGTATAAGGGTGAAGGTACATGGGCTGGATACGAAGGGTTTGAACACAACGTGCAGAGTTCTGGCTTCATTCCACCAGCAATGCAGTTTCCAGGGCTCTGATACTTGATCGCCATCTCCGAGTGCGCCTGATAGTTTATCTCCCACGGGCTGTCTAGGCCAGAGTTCCCTGTCCTCCTCTCATTTCTGAACACTCCAAGGTATCCAGCTTAGAGTGGACCCATGTTGCTGAGGACACCTTGACCGGTTCACAGAAGCATGTCTCAGGTTCACACGCTTACTTTTGCTTTGTGGTTGAAAAATTAAGCAGGGAAGCTGGCCTGTCCTAGCCCCACCTGCCCAAGGATGTCAGGAGAGGCAGCAGTCCCCACAGCCTGGCTTTCGCGAGTCGGACTGTGACGCCCTGGTGTGAGCCAGCCATCTGTGTCACTACCAATTAAACAATGAAATATCTGTAGTAGAAAAAAAAATCAATTGCTGGCTGACTCCTGCAATCTAGTTGTGGAGAAGTGATAATTACCCTCCGCTTTGGTCTCTGAGGGCCCCGCTTTGACATTCAGCTCTGCAGCGTCAGGCCCAGGGGAACCAGCTCCCCACTCTCTCCGCTTGGGTCTTTCACTGAGCACGTGATTCTCCACACCGAGCGAACTTCAAAGCTCCCAGTGTAGATGGAAAATCGGGTTTAAAAACAGGACATCATGGGCTCAGAACCCAGGGAAGCAGATTTTGTTGGGGGAGGAAATCACGCCCCCTCCAGCTGGCTACCCACCCCTGGCGTCCTTTGCCTGGTTACCTACTGATGCACAATGCCTGGGGAGAGAGGTTAATTCGAGGTGGCAGCAGTTTCTATAAGCCATCGCAGGCGCGTTGGCAGACAGCCTCTGATGTTGTAAGACTTCTCATGGGGTGTTTTGTGAGCTCACCGTCTCCTCATCTGATATCCTGCCTGGACGGCAGGATGGGGAGTGAAGGCCGGGAGGGAGCCTCCAAATGCCCCTCTCCTGCCATCCAGCTTTAGTTAAACTGCCAGCGTTTCCAATTCTCTTTCTGGACTCCGTAATTACCGTCAGATAACAAAAATGACAAGAGGGCTCCACCTGGCCCCCGTACCCCACATGTGTTTGGATGACCCAGACTAGAGGAGGCATGGCTCTGCCAGGTGTCCACATCCACAGGGCTGACTGCGGCTTGGATGTGTCCCTCAGTCACACAGGCACTCCCCAGATCAACAACCCCCCAGTCACTCTGGCCAGAAGCCCAGGCCTACCAGCCTCCTCCTCCTCCCCACCTACCAAATCCATCAGTCACTGAATCCAGCAGGCCCCACCGCGGGCACCTTCTCAGGGTCAATCCTTTCTGTCCCCACTGGTACCGCCTCTGCTCGGACCCCAGCTTGGACCCTCCTCCTTTCCTACCACACTTCTAGGAGCTTCCTAACTGCTCTCTCCTGCTTACATCTACCCTCCGATTCATCCTCCACAGCAGGACGCAAACCGAGATGCATGGGTAGAGAGAAACAACACCATCCGTCCCCTTGCCCTGCTGACGTGGAGCTCAGGACTCTGGGGTGGGATAGGCTGCTGTTGCCTGCCAAGAGCCCCAGCTTCGCCCCTTCTGTGGGTATGAAAAAACAAAAGGCCACAGGCCAAGCTTGGTGACCTTGGGGGGCCTGTTGGTGACAGTCACTTCTCCTGGAGAAGGAAGGGAAGCAGCTAGGGACACTTTCCCACTGATTACCTACCCATGTGCGCCTGGGGCCGAGTTGCCTCCCATGCCTGCCGTGCCTGCCTCCCAGGGCTGTTGGAAGGCTCGGATGAGATCATGCCCACGAGATCCCACGAAAACGCTGTGCAGTTATGAGGGATCGTTTTATAACAACCATTTTATAACTATAAGGCAAATGGGAGGAACTCCCCACATCTGAAGCCGTAAGGTCCCTCAGGGTGGAGAGGACAGCAGCTGAGCAAACAGGTCAAACTGCTGTCTCCCAGAATGGCCATCTGTCTGGCAGTCCAGGGCAGTTAGTCTATCTGGAACTAGAGGGCAGTCCTTTCCTTTCCCATGGAGGGTAGAGCTGGGTCTTCCTGCAGCCTCTGACTCAAACATCTCCAGCTGTGGAATTTCCTTTTTTGATCTCCCCAAACAGAGGATCAAGGGCAGGTTGTCAAACTCCAGTATGTAAAGAATCACCTGGGAGCAGGGATGGGGGTATGCCTATTGAAGATGCAGATTCCATCCTCAAAAACTTGAATTCAGCAAAGGCCCAAGAAAATGCATTTTAACAGCAGCCTCCGTCCTCCACCCCCACTCAGGTCACTTGAATGCACGGGGGGAATGTGTCACACTTTGAGTGAAGGCTGCTGTGTGCAGGATAATATACAGTCAGGAAGCAGAATGTCTTACTGGTTGTTTGGCTTTGAGTGAGTCATTTACTGGGCCTCAGTTTCCTCATTTTAGAATGGGGAGGTGATGCCTTTACAGGGCTGTTCTGAGCTTTGAATGAGATTCTGCAACAGCGTGGTACTTGTCCTGCTGTGAGTGATGGGTAAATGCAGGTGCCCTCTTCTCTCCTCAGTGATGGAGCCAGAACAAAGGGGCCACCACTTCAGGGGAGGGGGCGAGAAAGGAGAGGGCCAGTGGGGGGCCCGCTGAGCTCCCGGGGAGCCAGGCAGCCAGTGCCTCCCGCGGCACAGACATCAAGGTGTGGATGTCGTTCCTCTGCTCAATGCCATGCCCAGCAGGCCCAGCCCACGGTGGTGATTAAAGCCCAGGGAACACGACATTTCCAGGAAGGTCAAAACTTGAACTAATTGAGGGGAAGGGCAGCCCAATTAAGGAATAACCCACATGATGAACTGTTCACCTAGCCATACCAGGTGTCTACACTCATGCTGAATGTCGCAACGCACAGCTAAGAAAGCCGCTGCCAGAGTAAAGTATCTCAAGGCGGGCTGCGGGCAACCAGAGCAACTTCCAGCTGGCCCGGCCATCACCGCAGCACAGAAGGGTGCTCTATGGAGACGATGCATCCAGGAGAGGGTGTCATAAGTACTCTGGGTACACTGCAAAGACTGTCACCAAGACTGCAACAGGCCCCTTCTGAATTATCACCAATTTTTACGCCAGTAGAGTGGGAACCACTAAACAACAAACTTTCTCTTAAGTTCCCCATGTACATACCCTGGGGAGACAGCAAGAGAGGAGAGGAGACAGGAGGAAGAGAGGAGAGGAGAAGGAGCGGAGAGGGAGAGGAAGAGAAGAGGAGAGGAGAAGGAGAGGAGGGGAGGAGGGGACAGGAGAGGAAAGGACAGGACAGGAGAGGACAGGACAGGAGAGGACAGGACAGGAGAGGAGGCTTCACAGCTGCCCACAGGAGGGGCTCCTGCTGCATGACCCCCACAGAACACCCCTTTAACTTCCTCCCATCCCTGGTCTCTAGATTTACATCGCTAAATAAAACAGTACAGAAGTGTACTGCAGTGGGGAAAGTGCCAGAGATTCCACACTGACTGTGAGGCCGTGGGCAAGTTACTGAAGCCCTCTGAATTCCACCTGTAAAATGAGGCTACTTCATGGTTCTATGAAGATGAAAAGAAATGTGATCAAGCCTAGATAAAAATCTTGCCTGGTGCCTGCCACAGCTGGCTGAGCTCTGTCCTTCCTCTGGGACAAGGCCTGACACACAGTAGGTGCTCAGGGTCACCTTGCAGCAATGCTAGTTCATGCTGCCCTGACTGTTCCCTTCGTGGCAGATGGACCCCATAACACAACCCAAGCGCCCTGTTTCCCTGCCCACTCAGAGGCTCCTGACTGCCTACAGTCAAGTCGAAGGCCCTCAGCCTGGCTGAAGACTCTTCATGTGCTTCCAACCCAAAGAGGCATTTATCCACTTTCTCCCCAGATAATCAGCTCATACCCCACAAGATTATTTGATGTTCTCCAAACTCACCCAGCAGGCTCTGGCTCGTGCCTTAACTCACAGTGTCACCCCCTAAGCCTGTAGTGATGAGAATACTCGTTGTCGAGGTCCTTGTTTCACTCTTCCCAGGGCTGTCCCAGGATCGTCCTCTGTCCCCTGTTCCCAGTGTAGTGTGTGCCTTCCCTAGGATGCATGTCTGCCCAGGATCATCCTCTGTCCCCAGTCCCCAGTGTAGCGTGTACCTTCCCTAGGATGCATGTCTGCCCAGGGCTGTTTCTGTCTAGGCACATGGGGGTGTCTCCCCATCTGTCCACAAGGGGTGGGGGACAGAGCCCCGCCATCGTTCTAAACAGAATGCCTTCACATAGGCTTCCCTTGGGGGGCTGAGATGTGGGTTGGGCCTGAGTCCTGGTCCACCAAGAAGGCAGAGCAAAATCCAGAGCTGCAATAGCTTTTTTTTTTTTTTTTTTGAGATGGAGTCTCGCTCTGTTGCCCAGGCTGGAGTGCAATGGTGCAATCTCTGCTTACTGCAACCTCTGCTTCCTAGGCTCAAGCAATTCTCCTGCCCCAGCCTCCCGAGTAGCTGGGATTACACCACACCCGAGTAATTTTTGTATGTTTAGTAGAGACGGGACTTCACCATGTTGGCCAGGCTGGTTTCAAACTCCTGACCTCAAATGATCTGCCCACCTCAGCCTCCCAAAGTGCTGGGATTACAGGCATGAGCCACGGCACCTGGCTGCAACAGGGTCTTGTTCCCCACTTGGAGGCGAGGCTGCCCCCACCCCAGCAGCAGGGCATCTGTGCTTCATCAGCTGGGGCTTCCCAGCTATCTGTGGCCACATTCCATCGTCTTGGGCTCACTAATTAGACATCATAAAACACCGGGCTCCCTCCCTATGCTGGCAGCAGCAGAGCCCAATTCCACCCAGCCAGGCCGCTTCCTCTCCGAGAGCCCTCCACCTCAGTGTGGGGCTCTGATCCCGACCCTGCAGGTCAGGTCTCCCTGCTGCACCCCCTGGGGCTCACTCCCTCTTAGGCTGACCCTGTGAGGCCACCACTCTTGACAAGGTTGAATGAAGGAGGGTGTATGTACAAAGGAGACCCAGGCTGGCTCTCCAGAGGAGGAAGACAGATGGCACCCATGTGAGCAAGGCCAGCTAATTCAGCTGTGAACAACCACGTGTCGTGACCTGCCAGGGAGTAAGCAGAGCAATTCTTTGTAAGATCCTAGGCCGGCTTTTCCCTGCCCCACGGCAAGCTTCTGAGATGACTTTCCCGGCACTAAGTTGGTGTTAATTAGTGAAAATTATCTAATGCAAGCTCATTTTAACATTAGCTTAAAGCCAAACATAATTAGAAAGATAAATCAGCTGCTAAAAAAAAAAAAAATCCAATGACGATACACAAACGATTTTTAGGATCATCTGCTGGTTTGCGTTACTAGCCTTGAGCTCTCACATAGACAGAGCGAGGCAGGTAGTGAGGTAGCTCACAAAGTATCTGCCAAGGTATTTCTTGATCTATCAGGGTAAGACAAATAGAGTTGGCAGTTTGCCTGGGAGGTGATGAGACGCAGCAAGGATAACTCTGTGGCTATTGCCAGATGATGTTACCTGGGAGGGCTTCCCTAGTGAGGCAAGTTGAGAGTGCAGGGAGGGATATGGTTGAAAGTGGTCAGGAGGGCATTCAAGTGATGGGAACATGGGAACAGTGTGAGTCCATGGGCCCTGGGCCTCCAGTTTTGTACACAGCCTGCCCTGCCCTTCCACAACTGGCTGATTCAGCCATCAATTCCCAGGAAGCCTCCGTTCACCTAGAGCTCAGTACAGGTGCACAAGCCTGAGAACCAGACACATTTCGGTTCCCATCTAGCGTCCTATTTACTGGTGGTGTGACCTTATCCTCTCTGAACCTCAGTTTCCTCATCTGCAAAATGAAAAGCTGCTGGATTGTTGTTAAAAAATTAAATGGAATAGGCTAGGCACGGTGGCTCACGCCTGTAATCCTAGCATTTTGGAAGGTCAAAGAGGGTGGATCACTTGAGGTCAAGAGTTTGAGACCAGCCTGGCCAATATGGTGAGACCCCATCTCTACTAAAAATACAAAAATGAGCTGGGTGTGGTGGCTTATACCTGTAATCCCAGCACTTTGGGAAGCCGAGATGGGTGGATCACCTGAAGTCAGGAGTTCGAGGCCAGCCTGGGCAACATGGTGAAACCATGTTTCTACTAAAAATACAAAAATTAGCCAGGTGTGGTAGCACACGCCTGTAGTCCCAGATACTTGGGAGGCTGAGGTGGGAGAATCGCTTGAACAGAGGTTCAAGGCAGAGGCAGAGGTTGCAGCGAGCCAAGACGGAGTCATTGCACTCCAGTCTGGGAGACAGACCCAGACTCCCTCTCAAAAAATAAAATAAAATAAAATAATTCTAAAAGGGATGGCATTTGCCTAGCACTTATATACTCAATAAGTAATAGCTATCAATATCCCCACCCCCACCACTGTGCTGTATTTTCTTTTTGTCACCCCACACCCCCCTGCTCCGCCACCATTAGACTTAAGGCAGAGTCCTCATTGTAAATTTCTAGTTCCTGGCACATAGTTGGGTCTCAGTGAAACACGGTGAGTGAATGAGCAAATGCAGGGAATCTCCAGGAGGTCTGGGAGCCCTCCCGGGGGTGGGGGGTGAATTAAGGAAACTCACAGCCTGTCTTCAATGGCCCACCGAAAGGTAGAGAGTTCTAGGTCCCACCTCCGCACCCCCATCTCCTGACTCACTGCTGAAAAATAAATAAATAAAATAACACTTATCGGGAGCCTCCCACATGCCTTGCCAGGACTGTGAGGAGCCCGGCAGAATGATGACCGGCGTGCAAGCTGTGCCGGGGATGTGTTTGCAGATTACTGGAAACGTGGGCCAGAGAGACTAATAATTAGAAAAGCCATAGGCTCTCTTCCAGGGCTAAGATTATGGGATCATTAGCAAGTCCACAGACTCCACCGATTTCAGAGAATGAAAAAGGAAACTGGGAAGGGCAGCAGCCCCAGCTGAGGCCGGCTGGTCATGGCACCTGGCATGGTGTGTGGGGGTTGGGGCGGGCAGGAATGGCTAGAATGACTCAGCCTGGGGGACGGCCCAGGACAGCTCCAGGAGCAGGGGCAGGTGGTCAGCCAGGACGCAGCCCTGGGCTCGTTTGCTCTCTGCCCTGCTCCCCACCTCCCCCAGCTCGGATTGGAAACTTGTCCCCAAACAGGCTCTGCTTTGTATGCTCTAAGAAAAGGGAGGTAGATCTGGCCACCAGCCAAGGTGAGGCAGCATCCCTGAGGTTGAGAAGATGGAAGGACTAATAGTTGCTGGACTGGGGGACTCACTTCAAGGTCTCAGCCTGTCAGGGAGGGGCATTAAGTCCCAGGGGGCCAGAAAGTGGCCATAAAGAGGACAATCTAGGTCTCTGGAGAAACTACCTGTACCCAGCTTCCCTATATTACCTGCCTCAATGTCACTGGGCAGGGGCAACCCTCTTCTCCAGCCTTGGCACAGAATGGAGCAGCTGGCAGTTGTGTACTTGTCTGTCTCTAGAACTGGTCCAAGAGCCTCCCAGGGCCTGGCTGGTGACATACAGACTTTGAATGTTTCTGGGAGTTTTAGAGGGAAGAGATGGCCCCAGAGGACAATTCCCAAGGACAACTGTCGTGGATGGACACCACCTTGAGCTGAGACCTGGGTGGAATCTCCCCCAGCCTCTTCTGAGTTCTGCCACCTTATGCTTTCCCAGAGCCTCAGGGAAAATATCCCTTCCTTTGCAAGGTGCTGAGGATTGGATTAACGAAACGCAATGGCACGCAGGGCACCAATCCCGTCACTCAGCATTAGCCCTTTTTCAGAGAAATCCCTTGACTGCACGCATCACTCACCTTTCTCAAAGCGATTTCCCATAGCCTTACACTAAGTTCTCAGAACAGTGTGTGGAAATAAGCAAGAAGGCAGGAATTATCCCCATGTTAGAGATGCAGAAACAGAGGCCAAGCAAAGCCAAATGATGTACCCCACATCACCCAGGGAGCTAGGAAAGAGATGGCCAGGGCAAAAACAACGATTCCCAGGCTCCTGGCTCCCAACCGCGTGGGCTCCCTCCACCTGCCAGTGGCCTGGGCTTCGGAGACCTCCACCCAACAGAACTGGCTTTGCTACCATGAACCTTCAAGAAGTCATGAAGTTTACTGAGGCCCCACCTTGTACTTCTGAACTTTCTGGGAAACACCCATCCTCAGAGGTTCAGGGACCCAAAGCATCCGATTTCAGAGGAGCCAACTCTCCCCTCCTCTTCTCCAAAGAGGGAAACACGGCCCAAGGCCACGATGACATCACGGTTAACCATCAGCAGCCCCACCCTCTTGTTCCAATGAAAGCTTTAGTTCTCCAGAACTAAAAGAGCTTGGGGAGTTTTTCCAGGCTGCCCTCGGGCTCTCTGGGCTGGGCAGTAGTCTGGCCCTTCAGGATGACCGTGTGTGGGGAACATCCTTGGGGGACCCCTGCTTTAGGAACAAGGGAGCCTCTGCACCTTCCTGCTTTATCCCTCTCTGCCCATGCCAGATCCCAGCATAGATCCTGGGCTGAGAATTCCAACACCACAGCCTCCTAAAGGCAGCTCGGAGGCCGGCAGAAGACTGCCCTTACCAACTACATACGGCCCACCACCACCATTATCAGGCCAACAGATCAATGCAGTGAGCGAGTGGGAGGGCTGTGGGCAGCCACTCCTGTCTCGCTCAAAGGTGGAAGCAGGAAGCACACCTGCACAGGGTCTTTGGCCCTCCCGATTCGCCTACCTCTAATCTCCTGGGTTTAATCTCACCCTAACTTCTTGGGAGAAAATTTGGCTACCCTTCCCTCCCCTGCTCTGCAAAAAAAGAAGACAGCAGTTACTTTCTAACATAGTGAACATTTATATGATACTTTCCAGTATCCTCAGCTTTCACACATGGTTTCTCCCTTGTCTTTCTTTGTTTTGTTATTTATTTATTTTGAGTTAGAGTTTCACGCTGGTACCCAGGCTGGAGTGCAGTGGTGCAATCTCTGCTCATTGCAACCTCCACCTCCTATGCTCAAGCGATCCTCCCACCTACCCACCTCAGCCTCCAGAGTAGTTGGGACTACAGGTACACACCACCACATCTGGCTAATTTTTGTACTTTTTGTAAAGATGGGGATTTGCCATGTTGCCCAGGCCGGTCTCAAATTTGTCAGCTCGAGCAATCCGCCCACCTCTGCTTCCCAAAGTGCTGTGGACAAGAGCCACCATGCCCCACCCTCCTTCGTTTTTCAAAACCATCCAGGAAGCTCGGTATTATCTTCCCCATTTTATCAGCCAGGAGCCTTAGAGAGGGAGGTGATTTGCTCAAGGGAACACAGTGAGTAAGTGGTCAGATGCGGGCAGAAATCAAGAGGCAAAATGCACTCTCCCAAAGCAAACCTTGTGGACCTTCTGGATTGAAAATTGAATCGACAAAATACCAAGGCAGAGGTGGCCTCTTAGCGAGGCCTTGAAGGAAAAGGGACAAACCCAATGACAGGCAGAGGTGGGTTAGGGACCAGCCTGGCTGGTAACCCTCTTTCCTCAACCAAAAAGCCTGCCTGGATGAAATCAAGACCTTTCAACTTCAGATCTTGTCTTCTGTTTTTGACATGAAGCTGGTCCACTGCTCAGAAATGCCAGCTCCTTCAATCATTGATCAAGCATAAGAGAGAGAGAGACTCAGAACTCAACAGCCAATTCGTCCAGGGCTTGCCAGGAATACCTGGACAGGCCAGGGCAAGATCTCAGAAGGGCTATGAAGTGCTTATTCTCTGGAGCTGCAGTTGTGCCATTATCCACCAGCCTTAATGCAGCAAGGACTCTGAAACAAAGCTCATGTGGCATGGCCACTTGCAGAAGGGTAGAACAGTTAGGAGTGTGTGGGGCCTGTGGGTCCCTGGGCTGCCTGAGAGGCCTCTTCTTGCTCTGTGAGTTTAAACCAGGCTTCTAAAAGGCAGCTCAGGAGCTTCTAGATAAAGTCAATTGTCCCCCTTAGATGGAAGGGGAGGAGGATAATAGGGGAAAAGAGGGAGGTAGGAAGGTTATAAGAATTGGGACCAGCTCTAAAACAAGGTGGTGAGGTGACTAATGAATGTATTGCTTGACTCTCAGAATTCAAAAACAAGTAACATTTTTAAAAATTACATGTTTTTTAAACTAGGGTTTTTGGGGGCATCTGCTTCATTGCAGTATCTCAATGTCCAGCAAAGTGCCTGGTATGGAGAAAGCGCTTGGTACTGTTGGCTAGTGTAGCTGAATGAGGGAAATGTCATTTGAGGTTAATGGGGAAAGACGGTGGTAGGCTCCCCTCAGGGGCCAGGCCCACCATATGCAAAGCTGAATCTTTTGGGGAGTTGAGCTGATGACTCCAAGACTTTGCCATGCCCAGGGGCATCTGTGTCCCAGCTGTTCACCATACCCTCCTCCCATTAGCTGCCCAGACCTCAAACCAAGGCTGCTAACCTCAGCCGGCCATGCCTCCTGCTCTGGAGCCTTTCCCTAAATCCCCTGATGCACCTCCCTCCCTGTTCCCCATATCCCCAATTTAGAGCATTCTTCTCTCCGCTGCCAGCCAGCTTGTTACGATGTGGATTAAAGGAGCTCCCCGGGGAATGTGCAATTCCACGGGGACATCTCCAGACACCTGCTTCCCCAGAGGGAAAGGAGGCCAACAGAAGACAGTTTTCAATTCTATAAACAGATAATTGATCACCTGTGACAGCTGGGGCACCGTTGGGGTACCGGAAGGGAAACTGAGAGTAAGCAGTCTCTCTCTTCCAAAGTTCCCAATTCAGGAGGGCAAAATGCACTCTCCCAAAGCAAACCTTGTGGACCTTCTGGATTGAAAATTGAATCGACAAAATACCAAGGCAGAGGTGGCCTCTTAGCGAGGCCTTGAAGGAAAAGGGACAAACCCAATGACAGGCAGAGGTGGGTTAGGGACCAGCCTGGCTGGTTACCCTCTTTCCTCAACCATCCAGGCAGGCCTTTTCCACTAATGACAACAGGAATCAAAATAGAAGCAGCTCCTAGTTAGTCATGGTTACCTACTCCAGCAGCCTCCCTCTCCTAGGTTGTGTTTACAATCTGCATGGTGTCACTGGGGTCACTGATAATCCCAACCAAGGACCCAGGGATTCTGTGTAACCTCTTTGTCCTGGTCTGAAGATAAGTCATTTCACCCTTTTGGAGCTCAGAGGGAGCCTCTGTGTAATGAAGACAAGACCCTGCCTTACGCAGCTATTGAGGTGCCAAGGAGATTGGACAGTTTGTGATAAACCAAGATGAGCTGGTTAGCTGGGTCAATCGTGCATTTGGGTGTGAGCCAGGAATGCAGGGGTTAAGGGTCAATCTTTGAGAAGTGGGTGTGGTAAACTTGCGTCTGTTCCCAAAGCAGGAGGCAACGTTCTCTAAATCCGCCCAGCAGCCTCAAAATTGGATGCCACTGGTCACAAGGGAGCCTGGGCGCAAGATGGGCGGACAGCTTGGTGTACCTCAGCTTCCTGCTGCGTTCAGACATGCCTGCAGACAGGTCCTCAGCATCAAAGGGCCTTCCCTAACCCAGTTTAGGGGCTGGGCTAGTGCCCCTCCCACCACGCCCTCTGTCCAGCACTCCTCAGACTGTATTAGATGATGGATCAGCAGAAGATTAGGCTATATAAGAGCAGAGGTGTGTTTTAGGTATCTGCTTTCCACTCAAGTATGCTTAGCACATGCAGTAAACCTCTAAATATTTGTCCAGTGGCCAAACAGATGCACAATCCTTCCAAGTTGCCAGCCCATCCAGATTGCAGTTGTTTGCTCCCCTTACTCTGGCTTTCCCAGCCTACACATGGTCTTGCTGTAAGTCCACTGCCAGGCAGTTACAATGACCTGAGTGGCCCAAGCATCAGCAACTTCCCCTGGTCTTCTTTGCTAGCGTAGCATAGGCCAGGAGATCATTTTTGGGCCCCTAAAGGTGCCCTTTCTGCTTGTAATTTAAGTAGACAAAGTCCATCATTCAGAGGCACCCAGGTAAGCAGATCACTCAAAAGGAAAAAGAAAAAAAAAAAAACAGCAGAAAAAATCCCCACCCCACAAGTAAACAGCCGAATGGCGGTTTGGGAAGGGCTTTCTGACATCTGCAGAGGCCCAGGATACAGGTCACTCAGCGGAACCTCCTCAAAGGCCCTCCTACCAGTCCACAAGGCCCCTGCTGGGCTGTTTTCTCACTGGTCCCCATCCTCAGCCCCTCCCCCGTCACCCCCCATTCATGTTCCCCTAATTAGGCTCCTTTCTCCATATTCCTGAGCACCAGGTATAGAATCATCCGCTGGCCTGTGACTGTAGGCAGGCAGCCACGGGCAACTCCTTCTGAACCTTAGTTTCCTGTCTGTGATTCAGGAACCAAAACAACACCTCACGGGGTTATTCTGAGGATTAAATGAAATAAAATGCAAAACTCTGGCACACAGTTGGATGTGTGCCTGTCCTGCTGCCTCCCCTTGGCAGTTCCCCATGTCCCTGCACGTAAACCATCTCAGTCTGCCCCACCTGGCCTCACAGCAGCCAGACTCTCACTGGAAACAAAGGAAACTCCATCCCTCGGGGCGAAAGGGGAGGAGGAAGGATCTAAGTGAATGGCCAGGGAAGGCTGCCTGCCAGCTGGACAAGCTGGCGTGGGGGTGGGGGACAGGCAGCGGTCAGAAGGTACAGCCCCTAGAGCAGAAGCTGGGTTTTTCTAGAACCAGCCACATGACCTCTGGGCAAGTCTCTTTCCTTCTCTGTGCCTTGGTTTCCTCACCTGTGAAACAGGGTCAACCTCTGTCCCAACTTCTTCACAGGGTCTTTGGGAAGAAGGGGCTGTGCAGACAGGCGGGACAGTGATTAAGGGTGGGGGCCCGGAGGTCCTGATACTTGGGTAGACACCGACAGTGTCCAACACTGTTGCTTCCTTAGGGATGGTCGCCTCCCTTGGGCCCAGTTTTAGGGTCCCCACACCAGGCCCCACACAGTACTCACCTCCCTCCACGACAGCTCTTTTTCCCTGCCAATCAAACCTCCTTGCTATTTTGAAGCAAAAAGCTCTCTTACCGAGAGACTGCCCATTCCATTTGACCCTCTCCCTTTCCAATTCTGCAACTCCCCTCTCTCAGGAAGGCTTCCCAGATGAGGCACATCCAGCCTTAAAAACTCTTTCCTTTCCAGCAGAGCCCCAGCATTTGTTAAGCCCTTGGAGGGTAAAGCCACACCGTATATCTTCTTCACGGCGAGTTAGTGCCTGGCACACAGCCGGCCCTCAGGAAATTACTGGTTAAACCTGTACTTACTGGACGGGTTCACAAGTATTCAAAGTTTCTGCTGTTAAATATTTAAAGAGTTAAAAATACCTCACTATGCAGGAGAGAGTCCTGTCATCCCACATGGGACTAGATGCCTCAGTGGCCAGGGGCCCTGTCTCCCCCTTCTCGTAACAGGGGTACACCACCTGCACTCCAGGTTGTGACCAGGCTAGCTTCATTCAAACCCCTTGCTTAATCGGACTGCAAAATTATTTCAGACACTGGGGCAGAGTAGCACAATGGTTAAGAGCATGGGCTTTGGAGTTTGGGTCCTGGCTCAGTCACTTGCTAGCTATGGGACCTCTGGCGAGAAACTTCTGAATCCTGATGTCTTTTTCTCCAAAAATAAGGAAAACACCTATTCACCCGGTTGTTGTGAAAAGCTAATGAGAAAACGCAGGTGAGTCATTAGCACAGTGGATGGCACATATTAAATGCTAAATAAATAGAGGCTTTGTTAGCATGACATCATGAGACTTGACCCCTAACCCCAGCTGCAGCCTGTATTGCCGCCTACATCCTTTTTCCCTCTTCTGTGTCCAATCTTGCCTTTTCTTTTGCAGAACACAATATACAAAGAAAACTCAGTCAGGCAGGGAGGAATTATAGAGAGGGAGGGTAGAAACGTGCGCGGTGGAAAGTTAACCCTTCCTTCTGGTAGCCAATGTAGCCAACTACCTAGATCACCCCTTCCAGGAAGATGAGCATGAACACTGGTCTTTCTAGCTCTATTTTCCCTCCTTAGGCCTCTTCAGCCTCGAGGGGAACCAGGACTCCAACCTCACTCATTGAGTGGAATTCGAGTGGTGAACCCAAGCCACTCCTGTTGTATATTCTGAACTGGGCACCAAAAGCTGCTGCTGTTTCTGAACAAATCTCAGTGTAGGGGAGACAGAGTTAGCAAATAAAAGTACAAAACGTTCCCATTCAATTTGAGTTTCAGATACACAGCAAAGAACTTTTCAGTATCGTTATGTCTCACGTCATGTTTAGGATACTAAAAAGTTATGTGTTGTTTATTGAAAGTTCAGATGTAGTGAGACATCCTATATTTGATCTGGAAGCTGCCCAGGACTCCTACTCAAAGGCATAAAGATTAAAGTCTTCAGCCTGCTCCACAGCAGACTGGCCTCACCAGCTACCCTGGAAACAGACCCTCCTTCCAACTCCCAAGCAGGACAGATATGCTAAGTATCTTTCCTGAGCTGCCGAGTCAGGTGACCTGCTGTGCCAAGGCGCCCAGCACAGGGCCAGGCACACAGTAGGTGCTCAATATCCTCCCCCGCCCCCGCCCCCCTCCCCGGCAAAGTCATTCATTCCAGGCAGCTGGGGCCTAGCACCCGGTCCAGGAGAGGCTGTGACTGTGAGGGCGCCAGCCCGGCTTTGACTACGGGAGGAGAGAGGTGGTCCAAAGAGCAGCATGGCAGAGGTGGGACCCTGAAGGTCACCGCCACCCACTCCCTGAAGTTGCTTTGACGATCACATGAGAAAGTGGCTCGGGATATGTTCTGTAAATCCCTGGGCAGCACCTAGGTTATTATCAAGACATTTGAGTGCTGCATTTTAACCACAGGGCCTCGGTCCTCAATCTTCCCTGGGGAGGAAGACTGGACAGGGAAGTTTCAGAAACACAGAGCAGAGCCAGCATCTCTGGACGCTGGAATACCGACGGTTGGCATCTGTCCAGCGCCTTGTAATTTCCCAAACACGCTCCCAGCCATTCGCTCTAGAGGCCTCACTGCAGCCCCATGAAGTAGCGGCGGGTTGGGGCCCAATTTCCAGAGGGTGTTCAGGGCGGCCTGCCCCGGGCGCTGTCTGGGAGGTGAGGCCTGGTCCAGGGGACTGGGGCCAAGGTCCTAGCGGTGAGGGGGCGAAGGTGGGGGCCTACCTTCTGGGCCTGTTGGATCATCTGCCTGACCACCTGCTTGAGGTGCGGCGCCTTCTCGTCCTTGGGGGGGTGGGTGAAGAGGGTGACCCGGCTCACGCCGCGGTAGAAACCAGTGTCCGTCCAGCCTAGGTCCAGCGGAGGCACCTCGGTGTCGGAACGGTCGGGCCAGTAGGCCAGGGACTCGCCGGACTCAGCAGGCGCCGGCGCGGGGGACTTGGCCTTGGCCTTGCTCTTGCCCCGGGCGTTGGCGGCGGGGACGGCGTCCTCATAGGGGCTCCAGGAGGCGCGCAGGGCCTGGCGCTCCGGGCTGGAGAGGAAGTCCCGGAGCTGCTGCTCCTTGAGCCGCTCGCGGTAGGCCTGCTCGCCGCCGCCCAGCAGCGCCTCCAGCGCGGCCCGCCGCCGCTCGCAGTAGTAGAAGGCGGCCTGCGCCTCGGTCACCTTCTCGTTCACGTGCGCCTCGTCCAGGCAGTTCAGCTGGGACTCGGCCATGGCGCCCCGGCCCCGGCTCTGGACCTGGCCCCGCCGCGGTCCGAGGTCCCACAGCCGCACCTGGAGCCGCCGAGGGGCGGGGCGCCTCACCTGGCCGCGAGCTCTGCCCCGGCCCGTCCCGCCCCGCCCCGCCGTCGGGGAGCGGCCAATCCGCGCGAGCATGGCCGTCGGGCGGGGAGGGGCCGCCGCCTCCGCCGGGCTCGCCGGGACCTCGGGGCGGCCTGGCGGACGCGGTCGGGCCCGGGCCTGCAGGGCCCACCAGCCGGGGCTGGAGTCCCTGAGGGGACGCCCCCTGGGGGCGGGGCCGTCGCAGACCCACGTGCGGGCTCCGGCCCCTACTCCTCTGCGGGGTAAAGGTTCGCTGTCTGGCCCTCGCTGCCATCCGCCCCCTCCGGCCCCGTGGCGGGTACGCGTTCATTTTCCGTGCACGTGGAGTGCGCAGCACGTGTTCTGGCCCAGTCGCCCCTGGAGCTGGCGAGCTGACCCCTCCCCGGTCGAGGGTCGGCTGTTGGTCGGGGGGGCCTGCTGCAGGACGGGACTGTGACGGCTGAGGAGCGGGCAATGGGGGTGCAAAAGCGAAATGCTAATGACAGCTCGAGCTCCCCACCCTTGCGTCCCAGTTCTGAGATCAGAGGCCTCCTGGACTGGCAGTCCAACACCTTCACTATAAAAATTTATTTTAGGCAGGGCGTGGTGGCTCAAGCCTGTAATCCCAGCACTTTGGGAGGCCGAGACGGGCGGATCACGAGGTCAGGAGATCGAGACCACCCTGGCTAATACGGTGAAACCCCATCTCTAATAGAAAATACGAAAAAACTAGCCGGGCGATGAGGTGGGCGCCTGTAGTCCCAGCTACTCGGGAGGCTGAGACAGGAGAATGGCGTGAACCCAGGAGGCGGAGCTTGCAGTGAGCTGAGATCCGGCCACTGCACTCCAGCCTGGGCGGCAGAGCAAGACTCCGTCTCAAAAAAAAAAAAAAAAAAAAAAAAAAAAATTTATTTTAAAAAATAGCCATCCAAACAGAAATGATGTAAAGAGCAGCAGCGGAATTCCCCCGCCCCCACTTTAATTTGAAGTAGGGTGTGTGGTGTCTGTGTGTGTGTTTGGGCAAGATAGGCTGCCAGAGATGTGATTACTATATTAGTGATTCAAAATATATGTTTGAGCTCAAGGAAGGAAACCGCACGTGCGTGCACACCACACACACACACACACACACAGCAGCAGCAGCAGCAGCAGCAGCAGCAGTGGTGGCAGCAGCTCTGCTGTTTCCCATCGGATTAAATACAATCGTCTTAGTCATTAACATATTATGTTGTTCATGCACTGCTGTACAATTTGATTCTCCACATTCAAAATATTTTCAGATCATAACAACTAAAGGTTCACATTTCTCTCATTTTATAGCGCAGCATCTCAGAGCTGGAAGGAGCTTTTGAAGCTAGTCCAACCCCCTCATTTTACAGATGAGGAAATTGAGGCCTAGAAACGTGTGCGTTGCCCAGGTCTCCTGTGAAAGAGGCAGAGCGTGGGGGCTGCTAGGTTTTCTATGTCTTGGAGGTCTTTCCCTGGCATCACGGCCGCCTTTACCATTTCTCCTTTTCTTGTGAAACGACAGGTTATTGGGGACCTGGTTTTCACCCCCAGGGGATTTGAAAAGGTCACTTACCATTTCTAGGCCTTCCTTTCATGGTCTGGAAAAATGAAAGATTTTCAAATGTCTGCACATTATTATTATTATTATTTTACAATAATCAGTTCTGGCATCCTATGTCAGCCTAAAGATTGGGGGTGGTGAGCAGCAAGGTATCTGTCACCTCACTTGTCCTTTACCCCTCTTGGGAACTGGAAAGCTTCACTCCTGGTAATGCTCCACTCTTAAGTACATATAGATAGATTATGTCCTTAGATGGGAGAACATTTAGTTTATTACCTAATGACTTGAGGCCCTACAAGATGTCAGACTCAATAGTCTGGAGACACATAGGAGCTGAGGCAGTAGGAGAGACTGGCAAACACAGAAGAGGATAGGAGTAATGAGAGTGGTTTTTGGTTTTTTGTTTGTTTGTTTTGTTTTACTTTGTTTTGTTTGAGACAGAGTCTCACTCTGTCAACCAGGCTACAGTGCAGGGGCACAATCTTGGCTCACTGCAACCTCTGCCCCCTGGGTTCAAGCGATTCTTCTGTCTCAGCCTCTGAGTTACTGGGATTACAGGCACCTGCCACTGTGCCTGGCTAAACTTTGTATTTTTAGTAGAGACAGGGTTTCACCATTTTGGCCAGGCTGGTCTTGAACTCTTGACCTTGTGATCCACTCGCCTTGGCCTCCCAAAGTGCTGGGATTACAGGCATGAGCCACCGCGCCTGGCCCCAGAGTGTTTTAATAAACACAGTCAGAAATGCTTTGGGAGCAAATGGGCCCAACAAACATTTACTCAATGCCTACTATGTGCCTGGTACACAGTTTGTGCCAGTGTACATTTCTTGAAGAATTGGAGCCAAGAGAAGAGTATGTGGAGGGAGCTTATGGGAATATGAAGGAAGAAGCAATCTGCCCAGTGGGAAGTGGGTAAGAAGGGCTTTGCCCAGCAAGAAGGGATTTCAAGTGGAGCCTAAAGGAGGAGAGGAATTCAACGTGGAGAAAGGGAATGAAGACATTACAGATGGAGAGACTTGAGACTGGGTTTAGTCAGAGCATTATGCTGGCATCAGGCTTATGTGGGCTCAGTCACTTCAAGATGCCTTTCAGAGCCTTAGTCTCCTCATCTGCAAAATGGGATAATAATGCTGAACTCTCCTGACCTCCCAGATTGATGTAGGGATTAAACGGCTTATTTAATCTTGTTTGACTTAATTAGTATTCGTGTCTCCCTGGTAGAAAGTGGTTTACAACAGTGCTTCTAAAATTTTACTATGCAGCCAGGGGGCTTGTTGAAATGTAGATTCTGATTCAGTAGGTCTGCGATGAGGCCTGAGATGCTGCATTTCTAGCAAGCCCCCAGGTAATGCTAGGAGTGCTGGTCCACTGACCAAACTTTGCGTGGCAAGGATATCAGAGACGGTAAATAACAGCGTGAACTTCCATATCAGAGTCCTGGGAATGAATCCAGCTTTCTTAAAATTAGCTGTGTGTCACCAGGAAAGTTATTTTTATTTTCTGGGCCTTTGCCTTATCATCAGTGAAATATGTGCAGTAAGTCCCACCTCAGCTGGGCGCAGTGATGGGCCAGTAGTCCTGGCTACGTGAGAGGCTAAGGCAAGAGGATCCCTCAAGCCCAGGAGTTTGGGTTCAGCCTGGGCAACATAGTGAGACCCTGTCTCTTAAAAATGAAGTCCAACCTCACTAGGTTGTTTGAGAAGGGAAACAAGTTAATGGATATAGACCACTTAGCAGAATGTCTGGCACAGGTAGCAGCCAGGAAAGGGCAGCTAGTGTTAAAGTATGGGAAGATGGCACTGGAAAGAGGGAGATAATGGGCCAAATTGTGGATAACTCGAGTTTAAGTCTATCCAGTGATTAAAGGGCATCAGTGAAGGTTGTTGAGACTGATATGGTCATTAAAAAATACAGCAATTACTATGTGCTAATTATTTTATGGACACTTTAGATGAACCCTGTAATCCTATTAGAAAAATTGTTAGCTGGCAGGGCGTGGTGGCTCACACCTGTAATCCCAGCACTTTGGGAAGCTGAGGCGGGCGGATCATGAGGTCAGGAGATCGAGACCATCCTGGCTAACAAGGTGAAACTCTGTCTCTACTAAAAATACAAAAAATTAGCCGGGTATGGTGGCAGACGCCTGTAGTCCCAGCCACTAGGGAGGCTGAGGCAGGAGAATGGTGTGAACCTGGGAGGCGGAGCTTGCAGTGAGCCGAGATCTCGCCACTGTACTCCAGCCTGGGGACAGAAAAAGACTCAGTCTCAAAAAAAAAAAAAGGCCGGGCGCAGTGGCTCACGCCTGTAATCCCAGCACTCTGGGAGGCCGAGGCGGGTGGATCACAAGGTCAGGAGATCGAGACCATCCTGGCTAATGCGGTGAAACCCCGTCTCTATAAAAATACAAAAAATTAGCCGGGCGCAGTGACGGGCACCTGTAGTCCCAGCTACTCGGGAGGCTGAGGCAGGAGAATGGCGTGAACCCGGAGGCGGAGCTTGCAGTGAGCCGAGATCGCGCCACTGCACTCCAGCCTGGGCAAGAGAGCAAGACTCCGTCTCAAAAAAAAAAAAATTGTTAGCTGAGCTGAGTGACTCACACCTGTAATCCCACTGCTTATGAAGGCCAAGGTAGGAGGATTGCTTGTGCCCAGGCGTTTGAGGCTACAACGAGTTATGATTGCACCATTGCACTGCAGTCTGGGCAACAGAAAAAAAGGAGAAAAAATGTTATCCTCATTTCACCAGTGAGAAACCTGAAGCACAGAGAGGTTCAGTAGCTACTCTAGGTCACCCAGCTAGTACGTAGAATAGGCAGAATTCAAACCTAGACCATCTGATTCCAGAGCCCGCCTACCTACCCATTCTGCTACACCGCTTCAGTCGGGAATGTTAGAAAGAGACGTTAGAAATAAAAAGTATCTCTTGTTTAATAATTAATCCAATCGATATTTGCTGAATGTGTAGCTCTGTGTTAAGGGTTAGAAACCATTCGTTTGTTTACCAAATCCTCGTGGAGTCTTACCAAGCGCAAGGCCCATTTCCAAGTGCAGGCTCTGAGCAAAACCAAGTTCTCCCACCCGGAGATCACATTGAAACAGAATGATTAAGGCATGGTTTTTGCTCTCAAAGAGCACAAATATTATGTGATGTGATTTGCAGTTGGACAGAAGGTTAGAAGCAGAACAGAATATTTTAGTAACAATTCACATTGGAAAAAGTCTTTCCTAGATCTAACTAACATGATATTCACCTTTATGTACCGATGACTAATTTATTCAACCAACAGTTGGAGGCAGTTAATAGATAAGCAGTACTAGATAACACGCTTGCCTCTGACAATAACACAGATAGATAACACGCTTGCCTGTGACAATAACACAGAGAGGAATCAGACATGACAGCTGACTGCCCTGGTGACTCTCTTAGTTTAGCTGGGAGTCAAATTCTCACAGCAGTCTTTACAAGGCAGCTTGATAAGTGATACCGTGTCATTCACAGAGAGGCTGCAGGCTGTGGAGGCCCTTTAATGTAAAATTATCTAATTTGACCCATCCCCTTTTCCCCAAATCTGTTGAAGTATTCTGTGAAACGGATTAATGTGAGGTGTTACAGATGAATAAGCCGAGGCTTCAGGAGGGGAGACATCCAGTTCGAGATGATCAGCTGGCAACTGGAGATACTGGGATGCGTTTCCACACAGCCTGATCCCCACGCCTTCTACCCTCCAGCCCAGCGAAATACTCTGTACAATGTGATTGAGTTTTTTTGTTTGTTTGTTTTTTTGAGACAGAGTTTCACTTTTGTGGCCCAGTCCGGAGTGCAATGGCGTGATCTCGGCTCACTGCAACCTCTGCCTTAATTCTCCACCTGCAATTCTCCTGCTGTAGCCTCCCGAGTAGCTGGGACTATAGGCATGCGCCACCATGCCTGGCTAATTTTTGTATTTTTAGTAGAGATGGGGTTTCACTATGTTGGCTGTTTCACTATGTTGGCCAGGCTAGTCTCAAACTCTTGACCTCAGGTGATCTGCCTGCCTCGGACTCCCAAAGTGCCAGATTACAGGCCTGACCCACTGTTTCCGGCCGTGATTGAGATTTTTTTAAAAATCTCTTTTTAAAGAGTGAAACTGATTTCTTTCAGGCACAGGCCCTACAGATTAAGCTAAGTAACTTGTTTTCCAGGGACACTTCATGAGGCCGTGACACCCTAGGAAAGCCCCTGGTCCTCTCCTGGTCTCTCTGGTCCTGAGTCTGGACTTTCTGTGAACTAGGTGGGGCCCGATCGTAGTTACAGTTCCAGCTTCGGAGGCCACCTTGCCCAAGGTGACTGCAGGCTTCCTGAGAAATCGTGCCTCCTTCAGCAATTCCCTGTAACCCCGCCTGGCTCCCTCCTCCTTCCTCTGGCAGACACCCTCCCCTACAACCACCCAACTCCTACCTGGGTACATGGCGGGAGGAATTCACCTTCCTCTCGCCCGCCTGCCACGCACTGCGGGCTGTGTGTTCCCAAGATGAAGACATGACACCTTATAGTTAACATTAATTGTAGCGGTGTTCATCCCTGCACACTTCCTAGGCCCTCCTGTGTAATTTGAGTCCCAAAATAGCCCACCTCATGATATATTCTTAGATAAGTTTTCCAGGGGTGACTTTTTTCCTCTGTAGCAATCTGTGTCATGAGCATCTCTACAAAACTTGGGGGGCTCTCTCATGCCTCTGTAAAGTTATTGGTTGGCCAGAGAGGTTGAGAGAGAGAATAACGGGAAGGGGTTCCCGCAGGCCCACTGGGAGGAGAGGCAGAGATCCTATGACTAAACGACTTGAGCAACCTTCCCGTCTGATCCACTCAACTGCTCCATGATACACATACACCGAGGTCCCTCACCTGTGTCAGAACTTACCTACGGCTTTCAACTGTTCATTCAATGACTGTTTATGGAGCACTAATTATGTACTAGGCAAGTTCCTGCCCCCACTTACCTTCCAGACACAGGGGCTTTGCTGCTCCTCCAGCTTTGGAGGTACAGGGGGCTCCCCGTCCCTTGAAGGCGCTGCCACTGTGCTGTTTTCTTGGATCTGGTGATTCCGGTTTTTTTTTTTGCCTCCCTGTTCCTCCTTCTCATATCCTTCGTCCATCCCTGAAACGTGGGTGTCCCTTGGGGCTCTGCCCTGACTTTCTCGCCTTTCACATCTCACCCATCCATGGGCAACCTTGCTTCCCTGTGCTTGGATGACTCCAGCTCAACTCCAGAACCCTCTCCTCAATCCACGCCAATTCATCAGGCTGCCTGCTGGTCACCTCCACTCACATATCCCCCAGGCACCTCCGACACAACACGTCCCAGCTGGCACCCGTCAGCCCCTTCTCCTCTGCCCCCCAGGCACGGCCCTCCTCCTGGGTTTACCATGTCCAGAATGACCCAGCCCTCCACTAGCCAGCCTCCATCTCACCAGCATGGGAAACAGGGGCTCATTTTGGCTCTTTCCCTTCCTTCAGGTCACCAGGCCAGAAGAGGCTTTCTCTGGGCCAGGGTGTGATGTGATGTGGGGTAACGTGGTGTGGTTCCGCCACTGCCCCCTCCCTCCTTCCTTGCTGCCACTCCCCACTCCTCCCCTCCCAGACATCCTTGCCAGAGCCTTGCAAGAGCTTCCTAACCGGGCTCCCTAACCGGATTCTCCCCTTAGATCTCTTCTAAGAGGCAAACACCATTATGTCATTTCCCTGCACAAACCCTTCCAAGGGTCCCCATCCCTGCAGGCTACAGCCCAAGCGCCTCGAGGCCATTTAGGATTCAGACCTGCTCTTCTTCCCTTCCCCAAGCTCCTGCTGCTGCCACGTGTTTCTCCCCAGCCCACGGGAGACTCTTCTGTTGCCCAGGCTGGAGTGCAGTGGCACCATCTCGGCTCACCACAACCTCCGCCTCCTGGGTTCAAGCGATTCTCCTGCCTCAGCCTCCTGAGTAGCTGAGATTACAGGCATGCGCCACCATGCCCGGCTAATTTTATATTTTTAGTAGAGACGGCGTTTCTCTATGTTGGTCAGGCTAGTCTCGAACTCCCAACCTCAGGTGATTCGCCTGCCTCGGCCTCCCAAAGTGCTGGGATTACAGGCATGAGCCACTGCACCTGGCTGACTCCTTTGGTCTTTAGCCTGGTGGTCGCTCCCTCTGCAGAGTCTCTCCTGGGACTCTAAGTCCAGGTGAGGGGACTTTCCTTGCTTCCCGTTAGCCCTGTCTGAGCACCCAGGCTCTGTGTTCTCATGGTCTGTCTCCCCCAACAGTTGTGAGTTCCTTGACAGCAGGACTGTCATATTCGTCAGGGTGTTCCCAGGCCTTAGGTTCTAACTCTTGGGGTTTCGCCCCAGGTCACCCTCTTTTTTTTTTTGAGACAGAGTTTTGCTCTTGTCACCCAGGCTGGAGTGCAGTGGCACCATCTCAGCCCACTGCAACCTCCGCCTCCCAGGTTTAAGCGAGTCTCCTGCCTCGGCCTCCCAAGTTGCTGGGATTACAGGCATGCCACCACGCCCGGCTAATTTTTGTATTTTTAGTAGAGACAGGGATTCATCATATTGGTCAGGCTGGTCTCGAACTCCTGACCTCAGGTGATCCGCCCACGTAAGCCTTCCAAAGTGCTGGGATTACAGGCGTGAGCCACCACGCCTGCCTTTTTTTTTTTGAGATGGAGACTCGCTCTGTCGCCGAGCTGAAGTGCAGTGGCGCGATCTTGGCTCACTGCAACCTCCGCCTCCCAGGTTCAAGCAACTCTCCTGCCGAGTCGGTGGGATTACAGGCACCCACTACCATGCCCGGCTAATTTTTGTATTTTTAGTAGAGACGGGGTTTCACCATGTTGTCTAGGATGGTCTCAATCTCTTGATCTCGTGACCCGCCCACATCGGCCTCTCAGAGTGCTCGGATTACAGGCTTGAGCCACCATGTCTGGCCCCCTCACCCTCTTTACTGCAAACTGATCAGGAATTCTTTCTTAAAACTTAGTAGGGTTTCCTCTCTTCCCCTGCCATAGATACAGAAGGAACATAAAAATAAGAACCCAAATGCTAAAGACAACTTAATTGAACATGAGTCTTTTCAGCCATTCTGTTGCAGTGTGACACACACACACACACACACACACACACACACACACACACAGAGAGAGGGAGAGAATGCATATGTGTGATAGGGTGTACTACACATTCGACATTTTTTTTCGAGACAGGATCTCACTCTGTTTCCCAGGCTAGAGTGCAGCGACGCAATCATAGCTCACTGCAACCTCAATCATAGCTCACTGCAACCTCAA
>NC_045452.1:21692414-21790061 GCF_002776525.5 Piliocolobus tephrosceles | reverse complement strand
CAATCATAGCTCACTGCAACCTCAATCATAGCTCACTGCAACCTCAATCATAGCTCACTGCAACCTCTATCATAGCTCACTGCAACCTCTATCATAGCTCACTGCAACCTCAATCATAGCTCACTGCAACCTCAAACTCTTGACCTCAAGCGATCCCACCTAAGCCTCCCGAGTAGCTGGGATTGCAGGCTCCAGTCACTATGGCTGGCTCTGGTGGACATTTTTGATTGTCTTTAAAGATGAAGAAGGATTTCAGCATCCATGTCCTCCTGGGAGGCACAGTCCAAAGGAGGCCTTTTCTCCAGCCAGTGGGGGTGGAGGACCAGTACCAGGAAGAGAGAGAGTTTCATCCAAAGGCTGCCTAGGAAGAGGCCTAAGGGTTTGGCGCTTTTTCCCACCTGGAGACTCTCCGCACTGGGGTCGTTTGTTAGAGTTACCCCACTGTGTGTTCCTGGTGTGCACTGATCCAGAGCAAGAGCTGGTCACTGGAGAGGTGACCATGGCAGATTAGCTTGAGTTGTACCCTTTGGTCTTTAAGGCCTTTGTTTTTTTTTAGAGTTTCGCTCTTTTGCCCAGCCTGGAGTAAAGTGGCACGATTTCAGCTCACTGCAACCTCCATCCCCCAGGTTCAAGTGATTCTCCTGTTTCAGCCTCCTGAGTAGCTGGGATTATAGGCACCTGCCACCACGCCCAGCTAATTTTTGTATTTTCAGTAGAGACGGGGTTTCACCATATTAGTCAGGCTGGTATCGAACTCCTTACCTCAGGTGATTCACCTGCCTTGGCCTCCCAAAGTGCTTGAAGGAACGGAGGAGAATATTCTAGGTAGTAGCTGATGGTAGGGAAGCAGGAAAGTTATGCTCCAGCTCTAGAGCAGACCTGGTACTGACAGAGTTGAGTGGATGAAGAGTGAGTGAGTGACTGAGTAAATGTCATGCTCAAGGTAAATGCAGACTAAACCAACTGACTAGTTTAGGTCATGGTGTGTGTGTGTGTGTGTGTGTGTGTGTGTGTGTATGTGTATGTACATGTGTGCATGTAAGTACATGTATGTGTATGTGTGTACCAGTGTGTAAATATGTACATATATGTGTATTTCAGGGATGGGAAAATGACAAGGAGCCAGAAATACAGGTTGTCTCACAGATACTCTTGAATGCTTGAATTCCAGGCTGAGTTTGCATTTTGTTTCCAGTTGGGAGCCATGGAAGGCTGGGAAACTGGGGAATGGCAGGATAAAAATGATGCTTGAGATGGATGCGCCTGACGGAGAGCACGGGATGGACCAGAGGCAGGGAGAGCCCACGGTGGGCTCCAGTGATATTTAGCGTTACAGAAAGAGGGCTGCTCAGGTTCTGAGACTGGGGAGGTTTCAGGAGGGAAGCCTTGGGGAGGCATGGGGTCTTTTCTTGCTTTCTCTAGGTAACCACACAGGAACAGGGAGTCTTGGAGTAGAGATTCCTGGTAGGCTGTGCAGGCAGTGCAGGGCTGCTTGGGTGAGCAACTTCACCCGTATGACAGAGGCAGAGTGCTTTTGAGTCAGACACACCTGACTTAAGGGAGTGCCTCCCCGCTTTATGGCTGGCAGCACCAGAAACATTTTTAGGCAAAGTTTAAAACAGCTCTGACCCCAACCAAGAGGCCTGGGCTGGAATTATTTCCTTAGTGTTTGTTCAGCCTTGTCCTTGGGGCCTGGAACCTGGACATCCCAGGGCACAGGCCCTGAGTGCACTCACCTTTTAAGGCAAGGCTGGCAGAGAGAGCACCCATCAGAAGAGGGTTCAGCAAGGCTGCTTGCTCTAGGCTGAGGGTGGAATCAAAGATGACTTTGTGAAGGGGTGGCCTTTTCCCTGGCCTTGAAGGATGGCTGCTGGCTAGGATGTGAACAGAGGTAAATAGAAAGGAAGGGGGCCCCTAGGTGGAGGTGGAGGGACCTATGTGAGCACAGTTACCAAAGATGGAGAAAGGTGCAGGGGTCGAGGGCATGTGCAGGGCAAAGTGCAGGGGTTGAGGGTGGCCCAGACGTCTTGCCTCCATGCAGCCCCACCTCCAAGAGGCAGCTTGAACCCCAGGCTGGGGGTGGCAGGGGATGGGCTTTCCAGTAAAGCAAGTGACTGATCTGGGTGGGAAGCCTTGCAAAGCAGTGGAGAGCCACCAGAGGAAGTGACCCGGGATGCCTCCGACACCCCTGCCTAGCCTGGCATTCTTCCTTCAAAAATTATTCCTTTACTTGGCCAACATTCTCAGCACTCTGTCCCTCGCAGGTGGCCATCACAGGACAGGAGTACCCTGGAATAGGATGGGTGAGGTGAGGCAGGGGAGCTCTCCCAACGTTGATGTGCTACATCAGCAAGTTATCAGTTTGATGAGTGCAGAGAGATTACCCCGGGGAGGGCGGAACACAGGACAGGCAAGTTTCAAAGGAAAGGAGACTGTTGCAGCAACAAGTCCCACTGGGGTGGGGCAGGGTGGGGGTGAAGAAGGCTGTTTCTGCCAAAAATGGAAAGTAGCTATAGGCAAGGTAGAAGCTGTTCAAGACTCCTGGGAGGGCCAGGAACCTTAGGAATGGACCAAGTTTCTTCTCTCTCTCTCTTTTTTTTTTCTGAGATGGAGTCTCGCTCTGTTGCCCAGGCTGCAGTGCAGTGGGGCGATATCGGCTTACTGCAACCTCTGCCTTCCGGGTTCAAGTGATTCTCCTGCCTCAGTGATCAAGTGATTCTCCCTACTTGGGAGCTGCGTCTCCCAGCTCCCGAGTAGCTGGGAATAGAGGTGCACCACCACACCCAGCTAATTTTTGTATTTTTAGTAGAGACGGGGTTTCACCATGTTGACCAGGATGGTCTCAATCTCTTGATCTCGTGATTCGCCCATCTCGGCCTCTCAAAGTGCTGGGATTACAGGCATGAGCCACCGCGCCCGGCCCAGTTTCTTCTCTTTCATGCCCTGTTGCTTGGCCTGGGCCATAGGAATAAACAGAATGAAGAAAGCAATCGTGATGCCTCTCCCACTTGCTAGGCTCTTATCAAGTATTTCCTGTAATTTTGTTTACTTCTCATGATAAGTCAATGCTATTATCCCCAGTTCTCTACATCAGTTCAGAGCAGTCAAGTAACTTGTCCAGGCTCATAGCATAAGTAGCAGAGTCTGGACTGCAGCCCACATGTGTCTGACTCAAAGCTTGTGACTTTTCCACCTCCCCACATTGCCTGGAGGAGAGAACAGAGCATAGTTAGAAAGGAGGGGAGGGACAGGGTGTACAGCTCAAGGGCGGGGTTTTCTCTGCAGGGCCAGAAGGTTCTGGAATGCCCCAGAGCAAAGCTGTCAGCTGAGAGACCACTGACCCGACACCCTAGAGAGGCTCACTCTCTATGTAAAAGATGCGAATTTCTCCTTCTGCTCCCACCCAGGAGAAAACTCAGTTGTGGAGTGGGGATGGAGAATGTTCCCTGATATGATGACTCCAGTGTCCTTAGCCACACTCAGACATTGCCCTGTTTGTCATGTTTGTGTGGTGTTGGGGAGGGATCAGGAGTGGCCAAGACTAAAACTGGACCCTGGAGGCAGGGACCGAGAAGGAAGTGGGAGTAAAGACCAGCTGCTGGGGGTGGGATGGGTCCAACCTGTCTTCGGGGATTACAGGGCCTCCTGTGACTGTGGGTTCAGGTGGTGATGGGGGTGCTGTGCAGCCGGCAGGAGCAGGGGCTCCGGCACAAGGTCATCGGAGTGCTGAGTGGGTGACGTGCATGGTGGGAAAGGGAGCCACCGCTGCATCATGGAGATTCGGGTGTGTAGACAGGAGGATGGCAGCCAGTGCTCAGAAATGTCATCTGGATTCTAGGAAGGGGATTGGCATGAACAAGGCAGGGGAATGGGTAGCTGGGTACTGCACTGGTCCCAGCGTCTGGGCCTGGGCAGAGATCTTATTGCAGAAGCAAGGGAAGAAGGTGGGGCTTGATCTCAGAACAAAAGAAGGAACACATAGCAGACCCAAGAGGCTTATGTAGAGGCCCACATTGGAGGAGTCAGGATGGGCCCCAGCAACCTAGAGAGGCCTGGGTCTGTGCCATGGCTCCATCTGGGGCAGGAGGACCAACAGAGCCCAATAACTGGGAGAGCCTGTCTGATAGGACATCATGCTTTAGCGAGCTGGGTGTTTTAGGGACACACATTGCATCCTAATTTTTTTTAGGAAGCCTAGGTTCAGAAGAGGACCTAGGGAGCCTAGGTACTTGTGAATATTGATGTCAGAAGTGAAATGTCTCCCAGCAGAAGGAAGAATCTCTATAACTTTTTTTTTAAGTTGGAGTCTTGTTCTGTTGCCCAGGCTGGAGTACAGTGGCACGATCTCAGCTCACTGCAACCTCCGCCTCCCAGGTTCAGGCAATTCTCCTGTCTCAGCCTCCCAAATAGCTGGGATTACAGGTGCCCGCCACCATGTCTGGCTAATTTTTGTATTTTTAGCAGAGATAGGGTTTCACCATCGTGTTCAGGCTGGTCTTGAACTCCTGACTTCAGGTGATCCACCTGCCTCGACCTCCCAAAGTGCTGGGATTACAGGTGTGAGCCACTGCACCCAGCCCTTTTTTTTTTTTTTATAGACAGGGTCTTGCTCTGTCACCCAGGCTGGAGTGCAGTTGTGCCATCTCGGCTCACTGCAGCCTTCACCTCCCAGGTTCAAGCAATTCTCCCACCTCAGCCTCCGGAGTAGCTGGGATTACAAGGGCCCACCACCATGCCCGGCTAATTTTTGCTTTGTTTTGTTTTGTTTTGGGATGGAATTTCACTCTCGTTGACCAGGCTGGAGTGCAATGGCATGATCTCAGCTCACTGCAACCTCCATCTCCTGCATTCAAGCGATTCTCCTGCCTCAGCCTTCCAAGTAGCTGGGATTACAGGCGCCTGCCACCATGCTCAGCTAGTTTTCATATTTTTAGTAGAGACAGATTTCATCATGTTGGCCAGGCTGTTCTCAAACTCCTGACCTCAGGTGATCCACCTGCCTCAGCCTCCCAAAGTGCTGGGATTACAGGCATGAGCCATCATACCCAGCCAATTTTTGCATTTTTAGTAGAGATGGGATTTCACCATGTTGACCAAGCTGGTCTCAAACTCCTGACCTCAGGTGATCCACCCGCCTCGGCCTCCCAAAGTGCTGGGATTACAAGTGTGAGCCACTGCACCTGGCCTATAACTTTTATTTATCCTAATAGAGACACAAGCTTGCTAGTTTCTCTATTTTTTTTAAAGAAAAATAAACTTTTTTTTTTCCCAAAGACATAGTCTCGGTCTGTGGCCCAGGCTGGAGTGCAGTGGTGCAATCTCAGCTCACTGCAACTTCCGCCTCCCAGGTTCAAGGGATTCTCCTGCCTCAGCCTCCTGAGTCGCTGGGATTACAGACGTGTGCCACCATGTCCAGCTAATTTTTGTATTTTTATTAGAGATGGGTTTCACCGTGTTGGTCAGGCTGGTCTCAAATTTCTGACCTCATGATCTGCCTGCCTTGGCCTCCCAAGGTGCTGGGATTATAGGCATGAGCCACTATGCCTGGCCTTTTTTGTTTGTTTTGTTTTGTTTTGTTTTTGTTTTTTAAGATAGGGTTTTTGCTCTGTCACTCAGGCTGAGTGCAGTGGTACAATCATAGCTCACTGCAGTCTCAAACTCCTGAGCTCAAGTGATCCTACCACCTCTGCCTCTGGAGTAGCTGGGACTATAGGCAGGTACCTGTATGTCCCACACCTGGCTAATTAAAAAAAACAAAAAAACAAAACAAACAAACAAAACAAACTGAGGGCCGGGCACTGTGGCTCATGCCTGTAATCTTAGGACTTTGGGAGGCTGAGGCAGGCAGATCACTTGAGGTCAGGAGTTCGAGACCAGCCTGGCCAACATGGTGAAAATTGTCTCTACTAAAAATAAAAAAAATTAGCTTGGTATGGTGGCACATGCTTGTAATCCCAGTTACTAGGGAGGCTGAGGCATGAGAATCGCTTGAACCCAGGAGGCAGAGGTTGCAGCGAGCGGACATTGCGCCACTGCACTCCAGCCTGGATGACAGAGTGAAACTCTGTCTCAAAAAACAATTTTTTTTTTTTTTTTGTAGAGACAGAGTCTTGCTATGTTGCCCAGACTAAGACATAAACTTAATATATTCCTTTTCTGCACCCATCTTGAGTCACTCCTTGCCGAAGAGGGGTCTGAGGATCAGCGCTCATTCAAGGTACACCATCCGCATGCATCAGTGGTTTAGAGCAAGAAGAGACCCAGCCTCTCATTCATTTTACTAGGAAGAAACTGAGGCCCAGAGAGGTTGAGAGACTTCCCTTAGGTCCAGGGGTTCAGGAGAGAGTGGGGACAGAATCCTGGCTGCAGACCCCCAGCCAGCGCTCCCTTCCTCTGCGCCCCCCACCCATCTGGACTTGCCATGGTAACTAAGCCTCCTCCAGTGTGGGAAGCAGTTACCTAGCAACTTCCCATAACCAGGTTAGAGCCGAGGGAGTGAGATACCACATGCTGCCTCCCCTGGGGAATTTAGATGTGTAGAAATGGGATCGCCCACGTCATAGTGTGGCCACAAATGACCCTACATAGAGCCATGCCTATAAGCCCCTGTTGGGGAGAGTCTCACATCAGGATCAGTGAGTCTCAGGGATGATGGCACAGCCCTGGGCTGGCTGAGGTGTCCACCCCTGCAGTGGATGCAGGGCCCCACTGTGTACAGTGCTGGTTTCTCTGAACAGCATGGAACCTGTCCCCATTGACCTGCTGGCTCAGTGTGGATGGGGGATCCACGGAGGAAGGCTGATGGAAAGGCTGTGTGTGTGTCCTTGCAGGTGTCTCACTGTGGCGGGGGGAATGGCAGGGGAGCTATGCTCCTTCATGTTCCTTCTTGTTCCCTAATTATGTCAAGAAATGTTTATGAAATGACATGATCGTAAAGTAAGTGACTCTTCCAGTAACATTCCCTGAATATTGAGTTTTGACAGCCATCCGCCACCCCCACACCCTCACCTGCTTCTTGCTGTGCGCAGAGCCTTGCCTGGGTTCCCAGGTTCTGCCTCCTGAAGGGTCCTACCAAGTGGCCTAAGCCAGTTATGGCGGCCTCATTCTCTTGGAAATGGCTGGTGTAAGAACAGCATGGGATCCAGTCTTGCCAGTGGCATCTGTGTGAATGGCTGCTGAAGGACCTCCAGGAAGGACAGGGTTTTCTCATTGAGCAGAATTGGGAGAGAATGTGCCCCTTTTCCATTAGACATTGTCACGTCTGCATGTGATGTCTGGAGCTGTAAGCCAGTTCTGCATGTGATGTCTGGAGCTGTAAGCCACTGAGAAGAGACACCACTGATGCTCGGAGACATCACTGATGCAATGTTGGGCCATTGTGTTAAGCCAGCCAATAGCTGTCTTGTCTCTGGACTTCTTGTGATGGGAAATCATGAGCCTTTTGTTGTTCTAGAGCCTTTTGGTCAGGCCTCTGTTTTTTCACCTCCGCTCACTCACTTGACACTAATGTGAGTGGGCCACTGAATATATGCCTCAACAAGTCTTGGTATTAAAGGTAAAGCACCCAAAGAAAACAAGTGTCCCATATCTTTGATTTACTGACTAAATCAAAGATGGGACTCCCTGATCCTTTATCTCCTCAGTTGGAGCTGAAATCGGACTAGCAGTTGCATGCCCAGCTCTTGCAGGTCTGAATAGACTTCTCCCTAAAGAGCCTGATGGTGTCCCTGGTATTCCCAGCATCTGGCACATTTCACTCATTCTCATTCATTCATTCATTCATTCATTCATTCATGTGGTGGTGGGCTGGGGCTGGCTCCTATCTGCCCGTGAAAAACAATTGTGCACATCTCTTCCAAACTCTGGGTTCAGTGATGTCATGTTGGTAGCCTGAAATCTGCCATGGTGGGAGTTGTTCTTTTTTAAGTAGATTTTTTTTTTTCCAGCAGTTTTAGGATCACAGCAAAATGGAACAGAAGACACAGGGAGTTCCCATATACCCCCCATCCCCACACATGCACAGCCTCCCCCACTGTCAACATCCTCCAGCAGAGTGATATATTTGTTAAAATTGTTGAGCCTACAGTGACACACCATAATCACCCAAAATGCAGAGTTTACATTAGAGTTCACTCTTCCTGTTGTGCATTCTATGGGTTTTGAAAAATGTGTCATGCCATGTGTCTATTGTTGTGGCATCACACCGAGGAGTTTCACTGCTCTAAAAATCCCCCGTTCTCTGCATATTCATCCCTCCCTCCCTCAACCCTTCCAACCACTGATCTTTTTACTGCTTCTCTAGTTTTTCCTTTTCCAGCATGCCATGTAGTTGAAATCATACAGTGTGTAGTCTTTTCATATTGGCTTATTTCACATGGTAATATGCATTTAAGGGCTGGGTGTGGTGGCTCACGCCTGTAATCCCAGCACTTTGGAAGGCTGAAATGGGCAGATCACCTGAGGTCAGGAGTTCAAAACCAGTCTGGCCAAAATGGTGAAACCCCATCTCTACTAAAAAACAACAACAAAAAAAATCAGCCAAGCATGGTGACGTGCGCCTGAAATCCCAGCTACTTGGGAGGCGGAAGCAGGATAATTGCTTGAACCAGGGAGGTGGAGGTTGCAGTGAGCTGAGATTGCGCCACTGCACTCCAGCCTGGTTGACAGAGTGAAATTCTGTCTTAATAATAATAATAACATCATGCATTTAAAGGTTTTCATCTTTTCATAGCTTGGTAGCTCATTTCTTTCTGAATACTGTTATATTGTCCGGAGGTACCATAGTTGATTCATTCATTCACCTATTGTAGGACATTTTGGTTTCTTCTAAGTTTTGGCAATTATAAATAAAGCCACTATAAATATCCATGTTCAGATCTTTGTGTGGATGTTTTCAACACCTTTTGGTAAATACCAAGGTGTGTGAATGCTGGATCCTATGACCAGAGTAAGTTTAGTTTCGCAAGAAACCGTCAAACTATCTTCCAAAGTGGCTGTACCATTTTGTCTTCCCATCATCGATGAATGAGCGTTCCTGTTGCTTCACATCATCACCACCATTTGGTGTTGTCAGTATTCTAGAAATGGGGCATTCTTATCGGTGTGTGGTGATATTTCATTGTTTTAATTTGCATTTTCCTAATGACATATGATATTGAGCATCTTTTGATCTCCTCACTTGCCATCTATATCTTCTTCTGTGAGCTGTCTGTTCATGTCTTTTGCCCATTTGTAAATCGGGTTGTTCATTTTCTTATTGTTGAGTTTTGTTGTTGTTGTTTTGTTTTGTTTTGTTGTTGTTTTTTTTTTTTTTTTTGAGACAGAGTCTCGCTGTGTTGCCCAAGCTGGAGTGCAGTAGCCGGATCTCAGCTCACTGCAAGCTCCGCCTCCCGGGTTTATGCCATTCTCCTGCCTCAGCCTTCCGAGTAGCTGGGACTACAGGCACCCGCCACCTCGCCTGGCTAGGTTTTTTTTTGTATTTTTTAGTAGAGACGGAGTTTCACTGGGTTAGCCAGGATGGTCTCGATCTCCTGACCTTGTGATCCACCCGTCTCGGCCTCCCAAAATGCTGGAATTACAGGCTTGAGCCACCACGCCTGGCCTTTTTTTTTTTTTTGAGATGGAGTCTTTCTCTGTTGCCCAGGCTAGAGTGCAGTGGCACGAACTTGGCTCACTGCAACCTCCACCTCCCAGGTTCAAGCAATTTTCCTGCCTCAGCCTCCCAAGTAGCTGGGATTACAGGCGCCCACCACCGCACCCGGCTAATTTTTGTATTTTTAGTAGAGACAGGGTTTCACCATCTTGGCCAGGCTGGTCTTGAACTCCTGACCTCATGATTCACTTGCTTCGGCCTCCCAAAGTGCTGGGATTACAGGCGTGAGCCACCGCACCCCGCCTGTTGTTGAGTTTTAAGAGTTCTTTGTCTATCATAGTCCTTTATCAGATATGTCTTCTGTACATATTTTCTCCTGGTCTGTGACTTGTCTTCTCATTCTCTTGGCATATAGTAGGAGTGTTTACACCACAGAATTGGCAAATACTACAAGTCAGGGCTTCCTCTCAGAGACAGCCAATTATTAAACCTTTACCAGCACACCACTGCATCCAGGCATCAACCATTTATTGACTGCACTGCTTGTCTTTGACCTAAAAAAGATTCGGTCTAGTGGAGGAGGCAGATCAGTGAATCACTGACAATGGTGTTCTGAGTATTGGGATAGAGGGAGAACATAACCGGGGGCTGGGGCGGGGGGCACTTATGTCAATCATAATATTGGGATGGTTTCCCAGTGGAGACCTTGAGCCCCGAGCTAATGATTTCAAAGTAAGTAACAGTTGTCTGGACCCATGCTGCCCAATAAGACAGCCCCTTGCCACATGTGGCTATTTCAGTCATTTGTACCAGGCACGTTTCAAGTATTCAATAGCCACATGTGGCTAGGGGCTACCACATTGGATGGATCAGACACAGAGCTTTTCCCTCATCACAGAAAGTCCTAATGGACAGCACTTGTCTAGACAAAACAGCGGGAGGAAGCATTCCAGGCAAAAAGAACAGCATATGGGCAGCTCAGAGGTCTGAGAAAACATGCCTCATTCTGGGAACCACATATCGTTCTAAGGGACTGAAGTAAAGGGTATTTGGGACTGGAGAGGTAGAAGATGTGGCTGAACAAACAAGGCAGCAGGCGGATCACAAAAGGCCTTTAGTGCAAAGCTAAGGAGGTTAAACTCCAGCCTGAAGACTATGGGAAACCCAAGGATTTGTGCAGGAGCTTGGTATCATCAGCCTGTCTGTGAATAAGATCTCCCTGACTGCCTTGGAGGCTGGATTACAGGGGGCCAGCCAGGATGGCAGGGAGATGAGCGCTGAAACTATTGTAGTCACCAGAGAAAGAAGTGAGAAAGATTTGAAGTAAGGCAGTGGCTATGGAATGGGTGCAGAGAAGGGACAGACTTGAGAGATGTGAAGGACCCGATGGCTGATTGTGTCTGACCCTGAAGAGGTGCTTTGCAATTATTTGTTGATTTGATGAATTAATTATAGCAAAACTTAAAACAATACGAGTGGGTGCACAGCTACTGGGCTTCTAGGTGGTATCTACTGCACAAATGGTGTGGTGCGGGGGACACCCTTGCCTTGGTATGGACAGGCTGAAGTGTTGACTTTAGACAAAGAAAACGGCAAATATTTTGACCATGCTAATCAGTCCCCAGTGTGGGCTGCTGTGTTTCAGGTTAGCTGGGAGCCAACGATGGCATGTAGGTACATTCCCCTTCTTTTGAGCGGAAGGAGAAAGAGGCAACAGGGAAGAGTGAGAAGAGAGATGGAGGGAAGGGTTGGTATCCCCTGTTCTGTCTGATGGAGGGAGGGCTCGGCTGAGAAGGGAGCCAGATGTGCTCATGGAAGATGCTGAGGGAGCCAGGGTCCAAGCAGTGCCTCTCAGAATTAGGCACAGGCCATCCTCCCCTCTACCTCTTCCCCAATCTTCCTGTCATGGGGACTGCAGAGCAGATTTGGTGTCCTGAAGGATTGGGTCAATTCACCAGCAGATAAAGGTGGTACATAGTGGATCTGCAGTATCTAGGAAGGCACTGTCAGCAGAGGATGTGTGGGGCAACAGAGCACACAGAGTAGGAACCAGAGTAGGAAGTGTGAGTATACTGGTGCCTAAACACGTAAGAGATACCAGCCTCCCTCTCTTGGCCTCTCGGAAGTTAACTGGAGGAGAATCCGAGGACAGTGGCTAAAGCTACTGGAACCTGGATATCATTGTAAATATGACCTTGTTTGCATCTATAGGTCTGTTAGGCCCAAGACAGTTTAGTTACAAAACGAGTAAATAGATGAGATGAAGCAGGTCCAATCATTCCTTCATTAGAAAAATATTTACCGAGCCTCTGTGTGCTAGATGCTGGGTGTACAATGGTTTACAAAACAGAGGTGACCCCTGCTCCATGGAGCTTACAGGCTAATAGCCATACAGCTCAGTCTGGCCTCATCCTCTGTGTACATGCTATTCAGGAAAGGCACAGGATTCACGAGACCATCTTAGGGGAAGGATTATTTTAGATTAGGGGGCAGGAGAGGACTGTTTGGAAGTGACATTTAAACCCAGACGTGGGCCAGGAATGGGGCTCGCACCTATCATCCCAGCACTTTGAGAACCCAAGGTGGGTGGATCACCTGGGGTCAGGTGTTCAAGACCACCCTGGCCAACACGGTGAAACCCTGTCTCTACCAAAAATGCAAAAATTAGCCAGGCCTGGTGACATGACCCTGTAATCCCAGCTACTCAGGAGGCTGAGGTAGAAGAATCCCTTGAACTCAGGAGGCAGAGGCTGCAGTGAGCTGAGACTGTGCCACTGCATTCCAGTCTGGGCAACACAGCAAGACCCCATCTCAAACAAAAAACCAACCCAGACCTGGAGATGAACAAGAGTTAGCAGGGTTAGCAGGGGATGTGCCTCCAGGCAGCAAGAATGGCAAGTGTGAAAGGTTTGGGGACAAATCCCTGGCTATTTGGAGGCTGAAAGGCCAGTGAGGCAGGAGCATAAAAGCAAGGGGCAGGGGAGGCAGAAGAGGAGGCTGAGGAGTGAGGCAGGGGCCAGACTTCACAGGGCCACATTAGGACTTTGGACTTAAACCTAAATCCAGTAGAAAGGGGAGTGATGTGATCAGATTTATTTTTACAAAGATCGCTTTGGCATCTGTGTGGAGGGCTGGATTACAGGAGAGAATGCAGGGAGAAGGGTATGAAAACTGACAATTACCAAAGCGAGAGACGATGGCAGCATGGCCAAGGTGATGGAGTAAAGTGGAGGAACTGAGGAAGCATTTTCTAGAAAGAATTGAGATAATCAAGGTTTTTCTCACACCCTTGCCTTGGTATAGACGGGTTGAAATGTTGGCTTAGACAAGGCAAACAGCAAATATTTTGGCCATGCCAATCTGTCCCCAGGGTGGGCTGTTGTGTTTTAGATTAGCTGGGAGCACAGTCCCCTGCCTCAACCAGGGCCACATCTGACCAGAGTCAATTTTATGACTAAAGATTTCCTGACAAAACTTTTACAACTTCTGCAACCTCTGCTCATGTTTAAAATAATTACTATTAGGAAATAGTAATTGTTATAGGAAATTCCTGTTTGCATTTCATCTGAATTCCTCTCACATTACATTTTTTTAAATTCTAGATAGAGATAAAGATGCTAAAATAATAAGTCACTGGGGCCGCCCAATATGAATGACGTCAATAACGACAGTTCTGCATTGCATCTGTCTCAAAGCCAAAGTGACCTATTCATCAGCAGCAAAGAAAAATGGCCGAATATCCTCAGAAGAAGAATCCAATTAGAGTTTTGCTCACTGCTAAGTTCTTCGCCTTTGCTACTTAACATGTGTACCCAGTAATAGCACCTGGAAGCTTGTTAGAAATTCAGGACCGAGTTGGAAGCTGCATTTCAACACCATCCCCAGGCAATTGGTAGGCACTTTAAATTTTGAGAAGCACCATGGTTAGATCACCCTGGGGCCATCTAAAAGTGGGTGGGCAGTGGCTGGTGCCAGATATTTGAAATGCGGTGAGGCACAGCAAGTGGTGAGGAAAACCCAACCACTGGTCCGACAGGAACTGGTTTTTCTCTGGAAGCTCCAAGCTCCCAAGTCACATAGAATGTTGCAGCTAAACTTGGGGACAATGTGTTGGCTGCTGGTTATGTGACTGGTGAGAGGTGCTGGCTGGACCCTCCTCTGGTGCTGAAATGCTATCAGGGAGAAACTAGGGCCCGTGGGGACACATGGGGAGGGGCTCCCCCTGGCAGCACCAGAGGCTGAGGGGGGTTGAGCTCCCTTTTCCCCACCCGTTCATAACGTGGACAGTTTGGTTCTTGTCCTCTTTACCTGGCTGCTAACAGCCCTCGTTCCTTGTGGGTGTTTGGGTGACTTTCCTGCTTCCTTCTGAATGGAGGCATGCTGACGAGCAAGGGAAGGACGCTTTGGCATCTCAGTACAAAATACTCTTTAGTAGCTTTAGCTAGAACAGAACACCGAGTTCCAGGGGTTCTGAAAGCTCTGCTCATACTGCCCTGCCCATGGGGTCAGCTCCTGCAGGCTGATGACGCCTGTCACCCCTTGGTCTCATTCTCATTCTCTACCTGAGGGCTATGCAACACAGACACCAGACACAGCCTGGCCAAACAAGGACACTTTGTTTTATTACTGCTTTCTTGAGAAGTCTTTCAAGGCATAAAATCTCCACCAGAATCCAATCACGTACCTCTGTCTAACTAGAGCTGGTCCTCCCACATCATCAGACAACTGGATGAAGTTTGTGGGCTGTTTAAAGCATATGGTTTGTAAATATTGTAAAATCAAATATTACTTTTGGCTTTTATTTACTGCAGCATTTCACATTACCTAGCACCAAAATAGCTGAGGAGGTCTTCTCTGCCTTTGTTCTTTCTCTTGCTCTTTTTCTTATGCTTCTTTGCTCCCTGCCTTCCATAGCAGCGGTTTCTCTGCTCTGATTCTTCCTCTCCCCACTGCCTGGCCCTCCTCCTGCACTGTCTGCCCACCAACTCCACACCGCTCTCTTCCCTGGCCCTACTCACCCTCTCCCTTTCCTCCCCCTGTGCCTCTCATGCTGCCCCTTGATACTCCTGGACGTCTTAGCTACCTTTCCCTCTCTCTGCTTTCACTTCCAAAAGCTGCAGGCACTCCTTCCTCAGACTCGACTCCCCACCTGCCTCCACCAGGCTATTTTCTTTTCCCTCCCTATACCCACCATGAGTCCTTTTTTCCTCTTTCCTCTAAAGGTAACACGGGGATCAGAGAACTGTAGAATCAGAGTCACAAGGGACACTGCTTGTGCTATACTGGCAGTTACTTCTGAGTCAGAAAATCTTTCTTCTCCAATCACCTGCAATAATGGCTGCCCCCAACCCCATCCCTCCTTAGAGCAAGAGAGGCTGGGGAAGAGAAAACTTCCAGGCTCCCTCACCAACACTTTCACCCCTCTTTCCTGTCTCACCACACAGACAGACACACAGATGCATGCGCACACATGCCCACACATACAGGAATGCACACATATGCACACAAGCACACATGTATACACACAGGAGTGCACACATATGTGCTTGCAGGCACACATGTGCACACCCGCAGGGGTACACACCCACACCCACAAACTCCGAGTGCCCTTGGTGAAGAAAGAGTTTGTGCCTGGCCTCCTCTAAGGCCCTGAGCTTCCTCTCCTGTGTTTCCTTCGTCCCTGGCCAGGCTGACGTGTGCTGCGCACCTGCAGGGTGAGCACTTGGACATGTGATTCTAGCTTGAGGGGATGGAGAGGGACAGCCATGGTGGGGTTCCTTACTCCAGGTGCAACTCTTGGGTGGCAGGGGGACAGCAATGGTCAGACTGAACAGGGAGCTCATGTCAAAGCCAGCTTCCACCTGGGGTCATATTTAGTCAATCAATCCACAGTCAGCGCTCTTATCAAGTGGGCTTCTTTCCATGCTACTGGGCAAGGCATCTTCAAAACAGAAAATCAAGAGGGAAAATGAACACAGCCCTGAAGACACACTCTTGTAACCATAAAACAATGACTCTAACATTCATCATTCTCAGCCAGAGCTTCTCCAAGCACTTTATGGAATCTAGGATGCTATTTCCTTCATAGCTGGGGAAGTAGAGGTTACACTGAGTAAGCTGCTTGGGGATCGTGGAAAATCCCTCGATTTCCCAGGACTTGGCTCCTCACATTGGAACATTCATTTGAAAGACCCAAGGAATATTAATTGGAACAGAGATGAATGTCTCAGCTAGGTGTTGACTAGGAGGCCAGCCTCACACAGGCAGAGTCTCTCCAACCCTGTCCTGCCTCCACATCCCTGCTCAGACTGGCTTGGCTGCCCGTGGCACTGAGCTGCACCTTAATTCCCAATGCAGCAGTGCCCACCCCTTGGAGAATAGGAGAAGAGCTGCCCTGCAAGCCCTCCAGGTGAGCGAGGCTTGCAGGTCAGCTAGAACGTGCCCCACCATGTTCAACCCCACCCTGTTGTTCTGTGTCCAATGCCAAGGTGCGGTCTCTGCTTAGCTGTTCTCCAAGAAAATTCCCAAGACAAGGAGGAAGCAGTGACAGCTGAAGGCCAGGATGAAGCTCCATTTCATCTCCCTGCCCCCCTCCCAACTCCCCCACTGCCTTCCACACACCCCTGAGGGGAGCAGAAAAGCAACTGTGAATATTCTTCTCCACCTGAGTTCCCTTTTGCATCAACTAATTACCAGCCCAATTGCCGATAAATTACTAGTATAAAATGTTGTGTGTACACAGGCAGATGCAGATAGATGTATGTATATATAGTCATGGAGTCCAGCCTTTTTTCCTTGTCCCCTTCCTTGTGGGCGGCTCCAGACAAAAAGCTTCTGTCCCCTGGAGGGTTCATCGGGTCATGGGTGCCACGTAGTTGGCAGGGAAGAGGCCCAGCTTGTTGTGCAGGCGGCCGGTCCACCAGGACGGGTTGGAGCTATCCAGGACCTCCACCACCTCCCCGCTGTGGAACCCCAGCTCGTCATCCTCCAGGGCCTCAAAGTCGTACAGCGCCCGGGCCCACCGCACTCGCTGTTGGGGGAAGCACAGAAGAGGCTCTGCTGAGCTGTGGGCTGGGCAGGCAGGGGAGGGTCTGCTGGCTCTTCCCACCACATCCAAGTCCTTTGAGAGCAACATTCCCTGAAGGCTGACCCCTCTGCAGCTTAAAAAATCTTTTTTGTAGAGATGGGGTCTCACTATGTTGCTCAGATTGGTTTTGAATCTTTGGCCTCAAGCAATCCTCCTGCCTTGGCCTCCCAAGTAGCTGGAACTACAAGTGTGAGCCACCATGCCCGGCTACCCTGCTGCAATTTAAATCAGATACCTCTGCACAGGCCTGAGCAAGAAGTTCCCAGAATGCACCAGCGTCACTCTGGAGACTCAGGACTTTTACCAACAGATGTTACTGTCCAAAGCCCCAAGAGACTCCCTGAGAACCACTCTCTCCACATCAATAGGTGGTATTTTTATCTTCTTTGAGTGACAAACAGAATGGCAACATGCCCCAAAGAATAGCCCTTGGTGTTAGGGCAATCAAGTCATGAGTCAAGATGGATCACAGGCCAGGCACGGTGGCTCACACCTGTAATCCCAGCACTTTGGGAGGCTGAGGTAGGAGGACTGCTTGAGCCCAGGAGTTCCAGACCAGCCTGGGCAATATAGTGAGAGCTTATTGCTACAAATAATATACCTAGCTGCTTGGGAAGCTGAGGCAGGAGGATCGCTTGAGCCTAGGAGTTTGAATCTGCAGTGAGCCGTGATTGTGCCACTGCACTCAAACCTGGGAGTCAGAGTGAGACCCTGTCTCAAAAAACAAAACAAAAAAAAAAGATGCAATGATAAAGGCAATGGTAAAGGACTATGATAAAGACGATAAAGAACCAGAACTGAGGACTATGAGAACAGGGAAGGCCTGGCAGGCACCAGACTGAGATCAACAGACTGGACGGTGCTGGCTCAGCCCCAGGCCTCCCCAAACATTCCATCCCCTCTCATTTGATCTGTGTGTGCGGTTGTTTGTTTGTTTGTTTGTTTGTTTGTTTGTTTTGAGATGGAGTTTCTCTTTTGTTGCCCAGGATGGAGTACAATGGCGCAATCTCGGCTCACTGCAACCTCCGCCTCCTGGGTTCAAGCGATTCTCCTGCCTCAGCCTCCCGAGTAGCTGGGATTACCGGCATCTGCCACCACGCCCGGCTAATTTTTTGTATTTTTTGTAGACATGAGGTTTCACCATGTTGGCCAGTCTGGTCTCAAACTCCTGACCTCAGGTGATCCACCTGCCTCGGCCTCCCAAACTGTTGGGATTACAGGAGTGAGCCACCGTGCCTAGCCAGATCTGTGTGGTTTGAGTTTCTCTTGCCTCATCTTCTCCATTGAGCTCTGTTCTGGGGCCTTTCCCCAGGGATCCCAGAGAGGGATGGTTCTCATACCCCTGCTGCCTGGAGCTGCACTGGGTCTGTGTGTCTCCGATGCATAAGGGCCGCATTCATTTCACTGCCCAGGCTGGTGCCACAGTGCCCATCATTTATGTCAAGGCTGCCTCCTCGGCGTTCCTAGGAACATACAACAGAAGACCGGTCATCCCGCTGCCAGGACATCTCCCACCGGTTCCCCCAGTGCCTTGCTCAGATGCCATCCACACAGCTGGTATATTCTAGGAATACTTACTGGTGATGACAATAAACCCTCCACGCTGAGGGGGAGGAGGACCTAAGGTCTAAAGGGACCTTAGATTCTGAAGGCAAAGAAGGCAAAGGCGGGTTTTATTTATTCAGTCAAGAAATATTTATCAGGCACCTACCATGTGTCCAGTAGCAGACACAAGGAAAATATAGCTGGAAAGAGAAGGTCTCTGGCTTCATAGAGCTTCCATTTAGAGGGGGAACCACGCGCATTTAAGTGGTAAGTGAGCAGAGAGAAGAAATATCTGTGTCTGCCCAGGAAATCAAGAAAGGCTTCACAGAGGAGGTGATGCTTGAACTCCAGCTTAGAGGAGGAGTAGGACTGCCCAGGGCGGGACTCATCAGGCAGAGGGATCATCATATAAAACACCACAAAGGCATGAGAGGAAACGCAATGGACCATTCGGGTAACTAAGGTAGTGTGGGGCTGCTGGAATGTATGTTTGCACAGGGAGTTGGTGGAAGGCAGCAGGGATGAGGCTGGGGAAATAGATTCTGGCAGCTCACAAAGGACTTTGTGTGCCCTGGTAAGGAATTCAGGAACGATGAACATATTGTCCATCTCAGTAAGCTGCCTGAAAACCCATTGGGAACAAGGGTGGGGGCAGATAAATAAGTAATAAACAAGGCTCTGTTGTGGGTATTAAGTCTTTTTTTCTTGTGGATCTCGATAGCCAGATGGGTTAAGGGGCATGAATAGATTTGGAAGTGTGCTGATAGGAAAATGAAGCAATTGTTCACTGAGTCCTCAGGGGAAGTGTGTGTGTGTGTGTGTGTGTGTGTGTGTGTGTGTGTGTGTGTGTGTTCAGGCGGGAGTCATTCAATTCACAGAGATGTCTTTGCCAAGAGCAGTTTCCCTATTTCTGCCATTTGCGGGGGGGTCCAGGGTCTTCATCATGAACTCTCTGAGACTTAGAGAGGCCGGGCCAGGCCTGGAGGGGAGGCAGGTTCTCCTTTCCACCGTATTGTGCCCACTGCCTTCTTTCCAGATACCTGGTGGAAATGGTGGTGCTGCAGATACCGCTGCTGTGGGGGCTGCTGCAGCTGCTGGGGCGCTGGGGCGTACTGCGGAGGCTGTAGCTGGTGCTGGTGCTGCTGCAGGGGAAGGGCTGGGGGGTGATCCGACAGCTTCCGGTTCATCGAAGGCCGCATTTCTTCTCCCACAGCTCCACTGAGGTGTGGGCCTCCCTGGGACCTCCGGTCCAGGCTGTTGCCCCGGTGACCCTGGGAGAGAGAAGAGAGATGCTGCAGATGCGTCCTCCTCTCTGATCTTCTGGCCCTACCCCACCCTCGGGCAGTTGTTCCCGGACCCTGCTCATTCTGGCTCCAAGAAATAGCTGGTGGGTGGGGGCAGCTGAAAGAGAATTGATACTTCAGACCTTCACATTTTCCAAAGTGGCCTCTATATTCTCAGATCCTCCCAGTTTTAGGAGTTCAGGTCTCTGGTTCACAGACTAACACTTTCCGCCTAGTAGCCATTTAATCCATTTCCAGGGTGCTTGTTTTTTCTCTGTGTAATCAAGCTGAAATATTCCACTTTACTGATACAATGCTGCCCCTTCTTATCACATGTTGCCACACCGCTGGACATCCTACCCTCCAGATGAGCTCCACTGTTGACTTTGTGTGATTTTGAACTGTCATTTATGGCCTGGTGATAGAGACCTAAACAGCAACATTCTTGCAATGCCGTGGGAACCACGCCTGCCGCTGGGGAAGAAGTAAGGCCTTTTTCCCTAATGTTAAAACAATCTTACGAATCAGAAATACCATATTGTTATTTTCATTTAACAAACAATTACGTAGGACCCTGGGTGTAGCATATACCAGGCACTGTTCTAAGCGCTTTACAAATACCAACTCATTTAATCCCGTTTAATGCAATTTTATATTGCTTCTCTTATCTCTGAATGCACATCCTAGTGAGTTAATATCTGTTCGTTTCCTGGTTAGAGTGATTCACAAGGTCTTGGCTAGCCCTTGTTTTCCTTTCTCAACTTCTGTGTGCATTTGGTGGGAACTTCTTTTCTCCTTTGGCAGTAACTTCTCAGGCTTAAAAGCAACTAGGGACTTGAAAAAGGAGGATTTTCTTGACTTCCCCAAAGCACACATTGCTTTCACAGTCTCAATACCTTTTCAGATAACCTGTCCCTAGGATTTCAGCTATTCTAGTGAATGCTTCTTCCTATGATACCTGTCTCTTATAACCATGTTATTTCCTTTGAAAAATAGTTTATAAATTGGTGTATGTGTGTGTGTGTATGTGAGAGAGAGAGAGTGTGTGTGTGCATGTATGAATTTACTTATGGGAGGCAAGTTAATATTTTCTTAGTGCTTAATATGGACCAGACTCTGATAGTGCTTAGCTGTAGTAACTCATTTACTCCTCACAACAGCCCAGTGAGGGAGGTTTTATTGTTTTCTCCATTCTACTGATGAGAAAACTGATACTCAGAAGGTTTCTTAACTTGGCTAGGTAATACAGGTAGCTAAGTGATTAAAGCAGGATTTCATACCAGGTCTGTCTGACGCATTTCCTTTTAAAGCAATACTCTGTATTCCAAACAGTTCCAACAGCAATAATTCCAAGTGCAGTTTTCTCCTCCCATGTCCTCCCCACTCCCAATCCCATCATAAAACTCCAACTGCTGAATTAATTCCTGAACTCTAGGCTGTTCCCTAATGTCCCCGTCTGTAGCACCCCCAACTCCTTCATCTTGGACAACTCTTGAGCTAGGTTGAAAACTTTGGTGTAGCAATGTCTATGAATAACAAAAAAACAGCACCTGTGGCAAGAACTGATGCTTGTTGAGTGCAGTGTGATGAGGAATGACATGTAGCTTGGGATACATTATCTTCTCCAACCTTCACAGCCATCCTGGGAGGTAGATATTACCATTATCCCTACTTTATGGATGAGGAAACTGAGGCTCAGAGAACTTTCCAAAGTCACACAACTAGCAAGTGTTAAGTTGAGATCTGACCTCAGCGCTCTGAGCCCTGTCTTTCAGTATACTCAGAGGATCTACCCATCCTATGCATTTTTCCTTGTGGTTCCCGTGAGAACTTGAGCTGCCTAAAATCTCTAGACTGGGGTCGATTGGACCTGGAGCATACCTGGTCTTCTCGGGTTCTGTCTCTAAGGAAGATCTGCTTCTGTCTGGAGATGGAATTTGTCCTGTAGTAGTCCACCAGCTTGTTTAGGGATGGAAACTTTTCAGTCCACAGAAAGTAATTACCCTTGTTGTCTCGCATGACCTTGAAGTGTTGAACGTCATCCTCATGCCTGGAGATCAAGGCAAAACGAAATTGTATGTTACACGGTGATAATGTCACCACCTCCAGGCTGCTCGCATCTGGGATGGTGGAGTCCTCTTTCGGCAGGAGATGTAGATATGGATGACTCACTCATCACTGGGCAGGTGGGCCAGCCCAGTCAGGCTTCGGCAGGAGCTTTGCAGGATGGACCACTTAGGATACAGGCTATGCTAGAGGGGATTTACATCAGCAGAAGGTAATCAGATGAGCTAAAATTTGTCTTGGACACTGGAACTAGCCTTTTACAAGAAAAGCATGTTCCAAGTGCCTTAACCACTAAAAGATCAAGGACCTTTTCACAATGTTTATTTGCAAGATGTCAGTGGGGTTATTTCAAGCTCCTATTATCTTTCTGTTACCAGAAATACTTTGAACCATCTCCTTTAAGCTCATAAGCTAGCACTGGCAGGTAAGAAGCTGCTCTCTTTCCTAAGAAATATGTCACATTTTTTCTCTATGTAATAAGGATCATCTTGGTTTATGTTTTGCATAAATAAGGTTACAAAGTGTTTTCAGCTTTTGGCGAAATAGCTTTGTATGAAATATAGAGGGTTTTTTTGTTTTTTTGAAATGGAGTCTCACTCTGTTGCCTAGGCTGGAGTGCAGTGGTGCGATCTCTGTTCACTGCAAACTCTGCCTCCCAGGTTCAAGCGATTCTCCTGTCTCGGCCTCCTGAGTAGCTGGGATTACAGGCACCTACCATCACACCCGGCTAACTTTTTTGTATTTCTAGTAAAGATGGGGTTTCACCATGTTGGTCAGGCTGGTCTTGAAGTCCAGACCTCTGGTGATCCACCCGCCTCGGCCTCCCAAAGTGCTGGGATTACAGGCGTGAGGCACCGCGCCCAGCAAAATGATAGAGTTTTAATTGGCAAGGATCTTGGAGATTGTTTAGCCTTACTTCTCCATTTTACAGATGAGAACACTGAGGTTCAGAGAGGTTCAGGGGCTTGGCCAAGGTCACTGCTGAGTGGCAGGACTGAGGCCAGAACCCTGAGTCTCTGACTCCAGTCTAGTGAGATTGCCTGTCACGCCACGTAAACATGATAACTTCTTTTAGATCAGCACCTTCTGATGCCAGTCTGGACTCACAAATGATGGGATACATTTGAACCAGGGCTAGAGAAAATGGATTTTATCCATCTAGGAAGGGTGGACTGAGCCTTTACCATTAGATCCAGTTTTACTTTATTGCCAAGTCATTCTCTTTTGGATGTAAAGTTTATTTTCAAACGACATACATTTATATCTAAAAATAAACCAGCACCAGTGATGCCAATTGCCTGATGTAAAAGAAAGGTCAAGAATTTTAAAGGGTCTTGGAGAGTAAAGATACCTCTGAGAGTAAGTGGAGGCTTCTTAGGGATGGATTTAGGGATCTGTGTTAAGAAGGACATGGAAATTCTGACCCTCAGTGTCATCTTATATGCTGAGATTTGCTCATAGCTGGGTGAAGCCAAAGGTTGTACAAGTGGCCTCTTGCTTGACTGATTTGGGGTGGTAATCAACATATTGCAATCACTGCGTGGTCCTCCCCTTGGTTTTGGCCACCAACGGATACTTTCTTCATTCTAAGACAACATGGATCAACTCAAAGTCATTACCCTTCACATCCGGGTGAGGAGGAGGAAATATTCTTATGATATTATAATTTTTCATCCACCACCTCAAAGAACTCAGAGTGTGAAACACTGACCCTTTTACTCTCATAAGCTGTAAGGATGGATGTGAGAGTTGCTGTTGATCATCTGGGTCTACAGGGAAAGGATGGCCTGACCATTATCTCAAGCCTGAAGAGGAACAAAGGAAAGGATGCGACTCAGGGCGCTGGACTCCAAAATCTGGTGTTTTAGGCCCTTAACAAATGCTGAGTGATAGAACTACAATTAGCTCTTAATTATCTGTGCCTATGACAGATGTAAAAATAATTAACAATGATTTTGCTTTGGAAAATATTATACTGCATTTCTGCAGAAGATGTGATAATGATTACGGTAATTGTTACCATAACTAGAAGCTTCATTGCCTCAATATTAGGGGAAGACTTTGGTAGAAGTCAAGGCTGACTGTTTTGTAGAATTCACTTTAATAAAACAAATATAAAACATAGTTCTGGGTCCGGGCACAGTGGGTCACGCCTATAATCGTAGCACTTTGGGAGGCTGAGGTGGGCGGATCACATGAGGCCAGGAGTTCAAGGCCAGCTTGGCCAACATGACGAAACCCCGTCTCTACTAAAAACAACCACACACACACAAATTAGCCAGGCATGGTGGTGCGAACCTGTGATCCCAGCTACTTGGGAGGCCAAGGCATGAGAATCGCTGTGAACCTGGGAGGCGGAGGTTTCAGGGAGCCGGGATCGCGCCACTGCACTCCAGCCTGGGTGACAGAGCAAGAGTCTGTCTCAAAAAACCAACAAAACCACAAAAACCATAGTTTCTAGCTGAAAAAGCCAGAGTCATCTTCATGCAAACCAAAGGCCCAAGAGATACCCCTCAGTCTAACAAATTACTTGGTCAAGTTTATGATGGGGTAGGGAGGGGAGGCTTAAGAAATAGATTTGACTTGTAACATACATACATACATGTTAAATATAATATATGTATAATTGTTTTTTCTAATTATATATGTATATAATATATGTAAATAATCTTTTTCTTTTGAGACAGGATCTTGCTCTGTCACCCAGGCTAGAGTGCAGTGGCACGACCTTGGCTCACCACAGCCTCAACCTCCCAGGCCCCAACAATCCCTTTACCTCAGCCTTCCAAGTAGCTGGGACCACAGGCACGCGCCACTGCACTGGGTTAATTTTGTATTTTTACTAGAGATGATGTCTCCTTATGTTGCCCTGGCTGGTCTCCAACTCGTTGGCTCAAGCAATCCTCCCACCTCAGCCTCCCAAAATGCTAGGGTTACAGGCATGAGCCACAGTGCCCAACCCTGACTTGTAATATATGTTAATGGAGCCAAATTTCATTAATTAAGACCTAACAAGATTCGAATTTGTGATACATCAATATTGGCCTGAACTAAAGCTTACCATTCTCCAAGTTATGAAAATAAGGTTTTTCTTGAGGAAAATTAAGAGTTTAAGCAAGATTGCAAGGGCAATGCTAAAGAGACCACTTTAAAGGTATGCAGGCATACAAATTGTTGACCTGTTATTTTTAAGTCCTTCCTACCTATCCTTTCAAATATCCATTCTTTCTAAATAGCAAAGTGGCCACAGTTTATTACTTGAGATTGGATTTCTGTCCTTAAAACAAAGCCGCATGCCTTTCAAAATATATTGAATCAACCAGATCGGTATTTCCTGTCAATAACCTGACAGTAACGTTTTACTGTACTTCTCCTGATCTGCTAACAGCATTATATTCTTGCAGTTTCACATGTGGTCAAGTCTGATACGTGACTTGCGATCCCCAACATGCTGACCACACACAGTGTTCCGAATTGGGCTTCTGAGTTTGGGGCTGTGTAATGTCTACACATGGACTGAGTCACTTCCTATAGGGTGCTGCACCTTAGTGAGATTTCACTGTTACAGTCCTCCCCCATTCCTGGCCCTCCTTGGCTCTGTTCTCTTGTTTTCGGTTTTGTTGTACTGTACTGTGTCGAAGTAGCCTTTCTTTTTGTTCAGCTGCCTACAACTATATATGTATTTGTTGGGGCTCAGAAAATGACACCCCTTGGCATGCTGAGTGCATTGAACCAAAGGAGACTGGAAGGCTTCACAAGTAGCCTTGGAAGCAAAGTCTTCCTTTGGCCTTTTCCTGACCTCCTGTCTCCCTCTCCTCTTTCTCCCCGTGAGTGAGTCATAGAAATTGGAATTCCTCTTCCCCACAGTGGGTCAGAGAGACTAGAAAGGTCACTATTAGGGAGGCCAAGGCAGGAGGATTGCTTAAAGCCAGGAGTTTGAGATCAGCCCAGGCAACATAGTAAGACACAGTCTTTACAAAAAAATTAGTTGAAAAAACAATATTAGCCAGGTGTGGTGGTGTGCACCTGTATCCCCAGCTACTCGAGAGGCTGAGGTGGGAAGATGGCTTGAGCCTGGGACACAGAGGCTGTGGTGAGCGATGATTGCACCACTGCACTCCAGCCTGGGCAACAGATCAAGACCCCGTCCCCCCACCCCCCCAAAAAAAAAAGAAAAAGAAAAGAAACTTGGGACAGGCCTTGTTCAGTTTCCCACCTCAGTCTGTTACCTTAGATCAAACCCCCTTTGTCCAATCCCATTTCGACAGGGCTGTCTATCTTTTGTCGAACCTAAGCATAAAAATAGATGGCTTTCCCTGGGTTTTGAGTCTTCATTTTTGAAGGCTTCTGTGTCACACGAGTCTTTGATGAAACAAATGTGTCCACTCTCCTCGTTAACCTGTCTTGTAGGAGTGTCAGCTGTGACTCCTCTGATGGGCGAAGAAAGGTGCCACACCTTTTCCGCCCCTGTACATCCTACAGCAATGACTTGAGATTTCTATTTTTCCCTGACTCTTCTTCAGATATGCATCAATCATAAAAGAAAAGGTTAAGATTTAAACCCCCAGATGGATCTGGACAAGTGGGAGTTCTCCTCCTCCTACCCCTCCTTCCTTCCACAAATACTCACTGAGTGTCTCTATTTTGTGCAAGAGACTGTTAAAGGCATAAAGAGGAAGTAGAGGAAAATCTTGCCCTTTCAGAAGCACCTGGGCTAGAAGGGGAGGCAGACGGGCATAGAAATAATTTTGAATACACACCAGTGTGCTAAGGAGTGGTGTGCATGTGTTCTGGAGAGGCACTGGGAACAGCAAGTTGTGAAGTTGCTGCCATGCTTGGCCCCTAGGCCACCATGCTTCTGACCATTGGGTCATGTTCCAGAGGTCCCTTCATGGCTTCAGCATTCTGGGAGGTTAACAGGCTGAGAAGGGTCAAGGTGGCGTCAGGAATGGTCAGTACCTGACAGAGATGGAGAAGTCCCCTGGGGAGCTCTGGCTGGCCCGGATGATGAAGAAACCAACCTCCTTGCCCATGAGTAAGTTCTCTGCCTGGTGTCGAGAGAGGCCTTCGTGAAACCATCTGTGGGGCGAGATCAAACAAGAGCATCAGGATGAGACACAGGAGTGACAGAAGGGAGACATGAAGAAGAGGTGACCCAGAGGGAAAGAGGCTGGGGACTCTGTACAATAGGCAGCAGAGAGAGACCAAAGAGGGGCCAGGGGCTGTTTGAACTCAAACCAGTGCTCCGGGCAGCTTTCAGGAAAGGCGAGGGCGCTTTCCCCTTGACTCACCCTCTTTGTTCCTTCTCTCCGGGAGAAGTCTCTCTCCAGCCTGGGAGACAATCATGGAAATGTGTCGCTGCACCAAAACGGGGTAGTGTGGGAGTGACTCACTGCAGGAAGCAGCCGCCTGCCGGCAGCTGCGGAAGAGATAGACCAGAGCTGCGGGGACAGAGGATGCACCGGGGAGGGAAGGGAAGGCTTCAGGCACTGGGGCCAACCAGGTGCAGCCGGCTGAGCAGGGCCTGGGGTGCTCATGCCTGCACTGAGGCCTCAGTGGCCTAGAGGCTCCTCCCTGGGCATTAAAGGAGAGTTACAGCCCAGGGTGTCACGTTACCTAGGCAGGCATGGAGCACAAGGGGGCTTTGCTCAGTGTGCCTAGCAGAGGCTGCAGTGTTTCTAGGGAGTCCAGTGTACACACTTGGAAATGAGCGAGGCTGGCAGCAGCCAGAGAGTGGCGTCTATACAACAAGATCTGGGGCCTGCCCCAAAAATCCAGGCTGGGAAATAATCTTTACTGTGGAAAAGAAGAAACAGGAGAAACCGCTCTATCAGCAGAACGGTCAGGGTGGCAGCCCCTGGAGGTACAGCTGCACACAGCGTGGCATGTATGAAATAGGTCAAATACTTACACAGGGCCAGGCAAGCTGTGGCTGCGGCCTCAAGGCAGGAGGCCAGAGACCTCTCTCGACCACAGACAAGCAAAATGAGTGTCTGTAATCACTCAGCGGCCAAAGGTGGGACTGTGTCACATTGCTTCAAGGTGGCTGCTCTAATTGCTGCCACCAGAAGGTTCATATGCATGTTCCTTGAAGATAAAAGCCTGTCAGGCCTTGGCTTTGGATTCCTTTGTGAGCAATTCTCTGTGCTTTCTAGAATTTGGGAACCTGAGACAAGGGTAGCAGGAAGGAGGTACTTATTGGAGACTGAGTCCCCCTCCGGGACTGAGGGGGAAGGTTGGCTGTGCTCTGAGGGGGCTGAAAGCAGCAATTTCTGGTGACCTGGAAATTCTGCCTGAGTATTTGCCACACAATTCTACAGGGCTAAACAAGAGACTACCACACACACCACTGCCATGTATGGGAAATGTAACGGGGATGGGAAAAGGAATGGGGTATGCACCACAGCAGCCGTATCACAAAGGAAATATTTTAGAAGTGAAGGGGATTTAGGAAATACACATTTGTCCTCCGACTGCAATCTGATAGCGGGCTTCTTTCAAGATTTGTAAAAATTACCACATATTGCATATTAGACATGAGTGGTTATGGTTTCAATATTACATATTCATTCATTCATTCAAAAGCTTTACTGAACATCTAGTACTGTGCTGGGCCCCCTGCAAAGCACTGGGGACATGCTAGTGGGCAGAACAGACACCTACCCCTGCCCTCAGGGAGCTTACATTCTATTCAAGGGGGACACAAACAAAAGAACAAAATAATTAAGACCTGCAGTGTGCCAGATGATGGTAAGTGCTGTAGAGAACATGAAAACAGAGAGGAGAGATGGGGCGCTGCGGGTGAGAGATTAAGGTAAGGTATGGTGATGAGAAAGACCTCACTGAAAAGGAAACAATCTAAACCTGTAGGGGACTGGGGTGTGGGAGGAACCAACACAACAGACTGAGGAGGAGAAGCCAGGGCAGTGGGAGGACAAACAGAGGAAGGATGTTCTGGAGCCAAAATGAAGGTGTTCCAGTGGGAGGGGGATCCCCAGGGCAGGTCAGGCTGAGATGACCCCTGGGAGCTGCAGCCCATGGTGTGCCTGGTGGGAAGGGTTGGGAGATGAGGAGTTGGAAGCAGCAAATATACACACTCCTTTTGAAGAGATGGAGTGGCAACTGGAAGGGGATTTGATATTAAGAGTTTTCTTGTTTTATTTATTTAGTTAATTTTTTTTTCTTTGAAACAGAGTCTCTCTCTGTTGCCCAGACTGGAATGCAGTGATGTAATCACAGCCCACCACAGCCTTGAACTCCCAGGCTCAAGCGATCCTTCTGCCTCAGCCTCCCAAGCAGTTGGAACTACAGGTGCATGCCACCACGCCTAGCTAATTTAAAAAATTTTTTTGTAGAGATGGGTCTCACTATGTTGCCCAGGCTGGTCTCAAACTCCGAGCCTCAAGTGATCCTCCTCCCTCAGCCTCTCAAAGGACTGGGACTATTGGAATCAGCCACCACAAAACCCACCTGGCCTCTGGGTTTGGTTTTGTTTGTTTGTGTTTTGGTACGTTGGGAGAAATTGCAGCGTGTGTGTTTGCTGACAGGAATGATCAAGCAGAGAGGGAAAGGAGGTTGATGTGGGAGAGAGAGAGGCGAATTTCTGCTAGAAGCACTGACAGTTCCTTCCAGCCAGCTGCAGGAAAGGCCGACTGTTTGGGCACGCTTGCGGGAGGCAGGTGGATGTGGTAGGGGTGGGGTGGGGGTGAGGAATCTGGGAGCTAGCTTCACTTCTGGTGGCTTTCGTTGTTCCAGAGAACCTGGAATCAAGGTCACAGGCTGAGAGTGATGCAGGGAGGGGCTGGAGGTTTGAGGAGCAGGTGGGGTATGCAGAGGTCACCGAGCAGATTCCTGGGCAGCATCAAGGGCCCTGTCAAGGTCAGTGGTCATTCTCTTGGTTTGGTGGTCAGTTCAGGTTCACCATGAGTGTTGCTCCTGCACCTCGCTGGAGTCACCAATACTACTGTGGTTTTCTAACAAACTTTTGCTCTTTGAGCTAGACCCTGGTTCTGAGGCAAGATTAGATTTCTATCTAACCCTTGTGGTCAATTCTTGAGACAAACGAAGCCCAATCTCAATTTTGCATTTCCTCTTTAGGAAGAGAACTTCCCCTTCCCCCACTGACTTCTCTCACTGGGGTGAGCACGCTTTACTGAAGGCAGGGAGTGTCCGTCCACCCATCCAGTGAAGGCTGAGAGCCTGGTGAGGATGGTTAGGATTGGGAGGTCACAGAGAAGTGCTTAGGAGAGCAACTCTCAAAGTGGGGTGGCCAATAGCGCCCCCTTTGGAATTCTAGGGAACCCTGTGGTTGAAACCACTATAGGTAATTTGAGTTTACAAACTCATTTTATAAAAACTTAAAATAGGCCAGGGGCAGTGGCTCATACCTGTAATCCCAGCACTTTGGGAGGCCAAGGCAGGTGTATCACCTGAGTTCAAGAGTTTGAGATCAGCTTGTCCATCATGGTGAAACCCCGTCTCTACTAAAAATACAAAAGTTAGCCAAGTGTGGTGGCATGCGCCTGTAATCCCAGCTACTACGGAGGCTGAGGCAGGAGAATTGCAATGAGCTGAGATGCACTCCAGCCTGTGCAACAGAGCAAGACTCCGTCTCAAAACAAACAAAACAAACAAACAAACCAAAAAACCTCCAAAACTTAAAATAGGCTGGGCACGGTGGCTCATGCCTGTAATCCCAGCACTTTGGGAGGCTGAGGCAGCAGATCACGTGAGGTCAGGAGTTGGGGACCAGCCTGGCCAACATGGTGAAACCCTGTCTCTACTAAAAATAGAAAAACTAGCCTAGCGTGGTGGCATGTGCCTGTAATTTCAGCAACTCGGGAGGCTGAGGCGAGAGGATGGCTTGAACCCAGGAGTTTCAGGCTGCAGTGAGTGGTGATGGAGTCGCCACACTCCAGCCTGGGTGACAGAGTGAGACCCTGACTCACAAAAAAAACTAAAAAAATAAAAAAGGAAAGAAAAACTTAAAATAGCAATACATATACATGGTGTAAACATCGAAAGGGAATGAAATGAAATGCAAAGTGTCCCTCCTGCCCTGGCCTTCAGCTGCATGCTCTGGCGGCTCTCTGGAGAGATCTCCAGAGGCAGCCACTTTTGACAATGTCCTGGGTTCCCATGGATAACTGTAGTGATTGCTGGGAAAGTAAGAGGAGTGTGTGTGGGTAGGCCCATCTCAGCAGGCTGTGAATACTTACTCGGGAAACTGGATGTCTATGAAATTCTTGGGCACATATCCTTCCTGGCTCCCAAGCTCCGCCTTAAACCACTCCTCTTGGTTACTCAAAATCTACATGGAATAAAAGGAAAGACAAAGACATTGGAGGGAGGATACCAAAAAACAAGAGAAAGGGGCTGCAGGGCAAAGAAGGACCTTTTGGACTTAGAGGGAAAATATGTTAATACGTTGAAAGAACTGAACAGCTGTTCTAGGATTTACCCCAGGCCTGTAGAGGAGCTGTGGGTTTACCTTTGGAGTCAGCTTCTCCTCATCCCAAGTTATTTCCGTCCACTTGTGCCGTCCACTTATGTCACCCCACTGTGGCTTGGCCTCCCAGACTCAGCACTCAGGGACTTCCCTGAATCCCTTCTTCTATTTTGGAAATTCGTTTGTCCCAGGTAGCACCTTAAGTTCCTCATCTGAGCAGATGGTGGGAAGGCAAGAGTGGCTATTCCCTAGTTTTGTTTTGTTTTTTCTCTTCTAGGTAACCAGGAAACTTTTCTTTTTGTTTGTTTGTTTGTTTTTTGTTTTTTTGAGATGGAGTCTTGCTCTGTCGCCAGGCTGGAGTGCAGTGGCGCCATCTCAGCTCACTGCAACCTCCACCTCCCAGGTCCAAGTGATCCTCTTGCCTCAGCCTCCCGAGTACCTGGGATTACAGGCATGCGCCACCACACATGGCTAATTTTTCGTATTTTTAGTAGAGACGGGTTCCACCATGTTGGCCGGGATGGTCTTGATCTTTTGACCTAGTGATCTACCTGCCTTGGCCTCCCAAAGTGCTGGGATTACAGGTGTGAACCACCAGGCCTGGCCCAGGAAACTTTTCAAAAATTTAATTTGCTTTTGTTTTTTAAACAGGCAGATTAAAACTTAAACATCCCAGTGGGGCCAGCTTTGGAAACAGTAACTCTTTGTGTTCACATGCTGTGTATTTCACAGATAGTTTGGCTGGAACTCAAGATACTGGGGATGCCTTTTTTAAACTTGCTTTTAGAGCCAGATCCCAAGCAAAACCAAAAGTTCTGTCTTGTTACTCTGTGGCCTCACTTTGACTGTGACCCCACATGTTATTGTCTACCTTAGTTAGTCATATTACTCACCAGACTTGACTGTATGTGGCTTTTGGTTTCTCAAAAAATGAGATTTACCATTAAAAGACAAATATTTGGCACTGCCACTGAGAATGTTTTGAAAGTCTGAGGCCAGGCGTGGTGGCTGACACCTGTAATCCCAGCACTTCGAGAGGCCGAGGCGCATAGATCACTTGAGGCCAGGAGTTCAAGACCAGCCTGTCCGTTATGGTGGAATGCCGTCTCTACTAAAAATACAAAAAGTAGCCGGGCCTGGTGGCACATGCCTGTAATACCAGCTACTCGGGAGGCTGAGGCAGGAGAATTGCTTGAACCCAGGAGGCGAGGTTGCAGTGAACCGTGATCTTGCCACTGCAATCCAGCCTGGGCAACAGAGTAAGACTCTCTCTTAAAAAAAAATCGTTTTTTAAGTCTATGATATAGACTAGAACAATAATTCTAAATAAGGATAGCAGAGCAAAAGATGGAAAGAACCCTGATAATGCACTGAACCACTGAATTAGATGATACCCAGGAGCCTTCCTACTTCTGGACTTTGAGAAATTACAAGTCTTTGTTACTGTTTAAGCCATTTTTAGTTTATGTTTCTTGTTCCTGAAAATATCTTAACTGATAGAAGTACGATGATAAAGAAGAAAGCAGAAATAGATAGAAAAGGCATTCAGATGTGGAGGAGAGACCACTTGCCTCAGCAATGAAAGGAGTTACTGAGGCCAAGTCAGATGGCAATGGAACTTCCTCCTTCAGCTCTGAGGAGGTGTGGTACATTCTGGGAATGAAATGCCTCCAGGTGGCTGGAATGTAGACTGTGAATATCTTGAAATGTAGGGGCAGCCCTTAAAGGATTTTGAGCAGGGAAATAACAGTGAGAATTAGAGTTCAGAAAGAGCTCTGGCTGGGTGTGATGGCTCATGCCTGTAATCCCAGCACTTCAGGAGGCCCAAGCGGGACGATTGCTTGAGCCCAGGAGTTTGAGACCAGCCTGGGCAACAAAGCGAGACCTTGTCTCTATGAAAATAAAAATAAAACCTAGCAAGGCGTGGTGGAAATACATCTGTAGTCCTAGCTACTCAGGAGGCTGAAGTGGGAGGAGCGTGTGAGCCCAGGAGTTAAAGGCTGTAGTGAGCTCTGATTGCACCATTGTACTACAGCCTGGACAACAGAGAGGGACTCTGTCTCTAATTCAGAGAGACAGAGAGACAGAGAGAGAGTTCTGTATCAGAGATCAGAATGTGAAGACAGATCGGAAGGCTAAAGCTGGGAGAGAAACTGTAGGAAGATGAGCGCAGCCCTCCAGGCAAGAGATGATAGTGCCTGGGCTAAGAAGAGGCGAGGATATATTTTAGAGAAATTCAGGAAGCAAACAGGCAGGATTTCTTGACCAATCTTGGAAGCTGAGAGAGAAGAGGATTCTGGGATGCCACTGGATTTCTGGCTTGGGAGACTGAGTAGGTGGTGATGGCTTTATAGAAATAGAAGATACACGAGAGGAGGCAGGGCTGAGAAAGGGCTCATGGGCTTCAGATTGCATGCGGGTGATTGTGAATTGAATTCTTCAACTGAGAAGAAAAGCTCAGGAAGCAGCTGGATGTGTCAATCTGGACCTAGGAGAGAGGGTGAGGGTGGGGCTTGGGGTTTCAGAGTCATCAGAAAGTGGGTGGAGTCGAAGTCACAGGGCCCTTGGGCTTCTCTCTCCCAGAAAAGAAAATGGGAAGATAATGGAAAGAACTAAGTGCTTGAGCGGAGATGATGACCTATTTCTGACATCACTCCAAGGTGGAAGGAAGGGGACAGTGTTGTGGGTTGGGAACGAGAAGACCTGGTTTCTAGCTTGGCTCCGTCACTAGATATGTGATCTTGGCCAAGTCAATTAGCCATTTGAAAACTGGGGACAATAATAGCCACCTAGCACCTCACAGAGCTGATGTGAGGATCAAATGAGCCCTGGTACCTGAAAGTCCTTCAGAAAGTGTAGACTCTTTTCAAAAAAATACAATTCCATCAAATGCGGTATTCTTATGAGGGAGGCCTCCAGCTCTGAATAGAACATGGAAGGGTTTATGTGTTCTTTAAAGCAGTATGTGTGTATGTTTTGAATTTAGTCACTTATTCTGAAGAAATAAAAGTGTGTCCCATATTTGAGTTCGAGATTGCTGAGAACAGAAAACTCTGTAGTTTCTAACATCAAATGTGACTGTTGGTGTCACCAAGGACATGTGGGTATGTGTGTGCTAAGGGGGCAAGGGAGGAAGCAGAAAATCTAGGTCAAAAGAACTAGGAAACCCAGCAGCAGTGCCTCGTAGCCACATAAAGAACACAAGAGCACTGCACTCTGTCCATCGCTCCTGAATTTATGGCGTTGGAATTCCTTTCTCCCGTCACATGGGAATGCGGTGTTTGGCCAGGGTAGCAAATGTCACACAGAAAGGGGTAACAGAGGCCATTTGGAAACTGGCTTATCACCCTAAGAACCACACTTTGAGGCCGGGTGCCGTGGCTCATGCCTGTAATCCCAGCACTTTGGGAAGCTGAGGTGGGCGGATCACCTGAGGTCAGGAGTTAGAGACCAGCCTGGCCAACATGGCAAAATCTGATCTCTACCAAAAAGACAAAAATTAGCCAGGGATGGTGGTGCATGCCTATAATCTCAGCTACTTGGGAGGCTGAGCCACGAGAATTGCTTGAACCCGGGAGGCGGAGGTTGCAGTGAGCCGAGATCGCACTACTGCACTCCAGCCTGGGCGACAGAGCGAGACTGTCTCAAAAACAAAAAAAGAAAAACCCACACTTTGTACTTCGTTTTCTGACCTGAAAGCAGCTCTGTAATTTTAATTATCATGCCTCAGACCTCCAGACGGAAAGATTATCCCACAATGCCAGCCATTTCTCTCTGCCACCTGGTGCTTGGTCTGCCTAACATTGTGTTTCTAGAGAGGTGAATCCACAGGCTTTTAACCATGTATAGAAGGTGAGGTTTAAAAAAAAAATAATTCTCATTTTCTGCAAAGAAAGGTATTTGAGGGGAGGGGAGATGGTTTCCTCCTGCCGTTGTGGGCCCAGGGCCCCGCACTTCCTGTTCTTCTCATCTCTCCATCTGTTTGGTCCCCCTATCTCGTGTACCCATCGTGTAAACCTGAGCAAGGCGTTCAGTCTGAACACCTGAAGTTTTACTCTTTACTGTTTAATTCTTATAATGTTCCCTAAGAGATGATTTTCTGGGTTACGTGGTCTGAGCATAAGTTAGACGTGGGAAGAGAAGGGCCAAATTAGGGCAGGAAGAATTTTTAAATTGGATGAAATTGTAGCTTTTAGAAGCATAGCAGAAATCTGAAGTATTGAAGAAGCAAATTACGTAGAATTAACTCTTAGTGCTTTTAGGTTGCTATTTTAGCAGGAAGAAATGAGGTCGCATTAGATGCATTACAGAAGGAGACAGAAATGGACTGGGTCAAGAGACATTTTTCAAAACTACTGGCAAATTTAATGGCAAATTCAAATGTGAGCCTGGTGCTGTGTGTAGCTGCAGGTATGGTGGTTTGTGGCTAGGAAAAAAAATCTGATTCCTGAGTTTTCAATGTTTTTGTCATAGAAGAAGCAAGATCAAGTCATATGGCTGTGTTTTCCTGTCCACCATCTTGTTTACCATGCCGTGTAGATCAGCATCTAGTGAGCACCTGCTGATTGCACTTAGGTGCATGAAATATGGAGATAAATAAGCTGGGGCCTCTGTCCCAGGAAACTCATGGTCTGTTGAGGGTGGGTGGTTGCTCAGACTTTTTTTGTACCTTTCTAATGAAAACCTGTTTAGTCTTTAACACAAAAGGCCAAACAAGTCAGAGAATCCCACCAGCGAGTTGCTGGAGTAGTCAGGAACTTGCTTTGAAAGTATTTGTGAGGATCCTGCGTGTGTTACCCATTGAGGAAGGTGGGGGCAGACACTGCAATCACATGTGGGAAGCCCCAGGCATAGGAACCAACCATCATTCTGCAGACATTCCATGGGGCTCAGTCAACAAGCCCTCCCCATTTTGCTCTTTACCTGCAATGGACAGAAGTTGAAAAGAGGGAGGGGGTTGGCTTTCCAACGGAATTCTAAATGAACAGGAAGAAATGCAATTTAGCGATTCAAGAAATATGTACTGGGCATCTATTTTGGGCCATGACTTGTGTTAGATGCTGTGAAGACACAAAGATGAACCTGGCATTGTGTGCACACGTGCATGATGACATTGCTCTCAGGGAATGGAGAGGAATCAAAGGTTCATTCATTCACCAAGTATCAGGGAGTTCCAGGCACAGCTATTCTAGACATTGAGGCAGACACGGCCCCTGCCCTTGCACAGCTTTGGCTAGTGGAGCAGACAACACGTAAATGAGCAATTAGGATCCCTTGGGGCAAAGGCAGCAATGAGAGGCAGAAATAGAGGGTGTATGAGACCACAGGGTCATGGCCTGCCTATAAATAGCTGCCATGTGAAGCAAAATCATAAGTGCCTGGAAATGAGTGAAGTTTGTGTGAAATGTTGGGGAGGAGCTGAAGAGCGAGTGATTTGTTTTCCTGGGATGGTAGGGAGTAGGGAGGATCAGTGAGGTTTCCATGGTAGAGGAGGTCAAATATGTGTGTATATGGGAGAGGGGCACTCAGAGTATATAGGGGAGAGGCTGAGAAAGGGTGGTGTATACATTGCAGTGCAACCTGCGGGCGTTACGTCCACAAAGACGTCTGTGTGTGTGCACACATGTGTACGTGTGCAGTGCAACCCGTGGGCGTTATGTCCACAAACATGTCTGTGTGTGTGCACACATGTGTACGTGTGCATAATGACATTGGACAGTGCTTTGGGGCCAGATGTTTTCAATCTCAATCAATTGGTAATTGGAAACCCCTGAATGCTTTTGAGCAAGGAAATGATATGATCCGATTTGTCTGGAAAGATCCCTCTGGGACTAGTATGTAGAATGATTGAAGGAGGAAAAAGACAAGAGGTAATGAGGTCAGTCAAGGAGCTGCGGCAGTGATCTGAGCAGTGAGAGGCAGTGGGGATGGATGATCCCGATAATGTGGGCCACCATTTATTGGGCGTCTGCGTTGGGCCAGGGTCATCACCTCGAATCCTCTCCACAACCTGGCAAGATAGATACTACCTCCACTTGCTGAGGAAGACACTAAAGCTCAAAGAGGGCAGATGATTGGGCCCCAGGCTCCACGGCTAGTAAGCTGGGATTCAAACTTAGATCCATCTGACTCAAAGTCTATGCTCCTTTTTACTGCCTCACACTCCCTTCTGGTGAAGAAGAGACGTGCTTGAGAGATATGAGGAAAAAATTATATTCAGAGCAGAGTTTAGTGCTTAGGAGTCAGATAGAGTTCTGTCCAGGTCCTGGATTGGTCTCATTCTAGCTGCGTGACCATGGACGTGTGATTTCATCCCCAGCCTCAGTTTCTCATCTGTGAAAAGGAGGGGAAATGAATGCCTGCCTCATAGGTTTGCTCAGATGATGAAATCATGTCTGCAAACCACTTAGCTAGATCCTGGTCCTGAACAGGAGCTCAGGAGATATTGGTTACTGGTCACCAGGATTTGGTAAGGGAGGCACTGATGATAACTGGGGCTCCTGGCTTGTGACTGACCTAGGACAATACTTAGAACATGGAAAGAAGAGTGGCTTGGGTGGAAGTGGGGGTGAGATGGGCATGGGGGTTGGAGTGATTCTGGGCATCCCGAGTTAGGGGCTGGAGTTCATGTGGGGACATCCAGCAGACAATTGGAAGTCTGGGTCTGGAGTTCAAGAGCAAGGTCAGAGCTAGAACATGAGCCATAGACTTGAGGGTCTTTAGCACAGAGGTGATGGTTGCAGCCGGAGAAGTGGAAGAGGTGGCTCAGAGTGAGAAGAAGAATCAGAAAGCCAAAGGCAGCACCTTCAGGGAAGTATATATTTCAAGATCAAGAGAGGAAAAAGAATGCTTGCAAATGAGACCTGTAGGAGTGTTCAGGAAGGGAGGAGAAGAACCCAGAGGTGCTGCCAAAGCCACGGAGAAAGGGGCTTCCAGAAGAGGGCCAGTTAGCAGTGTCAGTCCCACGGACATTTCCATAGGGTCGTTATACTACACATTAAGGAGATCACTGGTGAACTTCAAGAGAATGTTGGGGGGAGGGTAAAAGGGAGATTCCAGAGGGTTGTGGAATGAGTGGGAAGTGAGGAAGTGAGGCACGCCCAGTGTAGAAAATACTTCCCAGTATTAGCAACAAAGGAGAGGAAAGAAATCAGGAGCTGGATTGGGAAGCAGAGTTGAGCAAAGTTTTTTTTTTCTTTCCTTTTCTTTTTCTGGGGAATAGAGAAAACTTAAGATACCAGCTTCTCTTTGCAATGGAAGACGAGGGTGGAAGTTGGTGCAAGGATGCTCTCCAGTGGATGACAGTCACATGGTCACAGTGCCCCATAGAGAAAGCAGGAACTTCTCACTGCACGGCAAGTCCCTCCAGGAGCCTGGTACGATCCCAAAGCAGTGACAGACAGGTTTTCTGGGTCAGGAGGCCCAACTCATATTTTAAGTTCGTGAAGGCCTACGCTTTGCCACCATGGTACTAGATCTTGAAAGTTGAGAGCAGTTAGAAGGCTACCTAATGGGCATGTTCATATTCCAGAAGAAGCCATTCTGTGGTGTTTTGTGCTCCTCAGACACTTTCAAAGTCACTCTCTCACATGCTGACAAGGTTCTTTGTATAACAAACATAATTCTCGGTGGCGAGACACTAATGGCCTCAGTGTTGCTGGGCATCTGAGAAGGCTCATCGGGACTGCTGAGGACCCGGAATCAGGCTATCTGAGGGTGATCTGAGGTCAGGCGGGTGGGGTCTGGCTCCACATACTCCCAAAAGCCCTTTTGAAGGGCTTACGCTCTTTTGCAAAACAAAACAAAAAACAAAACAAACAAAAAACCCAAGGGCTAAGATGCAGAGTCTGAAAGTATGGTGCATGAATGTGGGAGAAGCCCAAGGCCACTTCAGCCCAGCAAGTGGCCTCTACAACTCAAGTGCAGGCTGAGGACAAGCTTTAAAAAGCCCCTGAGTGGCCAGGTGGGCATGGCCTTTGTTGAGCCACGTCCTCTGTGGCTGCCTTTCCCAAGCTGTCTCCACCCACAACCTTTCCTCCTGAGTTCCAGCTCTGCGGAGCCTGGCGCTGCTCCCTGAATTCCGCATAGGCTTGCACATCTCTGAGCTTTAGCTAAAAGCCCAAGTCACCTTCAATGCATTCCTGACGTTCACATTGCACGCACTCCCACAACCCCCATCTTTCACGGTGGAATCACTTGTTCCCTCACCTGTGCTCCCTAAGAACTTAGCCAAGAACATCTGTAACAGCCCTTCAGGTGGCTGTGTTCCCCTCTCCAGGCTACGAACCTCCCAGGACAAGGATGGTGGCTTATGCCGACTCTGTATTTCTATCACCTGGCCTGGTTGGTGTCTGCTATAAGGGTGCACAAAGGGAATCAAGGTGAACTTCTCTTTTTAAAAGGAACCACATGCAGTTCTTAAGAGACAAAGGCAGGGACTGTCAGATTACTGAGTAACTGAAACTCCCTATTGCTCCCCTGGGGCCCCACGTCACCTACCTTCAAAACATCTCCAGTGTGAAAGCTCAGTTCATCCTCACCTGAGGCAGTGAAATCAAACTTGGCGACAGCTTCCATGCTGTAACGTGAAGCTGGAAGAGAAATAATGTGGTCATTGTGCCTCTCTGCCAGGGGGAGGGCAGCAGAGCCCATGGTGCTTCCTGGTAATCAGCAGTTCCTAGGAGAGTGGGCAGATGGACGTCTCCAGGCCGGAGAGCAAGGCTCAGGCGCACAACAAGGGCTTGTGTTTGCAGGAAGAGCTACCGGAATCTATAGGATCTGGGTCCTGGGATCATTCTTGGAATCCCTAGATGCCAGGAGCAGGAAATGAAGGCCAGCCACAGCCTTTCCCTTCTCCTTTCATCATCCTGGCCTGACACCACTTTTGGGGGCATCTCTGTTTGCAGCTGATAAGGAGGGGAGGCTTGCTATCATCTGTAACTTGAGGCCCGAGGGGCTGGAAAGACTATTCTGTAAACACTGTCCCAAGGCTGTCCCTTGGCAGCTATATTTAAACAGGCAGTGTTAATTAGACAGATGCCATTTCCTCTTTTACATCTGAATCATTTAAGAGAATTAGACAGCATTGGCCAGTGGGGAACTCAGCTTCCTTCTGCATGGTTTGAGAGTAGAAAGCATTTTTTGGTTTTCGAGTTGGGAGACTCAATTGGTCAGATTACTTATTTTATGATTATATTATAAACCAAGTACATTTTGGAAATTTTGATGTTACCATTTTTGAATTGAGTTAAAATTGTGGCTCCCTTCTCGTAATGCGTGAGACCTGTGTAAAGATAAATGAATCAGCCTATGTAATACATTTAATATGAACCAGAGTTGTGCTTTAGGAGGCAGTGGGGATGTAATGGCAAGAGAGCTGGCTCCAGTCCCAGTTTTGTTGGTAGATAGCTGTACACTCTTGCGCGAGTAATTAAACCCTTGGAGTCTCCGTTTCCTCATCTATAAATTGGTGATCATAATATTCAATTAATAAAGTTGAAAGGTTAAATCAAATTATAGATGCAGGCCGGGTGCTGTGGCTCATGCCTGTAATCCCAGCACTTTGGGAGGTGGAGGCGGGCAGATCACCGGAGGTCAGGAGTTCAAGACCATCCTGGCCAACATGGTGAAATCCTGTCTCTACTAAAAATACAAAAGTTAGCTAGGTGCAGTGGCACGTGCCTGTAATCCCAGCTACTGGGGAGGCTGAGGCAAGATAATCGCTTGAACCCAGGAGGCAGAGGTTGCAGTGAGCCAAGATTGTGCCACTGTACGCCAGCCTGGGTGACGACTCTGTCTCAAAAAAAAAAATCTGTATCTACATATCTATCTATCTATCTATATATATAGATATATATATAGATATAGATGCAAAGTATTATACAAGATAAAGCTAAATAGTATTTACGTTTTAAAATAATTTTATGGAATGCATTTTCCCCCAGCAAAGGTAGCCTAACCAACATCAGCACAAGTTTTCTTCCGTCATTCCCATCTCCTATGAACTTTTCTCATTGAAATTTGAGACCTAATCTCCATGACTATCAAATCCTGTGATTCTCTGCTAAGACAGCTTAACGTCAGGACAATCTTGAAAGCTGTTATTTTCTTGTTAATCAAAATTTCCCTAAGTTTCAAACCCTTTGGGGTAGAAAATAAATGTCCTCTAACCTAATAGACTTTCAGTGACCAGTCAACTGGGACCACAGTTGTCCTCTCAGTGGGAATTCCTACCCAAGTAAGCAAGATTTGGGTAAATAAGGAAGGTGGCTGCCAGTGAGAGGGTGAAACGCCAGGAGATCAGAGGATTACAGCAACTGCAACAGGGTGATAGCAAGGGGCTCATTTCTCTGATTCTCCACAATTGCTCGGTTTTTGGAAGGTAATTTACAGAGATGACTATTACCCATTCAAAGGTAGATGTTAAGCAAAAAATAGACCAGGAGCCAAAGTAAAATGTCATAGTTAACTCTCTGAGCTTTATCACCAGTCAAAACGTACTTCCAAACAACACCACCGCAAATATACTTTTTGTACACTTTCTTCAAGATCCATCTATCGAAGGCAAATTAAAATGGTTGTAACCTAGGATGACCTACTCAACAGGAAGGAGTATTCTGCCCTCCTAAGTTAATGCTAAATGCCTTTGCTGATTTGATTCACCCCATCACTTTAACACACAAGGCTTCTTCTAATTAAGGCCTTGCCTCTAGTTTTCAGAGAGACATCGCTTCTGTGGGTCATCCTCATAGAATCAACAGTAGACAGTGGTCGCCTCGTGGGATCAAGTGTCAGGTGAATGGTCCTGAAGACCAAGATCTCATTTCTATGCAAATTCACCTTAATAAGCAGGATGGAGACAAGGGAAGGGCAAATGCTAAACATATTAGAAAGTTACATAAATTAGAAATGAAAAAAATATCCAAGGCAAGCTCTAGATATGACCTTGATTTGTGGAAGATCTTTCCAACATTACATGTAACTCAGCTCAGGCTTGGGCGCTGGGTCCAGACTGGCTGTAAATCACTTCAGTGAGAGAAGTGAGAAGGCCGAGGCAGAAGTAAAATTGCTTCTGAATAGCAGCGCTTTCCTCTGCCTTCCCCCAGGAGGTAGGCGGTATGGCAAAGCCAACGACGCAGCCATGTCACAGAGCTCCCCAGCTTATAATATTAATCCTGGCTCAAAAAACCCAATTAAACAGGCCCACTCTTTATAAAATTGCTTTGAAAAAATTTGTTTGCTTCCATTTCCATTTGTGAGATGAAATCTGCCTGGCTGCTGTTTGTTCAGGGTGGGGTGGGGCATGCTCTCCTTTTGTTTAAACCACAGGGCTTCAAAAACTCCTCCCTTGAAGCACCCCTAGTAGTAGAGAATAGTAAATATGTCACTCTCAGGGGTCGGTCTTCTGTTTGGTCATAAAAATGCACAGAAATGCATATCCCATTCCTCTATATCCATTAGCATTAATTTTGAAAAGTTTAAAAATTACCACCAGGGAAAAAGAAAACTGAACGAATAAAGTTTATTCAGTACTTATCCATTTGTTTTATGATCTGTACCTGCCACCACTACAGACTGCACTGGAGAAACAACAACAAAAATACGGAGCTATAAACTGGGTAGCAACAATTCAGAGAGAGTTGTGGGGGGTGGAGTGCAACAGCCTGAATTCAAGAATGCAATGAAGCCTTCTTGCGCTGTTTTCAAGTCCAGCGCTTCTGACTTCTGAAAAGAGAGACCCCTCGGCCGGGCACAGTGGCTCACGCCTATAATCACAGCACTTTGGGAGGCCGAGGCGGACAGATCATGAGGTCGAGAGATGGAGACCATCCTGGCCAACATGGTGAAACCCCGTCTCTACAAAAACTAGCTGGGCATGATGGTGTGTGCCTGTAGTCCCAGCTACTTGGGAGGCTGAGGCAGGAGAATTGCTTGAACCCGGGAGGCAGAAGTTGCAGTGAGCCGAGATTGTGCCACTGCGCTCCAGCCTGGCAACGGAGTGAGACTCCATCTCAAAAAAAAAAAAAAAAAAAAAAAAAAAGAGAGAGAGACTCCCCCTTAGAGAACCTCACAGATGGATTAAATGTGATTTCCCTGCCAGTGATGGGCTGTAGAAATGGCTGAAATCTACCTGCCTATACAGTGTGAGAAGCTGCAGCCTTCAGGGGCAGCCAAACCATCTCCAGCAGCAGCCGCCAACCCAATTGACAATGATGCCTCAGTGCTAGCTCTGCTTCTCACCAGCCCTCTGCACCTCTCTCGCTTACCCCTTTAAGAGCTGTCACGTAATAGCCATTAGCAGCATGCAGTGTGGATCTGCTTCACCAGAGGGTAATGCCACAAAGGACTGCCCTGAACATGATTTTTTCTGCCCTTGCCTTTCCATGTGAGCTTCTTTTACCACCAAAAAACCTAAAAAAATATTCAGGCTATATGCCAGGAATGCTTGTCTACTTCTAAAATATAGTCACCACAGAGGATGAAAACAAAAGCCATGCTACAGCTCTTTAAAATAACCTCCATTTGAAACCCAGATTATAAGTGGATTTGTTCAGAAACATGTAGTTACCATCAAAATGGCACCCGGCAAGAAACTTCTTGATCAAATTCAGCTCCTCCTAAGTTGGCTATGAATAGCTAAGGTTTCCATTTTATGTATCTCTCACAAAGAGCAATTGCGTAACACCACAGAGCTATGCGAAGATTCAGGCTCAGGACCCAGTGAGAGAAGGAGACAGGTCCTAAATTGCTATCACTTCCTATTTCGCTGGGGAGAGCCCTAATTTGAATACTGGCCCCAGTTTATGTTGTAATTCAGATAAGATAATGTCTTGAAATTTTTTAGGCCGGGCGCGGTGGCTCCAGCCTGTAATCCCAGCACTTTGGGAGGCCGAGACGGGCGGATCAAGAGGTCAGGAGATCGAGACCATCCTGGCTAACACCGTGAAACCCCGTCTCTACTAAAAAATACAAAAAACTAGCCGGGCGAGGTGGCGGGCGCCTGTAGTCCCAGCTACTCGGGAGGCTGAGGCAGGAGAATGGCGTAAACCTGGGAGGCAGAGCTTGCAGTGAGCTGAGATCCGGCCGCTGCACTCCAGCCTGGGCGACAGAGCAAGACTCTGTCTCAAAAAAAAAAAACAAAAAAAGAAATTTTTTAAAAAGAGAGAGAAACACTGCTTTTTACAAGTATTGCTTGTCACATATTTATCAGGACATCGGCAACAAAATTATTTAATTAATTAGTTCATTAATTTAGAGACAAGGTTTTCCTCTGTTGACCAGGCTGGTGTGCAGTGGTGTGATCACAGCTCACAGTCGCTTTCAACTCTTTGGCTCACAGGATTCTCCCATCTCAGCCTCCTGAATGGCTGGGACCACAGATGTATGTCATCACACCCGGCTTTTTTTTTTTTTTTTTTTTTTGGTGGAGATGGGGGTCTCACTATGTTGCCCAGGCTGGTCTCGAACTCCTGAGTTCAACTGATCCACCTGCCTCAGCTTCCTGGAATTCTGGGATTACAGGCATGAGCCACCATGTCCAGCCAACAAATAATTTTTATTAGCATATCTTGTATATGAAATGAAGTAAGAGAACAGTGAGACTAGTTTACACTTTAGGACTTCGGCTGCGGATACTGAGAGGAGCTCAGGGAAAATGTAAAATTATACCAGCAGCTACTCAGCATCATATAATGCAGAGACAGAATCCACAGCCTTGCTGTTCGACAGGTAAATCCCCTCTCGGAGACAATAAGGAAGAGTGCTTCCTCCCCCGATCGAATTGACAAGGTCAGCTCAATCACTTTTCAGAAGTAGGAAACCTTATACTGCCAGGAAAAAATGATTATGGTTAAGCCTCACTGTACACAACAGGTATATTCTTGAAAAGTTATAATGAATAGAGTATTGGTAAATGGAATCATATTAGCATGTATTATGGAGGCTCAATCTATAAAGGAACCCTGTGGTGAATCGCTTTATAAAATGAAAGGAAAATTTGTTATGCAAATAACTACTTTTTAATTTATCTGTTTTAAAGTCAGGGTTTTCATGCATTGAGTCTTAAAACAGAGCACACCTGCCTATCCCCTCCAGCTCTGCACGCTGTGGGCCAAATAAACATGTGTTTCCCCTCCTCTGAACTCCTCAAGCACTAAACAAAACAAACAGACAAACAAAAAACACCTTTCCTATTGATATAGAACATTTCACCTTGGAGTATAGACGTGGAACTGTCAAACCTCTTCTGTACAGAGCCAGAGAGTAAATATTTTTGGCTTTGTGGGCCATCTAGTCTCTGTAACAATGACTCGCCGTGTTTTTGTAGCCACGAAGGTGGCCTTAGATGATGGTCAATGAGTGGGCATAGCAGGGTTCCCATAAAACTTTATTTGTGGACACTGAGATTTGAATTTCGTAGCATTTTTACATGACAGGAAGTATTATTATGGTTTTGATATTTTTTTCAACCATGTAAAAATGTAAATTAGCTCAAGGTCAAAAACACATGATGGGCTGAATTTGGCCCACTGGCTGTAGTTTGTCAAACCCTGATATATACATTTATATCTATATCCTATCTCCCCCTAATAGTTCATAAACTTCTTTTTTTTTTTTTTTTGAGACGGAGTCTTGCTCTGTCGCCCAGGCTAGAGTGCAGTGGCAGGATCTCGGCTCACTGCAAGCTCCGCCTCCTAGGTTTAGGCCATTCTCCTGCCTCAGCCTCCTGAGTAGCTGGGACTATAGGCGCCCGCCACCTCGCCCGGCTAGTTTTTTGTATTTTTTAGTAGAGACGGGGTTTCACCGTGTTAGCCAGGATGGTCTCGATCTCCTGACCTCTTGATCCGCCCATCTCGGCCTCCCAAAGTGCTGGGATTATAGGCTTGAGCCACTGCGCCCGGCCTAGTTTATAAACTTCTTGAGGGGAAAGGTTGTAGTTTAGTGGACAGAGTACAGGCCTAGCAGTAGACGAACCTGGATTTGAATCCAAAATGTGCCACTTCCCGAGTGTCCTGTTTCTCCATCCATAGGATGGGAGTCACCAGAGTTACTTCATGGGGTTGTTTTGTATTAATGTGCAGACTCTGACACACAGTAGGTGTCCAACAAATGGCGGTTGTTGTTATTTTTTCTTAGATTCTCTACAATGCCTAGCCCAGGCTTAGCAGGCAGCTAGGAAATGTTTGTTGAATGACTGAAGACATGCAAATGACCTGCCCTCAGCGTTACTCATTTCCTCAGCGAAGGGGCAGGAGACAGAAGGAGCCATTTAAAAGGATCAATTAACTTCCTACTCAGAGGTGCCCTGACTTCTCAGCAAACTCAGCCAGAGACGGTGCAACACACCTACACTAAGAGGCCTGATTTATTTAAAATCCAATAGAGGGCAATGGTGCACCCCAAACCATCAATTCCATCTCGTAACTTTTCTTTGCATCTTGAGTCCCAGTAACCTTTAACTAGACAGGTTCAGTGATTGTCTTCGTTGTCTCTCATGAGTTTTAAGGCACATAAACTTTAACATTTCAAAGACTCAAACCTTTAAAATACAGGATTGCTTAGATGCCAAAGAATTCGCGGTCATCTTCTCCTACAAATTGTCTGCTGCTTAAATTCCTTCTGAGCAGCCTGGAGAGGTGGTTCCCATTCCTCTCGAGTGGACTTCCCTCGCTCCTGCTTGGACTCTAGGTTAATGATCCTGTACTGAAACCCCTACTGTGTGTTTTTCTTTGCTCTGCATCTTACGTCTGTGTTTGGGGCCTTTCTGCCTCAGTTTATTACCTCTTATTGGGCATTGGACATGGGAACAGGAAGCTGAGAAAGGTTACAGATGGCCCTTCTTGAAAATTTGTAAGCATAGAATGGACAACTACCTTACGGCTCTCCTGTGAGCCACTGCTTAAATATTCATCTAGAGACCTAAACCAATCTATTCTGAAAATAACGTGGGAAAGTGAAGAAAAAAAAAAAAAAAAAAGGCTGGGCCTCACCAAGAGACCAAGGACTAGCCTTTCCCCATTTTGGGCTCGCAGACGACAAAATGTTAGCTTTATTCTAAACCAGCAGACACCCTGCTAAGAGAATACCTCTTAATCAGCTGGTCATGTTGGAAATTTACCCTTCTTACTGAATGTCTACCAAGGCTTACATATTCCTTTACTGTGCCTGCTCTTGAATCACTTCTACCTCATCTTCCGGATCCTTTAAAATAGACTCTCACATTCTTTTCTGGTAGGGTCCTGCTTCTGGTTTTCTCTGGAGATGCGGCTCTGTGGCTAGGTGCAGAGGGTGGTGTGGGAGTTGGAATCACGGCAGCTACAACCAACTCATGCAGGGCCTCCTGGGCCCCCTACCAGTGCTTCACCACATAAAGTTTGCAGGTAACCATGAACTTGGGGGTGGCCATCAGGGTCCTCTGCTTTATTTACTTTGAGATGGAGTCGCCCTGTCACTCAGGCTGGAGTGCAGTGGCGGGATCTCAGCTCACTGCAACCTCCACCTCCCAGGTTCAAGCAGTTCTCATGCCTCAGCTTCCTGAGTAGTTGAGGTTACAGGTACAGCCCACCATGCTCCGCTAATTTTTATATTTTTAGTAGAGATGGGGCTTCGCCATTTTGGCCAGGCTGGTCTCGAACTCCTGACCTCAGGTGATCCACCTACCTCGGCCTCCCAAAGGATCCTCTGCTTTAGATGATTTACAGCCAACAGTTCCTCTGCTTAATTGGACCTCCCAAGTCAGAGACACAGGACCATTTCTTCTCAGGTTCGAGGTCCCAGGAGAACAAACAGCCTTCTCAAGAGGACCTGGCTTGTTTGGACAGGTGATCCCTTCAAGAGATATAAACATTTCTGGCTTTATTGCATCCAAAGAGAGCAAAGACACATAAAATATACCGCCAACAAACAATTTCTGGCTAGTTGGCTGGGATTTTAGCATCCTCTAAAAGCCTCCATTTAGGTGATTTTGCACATGCAGGGCATTTTTGTTTTTCTCTTGTCCCCAGGTGACTCATTATTTTCCCCTCCCAGCCCCAGGAAGCATAAATTCCCCGGTATGAGCAGCAGGGTGAACACATGGAACTAGAGGGGCCTCTGCAGCTTGTCCGAGAATTATAATCCATCAGCGGCTGAGCTGCTGAGGCGAGTCTTGGAGACCCTGAGGATGGTGTTTGAACAGAAGCCCCAGGGCGCTCCCCACTCCCATCCATTCCTGTCCTGTGTGCAGGTGTGTTCCCCGAATAACGATTCATCCTCTGGCTGCTTCACTTTTGCTGAAAGCCACCAACAGAGCTGTCTCGGATGACAGGTGACTAATGGGCAGCTGGATCCTGAGTGAGATACCGAGGCGTGGTCAGGAGAGCTGTGCTGTTCTCTCTTCCCCGGCTGGGAAGGGCCTCAGGCTCAGCCTACAGTTCTCCTGCGAGGGTGGCTTTACCTGCCCTTGCGTGCTAGTGCTTCTCTCTACCAGGGCCCCTCCTGTAGACCCTTGGCTGGCTTCTTGGGGTTTCCACCCAACATGGGATCCCCAGCCCTGCCAGAACCCCATGGCCTTGACTTGTGATTTCTTCCTAGTTTCCAAATGGGAACAATCTCCCCCGTCAGAAGGTTTTCAGGTTTGGGAGCCAAATAAATACGGTATTTTTCAGACATATGGACATACGTTACACAACTGGAGAGTCCCTCTAAATCCCTTATATCCTTATTTAATCAAATTGCTGTTCTGCAGTCCCTGTCTGTCACTGTGGATTATGGAGATTTCCTTGGTCTCAAGGATGCTTTTCTCCTTTTTAATTAGCTCTCTTTTTTCTGTTTAAGGTTTCTTGGGTTTTGGAGGGAAGGGTAGTGAGGGGAGGGAAGTAGAGAAGGAAGAAGACAAGTCAGGAAGTCAAGAGACTGTCCCCACGCAGGGCCTGTCCCCTCCCCTGCCTGTAACTTGGGTGATGCCCAAGGCAGAGCCAGCCACTTCTTCCTTCTTATGCGTATTTATTACCTGGCTCTGTTTCAATCAATGCCAGTCTGGCTTATATAATCGAACTGTTTTTTAGTGCAAGACGCATCACATGAAGTCTCATTTGTCCTCAAACTTTTTGTAAGAAAAGTATCTTTCTCTTTAAGTACAAAGTATATGTTCTGTTAAACTCAAGCACATTTGATTCTTTTTTCCCTAATTTGCCACTCTCTGCAAGGCGAGGCTTGCCTACCTCAGTGGGAGGTTTACTATAGGACTTGGGGATCAGACAGACCCAGCTGCAAACTTCAGGCTCTGCTGCTTATTCGTAGCTGGAGAACCTTAGTTTATCTTCTCTGTGCCTCAGTTTCTTTACCAGAAATGCAGATATTAATCCTTAGACCCCGATGTTGCAGGGAAGAGGACGTAGAATGCTTGGTTCTACTGCTCAATGGCTTTCTTCAAAGCATTTTTGCGTTCTGGTTATCTACCATCCTTTCTTGTAGAGACAAATTCAAAACTGTTTTTACAAATTGTAAGGCCACCAAGCGTACATTACTTTTCAGCCTTTCAAGCACCTATGTTTCCTCGCTTTCCCTGGGCAGGCGCTAGCTTCTCCCTATTGCCTGTGGAGTCCTAGCTGCAGTGTTATCAGAAAGTATGACACTAATCAAGACAATACAGTGAGGAAAGAGAGGAGACAGCACTAACCAAGGGGAAGTGGGGAGAAATGGTGGATGGAGAAACAGAAAACTGACCAGGCTTCTACACTTTGCCATCCACACAGAGCTCAGTCGCTGTGATGCTACCTTTGAGGGGACACGCACCACCCAGACTTTGCCAACCCCTAGAAACATGAACCAGCTAAGAATAAGTTACCATGGATTGATATGGTTTATCAGGTGCCAAGAACTTTACAAATGGACACCCGTTGCAACATTTATTATTGTTATTATCATCATCCTTCGCATTTTATAGGTGGGAAACGGAGGCAAGAGATTCGAGTACATGTCTGTTGGCACCTAAGGCTGTGTGTTCTCTTCACTTTGCCGCTCTGCCTCTCCTGCTATGAGCAACATCATCAAATCCCTCCTACTTGCTCGGGATGACTGCTCACTAGCTTAGGCCCTCTCAACCTTCCTGGCTGGCTGTCCTTTAGCCAAAAAATTGACAAGAGCAATTTTCACATACCCAAGAAATTCAAGCCCATTACCTCTTGGTCAAAGAGGTAAAGACTGCAATCAACCTGGCAGACCTCAGACCAAGCAATCATGTGCTTTAAGGCAATTGCAGAAATGGAAACAATTTCAGCTAATAGACTTACAAACTGTCGCTCTTTCCCTTTCCTTCTGCCGGTTCCTCCAACCCCCCATCTCTCTCTCTCTCTTCCTCTCTTTCTCTCTCCTCCTGTCTGTGTCTCATTTGCCGCAGTTCTCTTACCTTTCCCTTCATCAACTTTCCCCACAATACATTCTGCTTTTTCCAAGTTTTCTTTCTCCTTGTAAAGTTAATAACTTACCATGAAGCCAGTTAGAGAAAGTGTATCTCGTATACTTCCACTTTTAATTCTCTGACACATTTCTTATTAAAATGACACCATGAAAACATCAATCCAAAACAACAAAAATAAGACAAAAAGAGCCCACCAACCTCGCTGGAAATACTTCGAGCCTCACTCTGCTGCTAGACTGATGTACCACTTGACGTTTCCTAAAGCAATAACAATTGTCTACAGAAACACCGCGAATCCTGCTGGCAAAACCCAAACATAAGAGAAGCATTAAAAATGCTGCCCCCCACCCCCAGATCAGAAATCATTTAATGAACCCCATCAGAAGGGTGGAGGGTAGGGTGGGGGTGGCGGGGGTAGATGAGAATGACAGTCGAGAGAGACAGACAGACAGACAGACATTTTACAAATCTCCAGGCTTCATTTTCTTTTACTTCTCATTTTCTATTCACGTCATGATTTCCCCTGGAATATTTCACCGGGATTTTATGGTGCCCTCATGTTCTCTTTTTTTTTCCCTCTTCCCTTCTGTTCACTTCATGTTTGCTTTTATTGATTTGGGCTCTGAAAGCACGGCTTATTTATCATGGATTTGAAAGCCTCCATCTTCTTGCTCTGTTTTCACCAGGGCTGTGACATTGTTCACAAATGCTGCAAATCTGCTCAGCATTCCCTCTCCTTTTCCTCACTGCCTGTGCCCTGGGCTACCTTAATTCTCATCTGGGCAAAGCACGAAAGTGTCAGCAGAGGACGGCATGACCACAATTACTTCAACCTTGTTGTCACTTTTACTTACGCTCCCAAGCCCTCATTTGTTGTTGGAATGCTGGTCATTTTTTTAGCTCACTGATCTCAAAGCTTGCAAAAGGGATCATTTATCCATAGAGAAGCTCCCCTTGCTTCATTTGATAAGTCTATCCCAGAAAAGTGGGAGGGCCTGACATTTTTACAAGTAAAGGTACTATACTAAAAAAAATGCCAGTCAAAGGGATAATATGGCAAATTCCTTTCATCAAATGAATTATAATATTCTTATTTTTGGGAAATTTAGTTCTTTCTAATTTGAGTTTGGTCAGCTAAGGAACACCTCTTGTATTTGTCTTGTTTAAAATAGTCCTCTTTCTTTTTACTTGCCAGTTTTGATTAAATAGTGCCTCTATCCTAGATTCTCAAAGTTGGAAGTGGTCCAGAAAGTCAGTCTTTCCCTAAGTCATTGAGATGATAGAGAATGGGCATCGGGGAGGGCTGGGATTGGAAAGAGTGAGCTGACAGCTTGGTGAATTATTTATATTGAACCAAAAGTTCTTTCAGCCTGAATTCTGTGCTAAGGACCACAACAAGAAAGAAAAAGAAAGAATGAAAGAAGGAACGAATGAATAAAAGAAAGAGAAAATGAGAATCACAAATCCCAAATTTCCGTTTCTAAGCTTAAATAACCCCAGGGTCCTTGACCACCGTCCATGTGACAGGGTTCCAACTCCTTGATCTCCTGGTCATTTTCCTCAGGTCTCCTCTCAGTTATTCATTGTTTTTCTCAAAATACAAAATACATTATCTCGACTTGAACCCAGTATTCAAGATATGGTCTGAGCTGGGCTGAGTAGAATAGGATGATTTAATCACTCCATTTGTACATGAGGATTTTGTAATTGTGTTACATTGTTGGCTGGTTTTTTGTTTTGTTTTGTTTTGTTTTTTTGAGATAGGGTCTTGTTCTGTTGCCCAGGCTGGAGTGCAGTGGTGTGATCACGGGTCACTGTACCTTGACCTCCGGGGGCTTTAGGCATCCTCCTGCCTCAGCTTCCTGAGTAGCTGGGGCTACAATTGTGTGCTCCCACACCCAGCCCGTTTGGGAATTAAGCAACAACAACTACAACAAAAGCCCGGGTGTTTCCCAACGTGATGGTCAAGCTGTACCTCTCCACCTCTGCAACGGGTTTCCTGGGACCCAAAGGCACGGCTTCACATTTAACCTTTCTGACTTTCATCTTGTTTCTGTTCTCCCGCTTTGGCCAATTTCTCAGCCTATCACAGTTCATTCGGGCATGGATTTGTACTCCTAACCCTCTGGTTATATCTTTCAACTCTTCTTTCATAAGTGAACTTCATGCCTTTTTGGGTTTTGTTTTATAGTAAATGGAACGTGGACTTTTGAGTCAGGTAGGGCTGGGTTCAAATCCTGGCTCCTTCATTCATGCAAGTTGGTTATCTTTGAACTCAGTTTCTTTACCTAAAGATCTCCTCCAGGTTGTCATTGACCCTTTAATCAACACTCTGAGTATCAACTTCAAACCTATCCAATTAAGTAGTTATCCTTCGGCCTATCTGTCCTCAATCTGATCTCTAGGGTGTCATGCAAAGCCTGGCTGAAATCAAACTGTGCTGTGCCTGTGGCCCTTTTCTCATATGTCACTCTAATAACCCCACAGGAGAAAGAAAGAAACCATAACAGGGTCAACTCTTCCTTCAGGGCCATATTTGGGGAGATGCCAAGTGGAAGAAACTCGTCTTTTCACTCATTGTTCTTCGGCATTTGCTTTTCCACTTTCCTCGACCTCTTTTGCAAGCCAAAGACTTTCCTTTGGTGAGGCAGCTGTCACCTTAGCTACTGTGTTTCTGTTCCTCCTCCACCCTATTCTCCTTGCTTGACAGAGCAAAGGCCTCTGCGTGTTGAAGCTTTTGACACACAACTTTCTTTCTTCTTCTTCTTTTTTTTTTTTCGAGACAGGGTCTTGCTCTGTTGCTCAGGCTGGAGTGCAGTGGCGCAATCTTGGCTCACTGAAACCTTCGCCTCCCAGGCTCAAGAGATTCTCCTGCCTCAGCCTCCTGAGGAGCTGGGATTACAGGCACCCGCCACCACGCCTGGCTAATTTTTGTATTTTTACTAGAGATGGAGTTTCACCATGTTGGCCAGGCTGGTCTTGAATTCCTGACCTCTAATGATCCACCTGCCTTGGCCTTCCAAAGCGCTGGAATTACAGACGTGAGCCACCATTCCCAGCCTTGACACACAACTTTCTGAGGGTCATTTTTTCCATTTAGAATTTGTTAATGTCATGTTTGTCCCATGACCTCCCAGATCCACTCAAGTCTCTCTTGTCATTTCAGGCCTTCAGCAATCTTTCCCCATTCTGTCTGTCAAAATTAACTTTAGAAAATCACCTGCACCATGCAAACATGCTTTAGTAAATAGCTTCCCTTTGTTCTCTAAGCCCCCCATCGACATCCTTGTCTCTGCACTGGTCTTCCTTCTCCCATCAAACTCACATTGCTATGTATGGTCGTGCAGGTTGCTCACTGCACAAAGGCCTCAGGCTGAGGTTGTAGTAGGGGCTGAAATGCGCATCCGGTGCCCTTCTCATCATGCTGTGAGTCCTGGTATGGGGCTACATCTGTCTAGAACTACCTTGTTTTTCTTACTTAAACAAAGGCACCGGGTCTAATTTCAACTGCTCCTTTAAAGCTTTACTCAGGGCCTGCCCGCATCATATCCCACGGTCTCACTTTCTCTTACTCTTCTGGGGGACTTAACGTATCTACCCCTTGCTCAGTGCTGCCCGCCATCTGGGGAAGGTGGGCAAGCACAAGCCTTGGAGTCAGACTGCCAGCGTTCACACCCTTCTCTACTACTAGCTTTCTGGGTGACCCTTAGCAAGTTATTTAACATCTCTGAGCCTCAGTTTCCTCATTTTAAAAACAGGGATAATAATAGTGCCTGCCTCATAATGTTCTTGGGAAGAATATGTGGAATATTCATCTAATTCACTTAGTATGGTGCCTGGCACATAGTAGGTACTCAATAGTTGTTAACTACTGTTACCTTTTTTGTTTTTGAGACAGGGTATCATTCTGTGACCCAGGCTGGAGTACAGTGATGCAATCATGGCTCACTGTAGCCTCCAACCCACAGGTTCAAGTGATTCTCCTGCCACCACATTTTGCATGCCACCACATCCAGCTATTTTTTTTTTTTTTTGTAGAGACAGGGGTCTCCCTATGTTGTTCAGGCTGGTGTTGAACTCCTGGCCTCAAGTGATCCTCCTGCCTCAGCCTCCCAAAGTGCTGGGATTACAGGCATGAGCCACTGTGCCCGGCCAGCTATTGTCACTTTTATGCATAGTCCTTAATAGTTAACAACTATTAAGACGTGTTGTGGCTCACAAGAAGTATGAATAAGAAAATGTAAACCTCACCAAGTAGGGTTGTCAGACAAAATACAGAATGCCCAGCTAAAGGTAATTTTTAGATAAGCAACCAATAGTTGTTTTAGTATATGTATATCCCAAATCTTTACTTTCTCCACAGAAATCTCAAAGTGATGGACTGAAGCATTGTTCAGAGGAATAGCAAAGACTCGTTTGATCTTTTCACCCTTTCATCTCGAATTTCCCTGCTGCCCCTCACCTCATGCAATGCGTGTCCCACAAGATTTCTTATATGAAAACCGGGGAGTGGGCTAGCCTTTGGGATAAGCAGTATGAAGGTCCTAGAATGGAGCCTTTAGACGTTCTAGGGAAGGTTGTGGTTTGGAATAGAAGTATATAATCTCACTCATATACCTTGTGAACCACAAAATGTCATACCTTCTGTTTTCTCTACCTTTCTTGTGTTATTTGCTGCTTTTAATATTGTGTGGGTCAAAAGTCATGCTTTTACCATTATATATAATGGAATACTGTGTGTTTGGATAAACAGGTTTTATATATTGGAATTACTGTTCTTATAAGGGAATTTTTCTTGAAGTCCGTATTTGTGGTAAAGCAGAAATCTTCTAAACTCTCTTACATATTCAGACATTTCTCTTGTGATTATTCTGGCATTTTATATTTTTACTCTCAAATTCACCATCTACTTTCTCATGCCTATAACTCGTCAGATTTTTCCATGCTTGGCATCTGCACCACAGCAAAAAAATTCCTGGGCACCAGCCCCAGTAAATTATTACTAGTCCCATCATGTAGTCACCAGGTTGACATTTACTTGTACCACCCATGTATCTAGTTCTGATGACAGTCCCTTGAATTGGCTTATAATACCCTATCCTTTCTTTATATGATTTGCACCATCCTAGAACCTTGTCTCTTCCTGGAACTATTTCAGAGGAAGTTACAAAACCACCAACAGTACCAAATGTGGTCCTGTTGTTTGAGTGATCTTCTCTCTTTAATAGCTTTTCATTTCAAGTCCTCCATTACTGACTCCTTGCACAGATTCTTCTCTCCCCTTCCTCTCTCTGTACTTCCAGGAATTAGTGATTTCTCCCCAGGTTTGTTTTCAGATTTTCTGCTGCTTAACTTCGCAATGCTGTCTTGCCCACCTTCTCTCTCTCAGGAGTATCCATATGCTTTGCATATTTGTTCAACAAACATTCCCTGTGTCCCACTCTGTGTCAAGCCCTGTGTAGAGCATTAAGATCCAATGTGGACTAGACAGCCTGTCTTAAGACCTCAGACAGTTCAGTCTTGTAGGAAAGACAAACAAGCCAGCCAAACCAGTGAAATCAGTGTGATAAATGAACCAAACCTCAAGTGGTTCAGGAACCCAAAGGGCAGGCTCTTAATCTAGCCTAGGATGCAGACAGGTGCAGGAGGGATTAGTGGAAGCTTCCCAAATGAGATGACACTTGAACTGAGTCTTGCAGACAAGTAGCTAGGCAGAGTAGAGAGCTCATATGTGACACACAGAGAGAATGGTGTGTGCAAGGAGTTGGGGACCCAACTGGTTCAATCATGGACGGGCAGGAGATGGGATCAGTGATTGGACTGGGGGCAGATCATGGAGAACATTGAAAGCATGCCAACGACTTTGGATTTCATACCAAGGATGATGGAAAGTCACTGGAAATTTGATAACATTTGCATTCAGGAATGTTTAATCAGATGGCAGTACGAAGGACTGGAGGGCAGGGTGAACCGAAGATGGAGAAAGCATTGCAGTAGTCTTGGCTAGTAATGATGCTCTTTCTTTTGATACTGGGTCTTTCCATATGTTTTTATCTCCATAGTAAGTGCTTTACACATTATCCCATTTAAAGCATGCAAGAATCTCAAAATAAGAACTGCTATTGTATCCAGCTGACAGATGAGGAAAGTGAAGCTCAAAGGGGTTAAATAATCGCCCAAGTTCATATGTATCAAAAAATGGTGGAGCCAGGATTTAAACTCAGTCTGTGCACTTAACCACTATTCTCCCTTGTCTTAACTCAAGGGAATCACTGTGAATCATGACCAGTTGGAAGGGGGCTAAAAGACAAAAAAGAGTCTAGAATGGTGTTATCCAATAGAAATAGAAGCAAGTCACAAATGCCAGCTACTATGCCATTTTAATAAGTTATTTACTCCAATATGTCCAAAATATTATCATTTCAATTTGAGATCAATATAAAATATAATTGAGATACTTTGCATTATTTTTTCCAAACTAAGTCTTTGAAATCTGGTGTGTATTTTACATTTACAGCACATTTCAATTTGGACAAGCCACAATGAAGTACTTGGGACAGCATAGGTCTAGAATGACTCTTGGGTTCCTGCTGGGGGCATTAGGGTAGATGTTGGTAGCATTTTCTGAGGTAAGGGAATACAGAAAGAGAAGATAGAGGGGTGTTTGAAATGCTTGTGAATGATCTAGGTAGAGACTCCCAGTCAAGGGTTGGCTATGCAGGTGTAGAACTCAATAAAAAAGTCTGGGTAGAGCTATAAATTTGGGTGCTATTCCACCATAGATGATTGTGAAACCCTGAGTAAGAAGGAATTCACCTAGAGAGATTATGTAGCAGGACTGAGCCTTTGGAGACAGCAGGCAGGGATGGGACATCTTGGTCAGGTGGAGGAGTTTATTTGTTCAGCAGGAGATGCATCTCCCCTTTGAATGGGAAAGGAGGAGGACAAGGATGCAGAAGGTAAGTTTGTACAGGTAAGGAGAGTGAGGAGAGGCAGGAAGTAGGTGGCTTTCTAATATAATGTTGGCAGGGGTTCTCAGCTCATTCTATTTTCTTTCTTCTCTTCCACACAAAAGGGAACGCTAGCTTTTAACCATGACTATTCACAAAATCTACACAAAGAGGCAAACAAAATGTAAATATTTGTCCAGCTAGGGACGAAAGCCAAGATGAACACTCCTTTTTCATGTCACTATAATCATTTCCTCCTCTCTCTCTCTCTCTCTCTTTCTCTCTTTCCCTTTGTCTCTCAGGAAATTGCAAAAATAGTACAGAGAGGTCCCCTGTACTCTTCAACCCATTTCCCCCAATGGGGACATCTTACATCACCATAGTACGGTATCAAAGCCAGGAAACTGATATTGCTACAATACCATTAAATGGACTTCCGTCTTCTCTTTTATAACTTCCTAGCAGGAAGTATCCTTAGTAAAAAGCATAAAAATGTGTGAGATGTAATGTTCAACCAGGCCGAGAGCTTTACGTGTGTTCAGGAGGTTTTATCTCTGTAACTAAATGACATGCATCAAATACCACACCAAATGTCACCTAAATGCTCAGGTAAAAATTACCTTCTTATGACCATATATAATTTGCACCAATGTTATGTGGTTAGACCAGGCTATTCACTGCCTGTTTGGCTTTATCTCATTATGGAGAAGAGCAAAGATGAACAGACAGCTCTGTTGTTCCCATTAGCATCTATAATGAGGAATCTGTGACTCAAAAGAGAGCAGCAACGTGCCCAAGCCTGCATTACTGTACAAACCAGGTCTTGCTGACGTTAGAACTCAAGCTCGGTTTATGACATAGCACTATCTCTTGGTAAATGGCTACTTCATACCCCTGTCTACACAGTAGAAAAACCAATGGATTAGGAGGGAGTTAGTATTCAGATGGGTGACTCCATTCAACTTCCAAGTGGGGAGGAACCCATAGCACCCAACACAGTAGGCTCCTCCAGAAATGCCAGGGATTTAATCAGTTCAGCTTACTAAACAGACTCGAAGTTGGGCACATTCCTTAAAAGCAGAATCAAGCAAAGAAAGCACTGAGAAATCTCTGTGCTTCAAGGAAACAAAAGCCAACGAGAGAATATTAAGCCAACTTGAAGGGAACAGTGGCTATCCATCTGCCTCTGCCAAGGTTCAACCAAGGTGAATAATCCATTTATTACCAAAGAATGAGAGAAGTCCCAGTATTTTCACGTAAGTGGTAATTTGTTAATGGGTAAACATGGAACGAATTTCTTTCTCCCTTGGAGATAAATGAGCTCTGGTTCTCAAAAAACAATATTTCTGGCGAGAGATAGAAGACAAAAAAAAAAAAAAGTGTTTCATCCATTAAGATTTGGAAAGCAAAGGAAACAAGTGTATTTCTGGAATCTGGGTGAAAGGAGTTTGGTCTTGACAATTTCTGAGCAGCCGAAGGAGGAAAATGGTAGCAGGAAGAGGCAGGAACATGGGTGGTCAGATGCCTTTCCGGAGAGTGATCTCTCTAATGACATTTCTCCTGTCTGGGCTCCTTATTTATTTGTGGACCTGCACCTTCCTACTTACATGTCCACGTGTGGTATCTGTAGTACCAGTAAGAAAATAGTTTTTGTCTAATCCAGGAAGGCAGGCCTGAGAGCAATTTGCAGCGGTGAAGACAAACTATTGGATGAAGGAGACAGAAGGACAGGGTCCCCTTACCCTGTTGCAGCCATTGGGAAGGGGCCTCAACCCTCAAGTGGTGAGACAGGGCAGCACATGGGGGATGGAGGAAAATAGCTGAAATCAACTTGGCCCTGGAAATGGCCATTATCAAGTAGTCAGGGGTGAGAGGAAAAAAAAAAAGTCATGCCTTGGATCGACTGGGCCTGGACGGACCAGGGTTGAAATCCAGCCGTGAGATCAGTTTTGTCATTGACCTCTCCCATGATGATGCAATTCAGCCATTCGTATCCGATCCTGACCGTTTGTTTGGGGAAGAAAAGATGCAGCCTGCATTTTGAAATCTGGGCAGATGCTTAAAAAGACCCTGCTCTCCATTCAGACAACAGGAACACCACCAGATGTGACTTAAACATGCCTCCCTTTCAGCTGTTGAAATGTGAGCAATTCCTCCCATCGCTAGCCCACTGCAAGGGACTGTTTTTTTCAGGGTCTTTCAATCCCAGGGCTGATTCACATCACAGGGATTCCCATCAAAGCTCCACAAATCAACAATGAAATAAACCCAATGCCAGACCAACTTGTACACACCGGTGGGCCGAGAGGGTGGGGGGTCCAGTCGGGGCACTGTGCCTCACCATCACTTTCCATTACAGAGAAGGTAAGTGGGGACAGCATGGCCGGCGGGGGCAGAATTAAACGTGATCAACGTGACATCTGCTTTTTCTTCTCTTTTCAGATTTCACAGAAGTGAGCATGAAAAAAAAGAGAAGAGGGGAGGAAAACTAAGGAAAGACAAGTTCCTCTCTGGGAGAAGCAATTCTAGTCCTGAATTCTCAACTGTACATTCCACCTCAGAAAGCCAGTGACCGCATCTGCTGAGCACAGGGTGACAAACTGGGCTGGATTCAGGCTGGAGCCAGGCAGTGGGTGGCGGCTTCTGCCTCAATCTTTCTGCAATCTCCCTTCCCCATTCCAATCACGATAAATATATTTATACTCACTTGATTATGTCAGCCAGACAATACTCTCCTAATTGGCAGTGATCAGGATTTCAGAATTGTTTGGGCGAACCTGCTGTCTCTCTATCAGGCAAAGCGATAAGGGGCCGCTAATGCAGTCCCTATTAACAATTTCCAGTGGAAAAAAAACCAATCTCCCGACTCGTGCATGGCAATGAATTTTCCAAACTGCTCCTGAGAGCCAGCGATTGAGGAACTCAGACTTAACATGAACTGGTCCAGCACAGAAAGGTTTTATGACTCTTCCCCACCCCCGGCTTGAGCATGTAGAAAAAACCATAGCCACTTCCTTATGCTCAAGGTTCCTTTGTTCTTTTGCTTTTTTGCTCTTTTCCTTTTTTTTTTTCTTTTGTTGGGCTTACGGAGCTAACTGTCATTTTTGGTTCTTGGTTCTTTGTAAATTTCGGGACATCTGGCACACAGTTTATTTCATTTGCTAGCTCTGGTATTTGTAGATACGCACACTCTCTGCTGCGTGTGCATGTTAACACTTCACATGTATAATTTATGCATGCATAATTTGGAGCTTGAGAGGATAGGCTTATTTTGATGTTTAAGTGTAACTACACAGCGCCAATTCGATTATAAGTAATTACTCAATAAATATTTATCAAATGAATGAATATACCAAGAAGACGAATATGCAACTGTCATTCATTTATTTATCAGACATTTCAATACCTAGTGTGTACTAGGCACTGTGCTAGACACTGAGTATTCAATGATGCGTACCCCCACTTCCTTTCCTCAGGGAGCTCACAGTTGAAGGATAGGAGGCAGACACATAAATAGACAATTGTAAGACATCATGGAGACACAGTGACTGAGCCCTATGCAGGGTAGCATGGAGCTCCAAGGAGGAAGCTTGGTCCACCTAAGGGAGGGGCTGAGGCCATGGAGAGTCTCCTGGAGGTGATGAGGCCTAAGAGGGGAGGTAAAGGCTTCAGAAAATAAGGACAACACAACCAATGGCAGGATGCAAGAGATAATAGGGTGTTGTGGGGGAAGCAGCAAGGCAGGGAATTGGCAGAGATGAAGTCAGGGACTCAGGGAGGTACCAGATATGGGGCGCTTGGTGTAGTGTAAGGGAGAGGAGCTTCAACTATCTCAATTAGGGCAAAAAAACATAAACAACTCCTTCATTCATCCAAAATGCTTCTGGATTGCACCAGAATTGGTACATGCACACCTCAAAGCAGAATTTGAACTGGCCTCAGAAGCACTGCTGGAGCACAGGAAGATCTGAGGCCACAGGCTGAATCTGTCATTGGGGAGATGAGCAAGATTTAGTTTCTTTCTAAGTTGAGAAGGTGGACTTGGAGGGCTCCAAGATTCCTCCCAGCTTTTACATCTATGCCACATGGATTCTTTGAGGTTTGTGTACAGGCCACACTTGGGCCTATTCCAAGTCCAAACTGCGGTGCTAAAGGAATGAGGCTGGTTCCAAGCAGCACACAGGATCACAATATCACTGTCTTACAGTGCAGAGACAGGTAGGCACATTGAGGCACAATTTCATATGAATCCCTGAGAAGTATTCACAGGAATGTAATGTATGATGGAGACATCCCATTGTCCCCAGCCTGGGTCAGGGTCTCATGATCTCAAGTCTGAAACACATCCAATTAATTTGGAGCACCAATCCCTGATAGATTTAGTTTCTCAAAAGCACTGTTCGGCTCACATCATTTCTACTCAAAACCTCTTAATAATTCCACCTTGCTTGTAGAGTCAAGTCCAAAGTCCTTAGAGTGGCATAGCATTCAAAGTCATCCCAGTCTATCCCCACCCTGCCTGCTGTAACCCCCACCTGAGCTTTGGTTCACAAATGTTCCCATCACTCTGCCTTTACTCACTCCAGCTCCCGACTTCAGGTCCAGCTCAAACTCAAGTCCATCTCCTTTAGGATTACTGTCTTGTTACTCTTGTCCTCTTCCAAACCAGTGCAGAGCTTACTAACTATGTAGTTCATTGGTGACTATTAACTTCACTTTGTGGTTTGAGTTTTACTTCAGCTACCTTGTAAGCCCCAGAGGATGGGAACCGAGCCTTACTCCTCTTTGCAGTCTACAGACTTAACACATTGTCCTACTCACAGTAAATATTTGCCGATGAAAGGATATCCTACATTGTCACTTCTTTTTTTTTTTTTTTTTTTTTTTTTTGAGACAGAGTCTCATTCTGTCACTCAGGCTAGAGTATAGTGGTGTAATCTTGGCTCACTGCAACCTCCACCTCCTGGGTTCAAGTGATTCTCCTGCCTCAGCCTCCCGAGTAGCTAGGATTGCAGGCACCCAACACCATGTCCGACTAATTTTTTGTATTTTTAGTAGAGATGGGGTTTCACCATGTTGGCCAGGGTGGTCTCGAACTCCTGACCTCAGTTGATCCTCCCACTTTGGCCTCCCAAAGTGCTGGGATTACAGGGGTGAGCCACTGCGCCCAACCATACATTTGTCACTTCTGTGAGGCTACTGCATAAAACCTGTGGAAAGTACAATGGTGGTGATTACTGTCACAGTGCTACTGCCCAAAGTTCTTCTTCCTTCTTCTAGGGAAAAAAGTGAATCTTGGAGAGAAAGGTTTGGTGTGACTACTTGAGAGTAATGAGAATGTGAAACATTTCTCCCGTGATTTATAAACAGTATTTTACATGCATTTCTTGGGAGCTTAAAGTTCATCCAGAAATGAGTGTTTCGGAGATCTAAGGAGCATATGTGCAATCCACCAGGAGGAATAATCACTCCACTAAATTTAAAGGAAGAGTGATTGAATATTCCAGCCTGAAAGTAGAGATGGTTTAACATCATATGGCTGGAGAAGAACAGGAGTGACTTACTTAATTTCTGACCCCTTATGTTCAGTTTTTATGGTACATGTGCCAGTGAGCAGCACGTGGGATTTTTCATAAAAGAGGAACTGGCATTAAATCAATAAGGAAAATTTCCCTACTGATCAAATGGCATTTAAGGAAGCTGAGTCCTGCCAATATGTACAACTGTGCAGAATTTGTAACCGGGCAGTGAAAACCACCATCTAAGCTGGCAGCTGTGATTTTCCCAGAAGCAGAGCTGCAGGGAGAAAAATAGCTTTTAAACTTCAGTTCCATTTTTGCAAATTGGATCTTCTTGTAAAAACTGTTTTAAGTTCAGGTTTGTTTGTTGTTTTCCTTTTCTTTCCTCATTAGTAAAGGAAATGACTGTTTCTTTTTACCCACATGGAAATTCAATCATTTACTTGGTAAGTACTCAGCACCTGTTGGGAGTCAAACTTAGTTTTAGGGGCTGGGAATGGAGATGAGGACAAAAGAGACAAAATCCCTGACTTCACAAAGCTTACCTTCTAGTGGGGAGGCAGGGGAGACAATTAATAATCTTGAACCGTAGATATATACTATGTTAGGCATAGATAACTGAAATAATGCTAGCATCTCATATTTGAAAACACAATTGCCAGAATATGAAAAATGAAAAGTCCTGCATGAATACTATCTTAGCTCATGTATGTCCCATATACTAAGAAGTATTTTTAAAAGAATAGCTAGTAAGAAATACACATACTGCTCTTTGCACATGAAGTTGGCCCTCTCTACTGACCTTCAGCAGAACGGATGTCTCTGAGGTGCATTTCTGAGAGGTGGATTTGTGCCAACCTATATTCGTTTCATTCTGGCACTATCTGGCACCATTGCCCCACAGTTATCCACGCCAGAAATCTGGAAATTTCTTCTGGACTCCTCCGTGTCTTTTCCTTCCCTTTCTCAAATCTGGCATCTTCCACTAATGGGTCTCTAAACACTATCTTTTAAATATACCTGATTTTTTTTTTTTTTTACGGAATCTCGCTCTGTCACCCAGGCTGGAGTGCAGTGGTGCAATCTCGGCTCACTGCAACCTCTGCTTCCTGGGGTTCAGGCAATTCTCCTGCCTCAGCCTCCAGAGTAGCTGGGACTACAGGCGCACACTGCCATGCCCGGCTAATTTTTTGTATTTTAGTAGAGACGGGGTTTCACCGTGTTGCCCAGCTGGTTGCAAACTCCTGAGCTCAGGTAATCCGCCTGCCTCAGCCTCCCAAAGTGCAGGGATTACAGGCGTGAGCCACTGCACCTGGCCTAAATATACCTGAATTTGATTTCCATCTTCCCATCAGCCCTCCTTTGTGTGGGTTTTACAGTCTTTCCTCACAACCCCGGCATCCTACTTCTCCTTCCTGACTCTAAGCTCAAATACCTCCACTCAACCATCTTCATTGCTTCCAGAGTGATTTGTGCAAAACAGATCAGACTGTGCCATGTCTCTTCTTGCACACTCCTCTGGTTCTGCATGCCCGCATGATAAAGTTCAGGTTTCCTAGCCTGGCCTTGGCTGACTTGGGTAGCTTTATGACTCTGCTCCCTTCCTTGACCCTGGGCCTCAGTCACGGCAGGCCCATGTAAGGTTACCTAAATTTACAATGTGCAAATTATCCCTGGGTGTTTATTCTTTGACTATACTCCTTTTTGTACTCCTCAATTCTTGCTATCCTTTAATATGGTGCAAATATCACCTTCTCTGTAAAGCTGTTCCCTGAGCTTAATCCTCCCTCCCTTCTGCCCCAAGGGTACCCTGGCCTCACCTTCTCATTTCAAGTATGACACCCAATGGAAAGGCATTTGTAATGATTTGTTTGCTTCTGTGTCTTCTCTCCCAAGCTGCAAGCTCTTTCAACTGAGAAGTATCTTCTTTGTGATCTTACAGCATAGCCCAGCCTCTGGCATACAGCAGTCACTTAGTAAATGTTGAATGAATTAATGACCTATGGTCTCTTCTGGTTTGGCTTGTCCTAAACTATGCGCCTGAGAATTAGACGGTTTTGGCAATATGATGGAGAGAAACCAACTGACAATATGATGGAACTCAACTTTGCTCTTAGGAATAATGAGTTTTGGGGAGGCTTAGGCTGGAGCATTGCTTGAGCCCAGGAGTTTGAGCCTGCAATGAGTTATAACTGTGCCACTGCACTCTAGCCTGGACAAAAGAGTGAGACCCTGTCTTGCAAAAATAACTAACTAACTAAATAATAAAAATAGAAACAATGGGTTTTAAACATTTGAGCTAATGAACCAAAGATGGTAAGGAATTTCAATAACAAATTTTCCTAGACAATGTATCTGTGTGTACTACATCTGGAGATGGTTCAAATAAATGATTAAAACATGTAAAACAGAACCATTAAGTAATCTAGATCATTTACTGCAAAAGAGAAACTTGAAGAGACTTAATAATAATGGTTTTTAATAGATTGTACTCCAAGGATGGCTAAACATCCTCCTTCTCCACAAACACAAAAGAAGAAGAAATGAGATGAAAGCGCTTCAAAGATTAAAGTCAAAAACAAAAAGGACTTGAATGGTTTCCTGCCAGGCAGTGTAAACCCATTTCAAGTCACTATTACAGATAACTCACATTCGGAATCAAGCACAGCTCTAAATGTTTGCTATGTATTATGTCATCTAATTGATCCAATTTTCATAACGAACCCATGCAAGTTTGTTTTAATTTTATTATTCCCATTTTACAGGTGAAGAAATAGAGACTCAAGGTTGTTAAGTAGCTTACCCAGGTCACAGAGCTGAGAAACCATAGAGCTGAAATTCAAAGCCAGGCTGGCTGGCTTGTGAGGTTTTGGTCCTACTTCTAAGCTTCGTGCTTTGCTAGAGGCTGACACAGATGTCAGACCTCTGTCTGGGGATGAAGGCCTAAAGCTAAGCTCAAGAAAGCTCGAGAAGTTCAAGTGGTTAGCTTAAATTTAAATGAGAAAATCCTTGAATACACAAATGATTCTTCATTGCCAGGGCAACCAGCTCTCTTGGGGTCATTACATCATTGTGTGTGTGTGTGTGTGTGTGCGTGCGCGTGTGTAGAAAAGTTAAATACCTATTTTTTGTATTCTTTATTCTGGTGAGTTGGCCTACCAGGTCTTGTCCTGCTAATGAGACAGTAAGTCGTTTTGATTTTTTTTTTTTTTGGCTTTCAGGGCATGCACGGTTTCAGCATCCACATGTGTGTGTGTATTTATAAGACCTGACATGAATCGAGCCATATTTAGATATTATGACTTTACCTCCAGAGGGACAGAACTTACTCTGGGGGTTGAAGAGTCAGCATCTCCTTCCCTGTTATTTTTTCCAAGGCAAGCTTGTTTAGCCTGACTCCGGGGCACACGCAGTGGGGTCACAGTCAGCACAGAACGGGGGCAGCATGTTCTGCAATTCAAATGCCTGCACCAAAGAAAGTCAACACTCATCTGATGAGTAGCAGAGAGGGGCCTCGAACACTGAGCTGTGCCCCGGCTGCAGGAGGCCTGGAGGCTGGTTCAGGAGAACCAGGCAGCCCAGCAGGAGCCCCGTGAGAAGGGTGGGAATGAGTCACCAGACTTTTCAGGTTGACTGAGGTGACATCTGTTGATTTTCTTTGAATTTAGATGTGTTATCAGTTCACACATTGGGCATAACGGGAAGAAGATGACTGAACATTTTCTTGATAGTGCCTGACATTTAGCAGGGTTGTGATAAGATGTGGGGTAAGATATGACTCTGCAAGAATATGCTGGACAGTGTGTGTCTCCTAGTGTGTACCAAACAAGCGGTAGCAGATGGACCCTCTTGGGAGAAAACAGTGTGACAGGCCCACTCTCTGTTCTCTGACAGACACAGTTGGCCTGGGTGGATATTTACTATCTTAGGGCATGGGGAGGAACTGCTAATTTGTCACACACTGTGTTCATGGTCTGGGAAAAGCCCTTGCTTTTTTGACATTGGGTCCTCCACTATAACCAGACAGATTTTGAAAGCTGTGGTTGAGTCTGGGTTTTAGGAGTTCACATAATATCTCTGGCCTCAGTTTCCTCGTGCTTATGATGGAAACAACAATGGTACTTACCCCCTTAGATAGGAATAAATAGACTAATACATGTCAGGTACTTAAAACAATATATATCCAGCATTAAACTTGTATTTACATGAATGCATGCATCCTTATTTATACAACTTCATATCTATGGGAGGACTTACTCCAATGCTTGCCCAAAATAGATGCTTGGTAAATATTTGTTAAATATTGAAGGAGATAGAAGAATGGATTTAGTGGGGTACCTGTATGGCTATCTGTTCTGACTTCTCAGTAACCTGTAATTCAAGGATAGACAGGTAAAACGGGATGTCAGATTTAATCTCTATTGAACAATATTTCAAAAAAGGGGAGTTTTCTGCAATCATACATCTCTGAAGGATAGATGGAAATGGAGATAATGAGTTTGTATGAAGACTGTGAAAGAAATGGCATGAACAATTGACTTGGTGAATGTCACATGTGAAGGACAGGCAGCAAGGACGACGACTATAAATAAAATAAAAAACGGGGTCTAATATAATTAGAAACTTTAAAACTTCAAAACATATGTTATTTGTGAATCTACAAAAATAAATACATATAAAAAACAGGAGTCAAATCTCTGACCTGTATTGACCTTCTCTTGGTTGTTGTAATAACGATAGCTTAGAAATAGAAGTAAAATGAAAAGTAGAGTGTTTAGGAGCTGGTACAGTATGACAAGAGTACCTTAATATTAGATTAAATTATATAAAATTACCACTTTTGGGGTAAAAAATAGGGTCAGATATTGTCAGTATCTTCTATTTATTTTTATTTTTTATTTTTAGAGACAGGATCACACTCTGTTGCCCAGGCTGGAGTGCAGTGGTGCAACCCTGGCTCACTGTAGTCTCAAACTCCTGGCCTCAAGTGATTATCCTGGCCACCCAAAGTGCTGGGATTACAGGCATGAGTCACGACAGCCAGTGCCCAGATACTGTTAATTTCATATGATTTGATCTAGTATATTTCAGCTAATTGTAGCTAAATCAAAATACTTATAGTGTCTTGCCTTTATTGCCTTTTAACTATAAAAATAAATTGGCCAGTTTTATGTGTCTTAGCCTCCTTTACCTCTCAGACTTTGTGCATAGTACGTACTAAACAAATGTTTTGTTAATTGAGTGGTGTTTTTGGTTATCTTCTTTCAAAAGTCAGGACAAAAATTTGCCACACTACCTAATGCTGAGACTGCCCTTAAAATATAATTACCAAAGTGTTCGCTTCACTTCAGTTTTCATGATTTAGATAAATCCTTTTTGTTTCTTGTTTGGGCAGCACTGGGAAGCTAATTAATACATTATTAATATATTGTAGAGGCAAACAAGACTCTGCTTGTTCACACAGCTATGACAAGAATAAATTCAGGCCAGAAATATTTTTGCAATTAAGGGAAAATGTTATTATAATGAGAAGTTATTTTTTAAACAACAAGACACAACTCAGTGTCCAAACATGGTAGAGACTTACAAATGAGGTGAATGGCAGAGTCAGGCAAGCCCTCTCCCAATGGTTCCAATCATTTAGGGCCCAATATGGACATCTAAAGTGCCCTGAAATGAACTTGAAATGATAACCTTTTGTGATCCCAGGAATGAAGAACATTATTATTCGTATGCGATTTCATAACAGTTGGGATTGGTGCCAAGCTTAGGAGCCAGTACTGAAATAACTGAGCAGGAGGCATGAAATGGTTTTCAATTCAGAAAATAAAGAGCTTCCTCCCCAGTAGAAGAGATGGGGGAATGTTCAGGGAGGAGTGTGAATAACCCATGAGTTATAGTACATCTTTGGGCCTCAGTTTTTCCATATTTTGTTAACTACCTCCTAGAGAATATTCATTCTCTGTAACATCTGTTGTTGCAAGGATAAATCAGATAATGCCTAAAAATGCTATGCATTTCTTGAGGGGGGAAAAAGCTAGAGCCAGAAAATGTATTATTTTCGTTTTGGTTGACCCAGAGATGTGACAGCAGCCACATTACATAAGAAGAGTTCTAAGAAAATAGAGTTGCTTTCATTTTTTAAACAGAAGAACCACCATCTCCTCTCTGCTTGGATCCTTATACAAATCAAATATGTGAGCAAGAAAGGGCCTACGAAATTACCCATTTTAACTTTCCCCCAATGCCATGAATTTTTCTTAGAGATATTTTGAGCATGAAGCATGCACAATCCTGCTCAATTTTTGCCCTCTAATGAGATCCCAGCCCCAGGTGCTGTGCTTCTACAATAATGTCTCAATGCTAATTACATTTTAGAATGGTTAGGGCAAGAATAGTTCCAAACATACTTGAAGTAATAACTAGTCGTATATCCAGAAGGTCAACAGTTCAATCAAAGACAGAAAAAAAATTAGCATATCTTAAGAAAGAGTTCAAGTGGTTTTGTGCAAGAGCTCTCATTTAAGTTTGCAAGTGCACTTAAAATACTGATAGAGCTAGGTAATTCTATATTTGCCTTTTTAACTCAGTGAAAGCTCCCAATTTCAGGGTGCAGTGTCTGAGAACGAGAAGCATCTGGCAGGTGAAGGGGAGAGGCGTGTTGTTAGAGAAATTGGCTGGAGTTTCAGGTTAGGGGTCTGTGCCAGGACTGCGCTGCATGGAGTTGTAGAGACGGGGGCTTTGAGCTTCTGATGAAGGAAAAGAAACGATGCTAGAGAGCTTTGCACTCGGCCAGGGCTCTGGGCCAATCCTCTGTTACAGTAACAACACAGCGCTAATCCACGAGCACAGTAAATCCCTCAAATAATTGTGTATCAAATCACTATCAACAAAATTCCACTCTGCTGTCATCAATGCAGTTTCCATAAAAATGTCTGATCTTTTCCCCAACTTCTCAGTTTTAAAAATGATTTATAACGAATACCAAAGAGAAGCAACTGGAAACTCCACCCATTGCTTGCTATTCTACATGACTGAAGTTAACTTTAGTTTAGAAGTGCATCACATTTTAATTAAAAAAAAAAAAGCAACTGAGTACCTATTATGTACTTGGCAACAGTTACATGGCTAATAGTGTTAAAGATGATTCCTAAAAAAAAATAATCTGCCAAAACCATCAAATAAATCATTTCTGCTCCACCAAAGGTAAAGTATTAAAATAATAAAACAGCTCAAGGATTTTTTTTAATGTGCTAAAAAGTGGTACTTTTCGTTCTCCAAGAGCCCCACACTCTGCACAAGAAGTTCCTTTCAGTAAGGGTGCAATGTACCCTGGCATTGTGCGAAACACAGTCTGAGAATTCGTGATTTCATGGGGGACCAACTAAGCTGGGAATCTAAGAATGACTTTTATACTTTGAACTATAGGAAAACCTTTAGGGAGAAAAATCAAGTTATAACGAAACTTATTAAACTCACTAACTTTTAAATAGGATGGTATCTTCTTACATTCAATTTAAAATAGAAAACATTTTAGGCCGGGCACGGTGGCTCACACCTGTAATCCCAGCACTTTGGGAGGTCGAGGCGGGCAGATCACCAGGTCAGGAGATGAAGACCATCCTGGCTAACACGGTGAAACCCCGTCTCTACTAAAAATACAAAAAATTAGCAGGCGAGGTGGTGGGTGCTTGTAGTCCCAGCTACTCAGGAGGCTGAGGCGGAGAATGGCGTGAACCCAGGAGGCGGAGCTTGCAGTGAACTGAGATTGTGCCACTGCACTCCAGCCTGGGTGACAGAGTGAGACTCTCTCAAAAAAAAAAAACAGAAAACATTTTAAATGTACGGAAAAGTACAGAGAATAATAATAACCAGCTCATCACTGAGGGTTTTTAACCAGTCTGTTTAACAGACCCTGTATCATTTCAGAGGGATCCTATAGTTGCTCAGGCAGGAATTTCTCCAAATTGGAGGCCAACCTCTGGGGACACAGCCTTTCTGCAGGATGTTTTGGGTCCATGGAATTCTCTCCTTGATCCTCTGCCATCCTAATTGAGCTGTTCCTTCCATTCACTTCCATTCACGGAGGTGATGAAGAGCTGTTGGGGGAGGGGGCTGCGGCAGATGCCAGGACCACCGCTGCCTTCAGCAGGTCAGTCAATCCAGGAAGATCAATGCCCACATAAATAATTCTAACATAAGACTGAGTGCTGGAGAGAAAGAGATTCACTTCATCTGGGGCAGAGCTGGGAAGGGAGGGTGGGTTGGGGGTTAGCCCTTGGGGTCGGCTAGGATTTGGGAAGGTGGTGATGAGAGGGATGGGGGAGCTTAAGCAAGAGGGAAGGACTTAGGTCCAGAATGGTGAGCAGGCAGTCCTCAGACCAGAGTGTATGCTCTCAGCTAAATGGGTGTGCTTTGGCTGGAAAAAATGTGGAGAGGCCCCTAGCTTACCGATGGAAGCGTCCACGCCCCTCCCCATCTTCTAATTTTCTTTTCCAATGATGCTACTGAGCCTTGAACTTTTACATATCATCCAGCTGCTTTTTAAACCCTAAGGTCATATAATACAGTAATAATTTACTTTTGGAGAGCATGTTACAGTTTACAAATTGCTTTTTGATACATATTATTACATTTGATCCATGTAACAGCCCTGTGACACCCCAGGCTCATCTCCACAAGTTCTTTCCTTTCAGAGTAACTTCTGCTTATAGAAACTGCCAGCTATAGAATCAGAAAAAAAATTTCCAATAGCAGTCTTATTGCGTTAGAAGTAGAAGCTGGAATAAAGTCAGCAATTTGGGAGAGACAAAGGAGAGGGTATCAGCATAGACAGAGATTGAGAGTCCTGAGAGGATGACACGATTGTGGCTTTGGAAATGCAGAGTGATGCAGAAGAGAAAAAGAGTGTGCTGCAGAAAGCAGAAGGTGGAGCAAGGTACAGGGTGGTGGTTCGCTCCAGGGCGGTGTGCTGGCAGGGAGCCAGTCTGGGGTCAATGCCTGCTCAACCACAAGTGGGACTAGGTGTTTACCTTGAGCAATGCCCTGTGAAACTCAACTCAAAAATACAAAATGGTGGCTTTCAGAACATGCAGATAGAATAAAATGATTTTTTTTTTCTTTTGAGATGGAGTCTCACTTTGTCGCCCAGGCTGGAGTGTAGTGGCATGATCTCGGCTCACTGCAGCCTTCACTTCCCGGGTTCAAGCAATTCTCCTGCCTCGGCCTCCTGAGTAGCTGGGATTACAGGCACCCACCACCACACCCAGCTAATTTTTGCATTTTTAATAGAGATGGGGTTTCACCATGTTGGCCAGGCTGGTCTTGAACTCCAGACTTCAAGTGACCCACCTGTCTCGGCCTCCCAGAGTGCTGGGATTACAGGTGTGAGCCACTGTGCCTGGCCTAAAATGATTCTTTTTGTAAGGTTGGGGAGGCAAAACACCGTTTCAAGATCTGGGAAGGTAGAAATGCTCATTTCATTTGATGTACGTACGTTCTGTCACATCCCACAACACCTCATCTATTGTAACTTTGATAAACTGTTTTTCAGATCAAGTACGAAAGTGGTGCACTTTTGCGACTGCTTTATAGAAGCAAAAACAACCGGGACACCATTTTCTGGTTGCAATCTACTTGGAATAAATCTCACTGATGTTGGATGCATAAACATATCCACTTAGCCTGCTGTCAATCAGTTTACTTTTCTACTTAGAGACACGATGTGAAATGAGATTAATCCAGTTACAGCAAAGTGAGTGAATTCAGTTGAGTAAATCCCTTCCATGGAAAAGAACTTTGTTTTGCAGCTCATTTGAAATGAAATCCACAGGACAGTATGAAGCCTTCTTTGGAACTGAACAAATGCATTTATCCTAGTTTTATTTGGAGCTAAATTCACATTATAGCTATCCCATTTGATGGTGTACTCTATTGTCCTTAGGTGAGGGTCACAGTGAAAGCGTTTGCTGAACAACCAAAATATTTCGGTGGAATTTAGCCTGAGGACTAGTGCTCCAACTAGACTATAAGTGCAGAAAAGATTGACAACTCCTTGGAGAGAGAGGAGAGAGACTAAGAAAAACCAACAAAACTGTGTATATTCTTTTATATTCCTACTTCTTTGTGTTCCATGGCAAAAGGGCAGTCTGCACACAGCTTCCATTTAACAAATACATACTTAGTGGTAACTATCTCAAGCAGGCAAGGCTTGGAGCAGGTCCAGAGGATAATGAGGGGATTGAAAGGTCGGGGAAAGACTCTCAGGGCAACACGCTAATGGAATTGAGATGCTTTAGCCTGGAAAAGGGGTGGCTGTGCTTGGCAGTTGCAGAGGGTAGTTTATCATTACCTAATGTTAGAAATCACATTGTGTGCAGCGTGGGATGAAAGACACTCACTTTACATCCCAGGAAGAGGTGTTTAGGGTTAGAAATGGGGGAGAAGTTTTGACTTCGATGGAATATAAGGCATCCACCAGTCCTTAAGAAATCTTCCCCTGAAAATGTTAAAGTGGAAGAGTAGATAATCTTTCCGAAATGATTTAGGTGCACCCTGCAGTAGGGGAATGACCCCAGAGGACCTCTAAAGTTCTATTCCATTTCTTATCCCGTGATTTTTCAGTGGCCACTGTCAGGACCTGGCTTACTTCTGATCTACCTTTCCCCATAGCTGGGAGCCCTTGACCCTTTCCTGCAAATCAACCGTGCTGTACACTCAGCACTAAGCCTCTTCTCAGTTGGGAGGGATTTAAGAAGCCCACTCTAGCTGAGCACTTGGCTGACTCGGCATGGGGTCATGCTTGCTGCTGGCCTGGCTCTGAGGCATCCCAGTTCTAGCAAGCAGGATTCTGCCTTGTTCCTGAGTCTTCATCTTACTGGATTTACCTGAAATCTGCCTGTGTACTCCTATGCTAATAATTGAAATTCTTTCTTGTTTTCCATGCCTAACATGATTTTGAGATCATACCTGGTATCCACTCTAGAACTGAAGCCTTCTCTCTCTCTCTCTCTCTCTCTCTCTATTTCTCCCACACCTCCTCCCACCCCTCCTGGAGCTCATACCTGGTGTTCAGTCCCTGAACATTAGCCCTGTCCTCTTTTTTTTTTTTTTGAGATGGAGTCTCACTCTGTCGCCCAGGTTGGAGTGCAGTGGTGCAATCTCTGCTCACTGCAACCTCCAGTTCCCAGCTATAAGCGATTCTCCCACCTCAGTCACCTGAGTAGCTGGGATTGCAGGCGCCTGCCACCATGCCTAGCTAATTTTTGTATTTTTAGTAGAGACGGGGTTTCACCACATTGGCCAGGCTGATTTCAAACTCCTGACTTCAGATGATCCACCTGCCTTGGACTCCCAAAGTGCTGGGATTACAGGTGTGAGCCACCGTGCCCAGCCTTTTAGCCCTGTCCTCTAAAGCTGACTGCCTTTGTGCACGGAGTACCACTTAGCATTGGTCCTAGATGTCTCCTTTCGTCTGTGGCTGGATTTTCTATTCCCTGCCCCTCGTAACCCCACCACCGTCACTCCGGCCACTGCCGGTCTATTTGTTCTTTGCCTGGTCATATGGTGACATGCACATGACTCTATTTTCCTATAGTGTTCTATGGTTTATGGTCGCACATCTGAGTCTTTATAAATCATACACTGGTGTTTTCCAACCTTGTCACTATTGACATTTGGGGCCCGTTAAGTCCTTGTTGTGGGGGCCATCCTGTGCATTGTAGGATTCTGAACAGCATCACTGGCTTCTACCCACCAGTAGGTCCTCTCCCCGCAAATTGTGACAAAAAATGTTTCCTGGCATTACCAAATGTCCCTGATGGGGGTGGGGGAGAACCCCTGCTCCACAAGAACCCAGAAAGGCAAGAGTACTTTTTTTTTTTGGAGACCAGGTCTCACTCTGTCACCCAGGCTGGATGGAGTACAGTATCTCAGTTATATCTCATCACAACTTCAAACTCCTGGGCTCAAGTGATCCTCCTGCCTCAGCCTCCTGTACCTAGGACTCCAGGCATGCATAACCATACCTGGCTAATTTTTAATTTTTTGTAGAGATGGGATCTTGCTATGTTGCCCAGGCTGGCCTCAAACTCTTGAGCTCAAGCAATCCTCCCACTGTGGCCTCCCAAAGTGTTGGGATTATAGGTGTGAGCCACCATGCCTGGTCGACAAGAGTACTTTAAAGCCAGTTAAATAGCTGAATGTATAAACAGAACATTTGAATCTGGTAACATTTTAACTAAGGACTCTAACCTTTTAATAAACACCAAATGTAAGTTTGTAAGGTTTGTATCACAACACAAGGTCTACAGTGGGTAAAATGGGGGTGAAAATCCCTTCACTCTAGGTCTATTCTTCTCAGATTTTATTGTGCATAAGAATCACCAGGGGAATTTTTTCATAGTTAAGGTTCTGATTCAATAGGTTTGAGGCAGGGCCTGAGATCCTCACTTCTAACAGCCTCCCTGGCAATGCCGGCTGCTGCTGGTCCTAGGATCACACTCTGCTACAAGTGCCCAGGCCCTGGATTAAAAATCACATGAAAGGTCGGGGAGGGGCTATTGGAAAATTAATAATTATAGGGTCACAAGAGCAACATCACAATACTTATTAGAACGGCAGGCTAGAAAAATTTGGATGTTCCCAGCACATTTCTATAAGGAACAAAAAAACTGCTCTCAGGGATGTGTTTTGAAATACGACATTTCTATTAGCTTGAAATTATAAATATTATACAAGTTACTTGTGAGCTCTCTGCGCTGGCCAGGGATGAAAGCCTACGAACTTCTAAGCTAGCTTGGTAAGTCTTTTAGAGGTTTCCAAAAGTCTGACGGAAACCTAAACTCAAGATCTTTGTAGTCCCGTATTACAAATGAAAGAGGGTAGGGTTGAGGATGGGGCTGGGGGAGCGGATGGAGGGAAGAGAGCCATCGTAAACGAGTCTTGCAGATACACTTTATGGCACTTGCTCACATTACAAATAAGGTGTAAAATGATACCGACCATCACATGATGTTACTACAATCAAAAATCAGATAATCCAGCATATTTTTAAAACGTCTGCAAAAATGAGGTCATTGACTTTCATGTGTAGTGATTAGGATAATCGAGTCTTCCGAAAGCTGCTGAGAGCCTAAAATAAACTTTTTCTCCCCTCGTCTAATGCTGCCTTTGAGTGACATTTCCTTAGGGTTTTGCAGACATCGAACTCATTGTTGCATATCCTCACTGCAGGGAGGAAATGGTCATTCACACTTATTCCTATCTTACTTAGGAAGACTGAGGTCCACTAGTTCGTCTAAGGATGCAGATTCATCCAGGTTTGCAGAGAATTTATGGATAGGAAGGAGACAATGAAGTTCTGGCCCTTTAGAGGCCAGAGATCCATCATGAGATTAGCTGCACCAGCAGGTAAGTACTCACCTGCAGGGAGGGGAAGCTAATAGTCTAGCTCTGAAAGATTTGGAGAAGTTGTTATCAAAATGATCAAGTGGAATAGAAATAAATGACTTCTCATACTCTGTCCTAGGGATTTTTTTTTTTTTAAATCAACAGTGTAAGTACAGAATAAGAAAGATCTGGCTGGGCACGGTGGTTCATGCCTGTAATCCCAGCACTTTGGGAGGCCCAGGCAGGCGGATCACAAGTTCAGGAGTTTGAGACCAGCCTGACCAACATGGTGAAACCCCGTCTCTACTAAAAATACAAAAATTAGTTGGGCCTGGTGGTGCTCACCTGTAGTCCCAGCTACTCAGGAGGCTGAGGCAGGAGAATCACTTGAACCCAGGAGGCGGAGGTTGCAGTGAGCTGAGATCATGCCACTGCACTCCAGCTTGGGTGACAGAGCGAGACTCCATCTCAAAAAAAAAAAAGAAAGAAAGAAAGAAAAGAAAAGAAAAGGAAAGGAAAGAAAAGAAAGAAAAAAAGATCTGGCTTAGTAGTAGTGCACGGGAACTCATAGGTTTTAGTTGACCAGAATTTCAGTATGAGTCAGCAGTGTGACATGGATGCCAAAAGGGCTCATGCAATGATGGGCCATATTAATAGAAGTATAGGCTACAGATCAAGGGAGGCAACTACCCCATGGTGTTCTGCATCCTCAGATCACTCCTGGAGAGCATAGCTCCATTCTGAGCCTCCTGACTTAGGAGAGGCCCTACAGTAGAGTCCAATCAGAGGCGAGTGCTTAAAATAATGCCAGCATGCAAAACTGCCTCATAGGAGGAGTGGTTACAAGAACTAAGAATATTTATGCTTGAAAAAGAAGACTTTGAGGGACATGATTGGAAGCAGGAGAAGAGCAGGCTATCTGGGAAAAGATCTTGAGGTAGTTGCCAGTGGCAGAAGTTTAGTTTCTGGATTCCCCACAGAAACTTCACAAGGCCCTTCTAACTCTTTGTTGTTTGCAAAATAAACAGATCTTCAGCAAAGAAGACCCTGTTTCCCTTATGATTTCCTTGAAGTATATATAAAGTTTTGTGGATGCATTGATGCCTGCTTGCTAAACCATCTCTCTCAGCCTACAGATGCACCTCCTTCAAGAAGTCCTTTCTAAAAATCTCCATCTTGAGCCATTTTTTAATCTCCTCATCAGGAGTTTTGCATTGTGGTAGCATTTTTTTGTTTGTTTGTCCTAGTTTCCCAAATACACTGTTCATTCCTTAGGGGAAAGGACCCAATTATATATTTTTTTGCTTTTATTTCCCTAAATGTTCTCAATACATCTGTATACCTGTGAGCTAGGTAGGGACTGAGGGAATTTCTACAGACGGTAGCCAAAAGATAAATTAAAGTAATCAGACAGGTAATTGTTACAGCATCTACAAGACGGAGCATTACCGCATGCTCTCTTGATGATAATAATACCTAATTGACCCTTCACTTTATGAAATAATATGAGCTGACAAAGTAGGCTGTATTGTAAATCTCCCTTACATCTTACATTTAAAAATGGAAGTTGTGGAACTAAGCTGGCGAAAAACAAAGTCTGCTCTCTAAAAGCTCCATCTTTTTTGTTCCAGGTATTGGGAATTTCTTTTCAGCTGGGGGATGCCTTGACTTCACACTTTCTTCTTCTTTGATTATTTGGATACTTACAGGGTACCAAGTGTCAATTCATAACATCTTACAGTACCTGGTTTATAAAATGAATTAGTAGTCTTTTATTTAAAAATATTGATCTGGCTGGGCGCGGTGGCTCAAGCCTGTAATCCCAGCACTTTGGGAGGCTGAGACGGGGGGATCACGAGGTCAGGAGATCGAGACCATCCTGGCTAACACAGTGAAACCCCGTCTCTACTAAAAAATACAAAAAACTAGCCGGGCGAGGTGGCGGGCGCCTGTAGTCCCAGCTACTCGGGAGGCTGAGGCAGGAGAATGGCGTAAACCCGGGAGGCGGAGCTTGCAGTGAGCTGAGATCCGGCCACTGCACTCCAGCCTGGGACACATAGCGAGACTCTGTCTCAAAATATATATATATATTGATCTAGAAAATAAATATATATATATATTGATATATAAAAATATATATATATTGATCTAGAAAATAAAAATTCCACAAAATGAGTTTGTTGACATAAGAAAGCATCATGTTCTGCGTTGTACACAGGAGATATTGTTGGGGGTAGCAACCCATGAATCTTCGAAAGTCTCTTGTACAGTGGGTTAAAAACGGCATAATTTCACTCGAGGACAGAGGAGTCGGTGAGGCAAGTGAGTCATCTGTGAGGTTGAGCAGAGAACACAGAATACAGGAGCCAAGCTCATGCTCTGTCACTTGCATCACCAGTCAGTATAACCTCCCACAGTCCAATGACCTGACACGGTACGGAGCAGATGATACTCTCCGTAAGAAGTTGATCTAACTCCACTTGCCAGCCTGAAGTACATTTAGAAAATTTGAAGCACAAAAAGACTGAGACACAGGACCCCAACTTCCTATCAACACCTGCTAATCACAAATATTAGCACTTAGCTTGGATGACTCCAAAGGCCAAGGGAGAGTGGTGATGTCCTCCCCTAGTCTCAGGACTTCTGCACTCACAGCTGCAGGCCCTCTTGTGAGTCTCCAACTTCCAAGAACAATTCTGGGACATTAAAGGACATAACTGTTCATAATAAAAAATCAAGGAGAAGGTTTTGTGCCTTTTGAAAGGTATAACCTCTTTAGGAGGATAAGGGTCTATCGGCCCAAAATAAGCCCATCAGCATTATTTACTTCCATATGACTCCCTGAACTACCCAAGAGGGATAATAAAATCTCATGGGATGTCTGCCCGATGCAGAGCACAGGGTTAGAGTATAATTGCTGCAGACAGTCAGCCCTGCAGCAAGTGAGGCACCCAGCAGCATGACACCCAAGCAGCCCACAGAGGTACTATTGAGATGTTTGTAGTTTCTAATGGGACTTGGACATTGCAAGGGAATCTGTTAAGAATTAGATGCCAGCTCTTATGCCCTACAGGGAAGGGTGAAGGGTCTTGCCATCTATGGCAGAAAAGATCATTTCCCTCTGTTCTCAGACCCAGTGGGATTAGGCAGTTTTCCGCAGAAAATCAAAGGGCTTCAGAGAACACACAGTCTAACCTCTCACTTGACTGAGGGAGAAACTGAAGCTCAGGGAAGTTAGGTGACTTAAGATCACGTGGGTAGCCTCTGGCAGAGCCAGAATTCAGCTTTCCAGAAGCCCAGCAAGGGCTCCTGCATCTCCAGAATCCTGTGTTTGGACCAGTGTTGTGGAAGGGGCCCAGGCTACAGTGTGACAGGCTTGGTGCTAAGTCCCCGCAGACATTAGCAAATTACCTTGAGCAAGTCCCGGAAACTCTCCAAGCCTTGCCTTTCCCACTCTGCAGAATCAGAGGTAAAATCTGTGGTCTGTCTACCTCAAAGATCACAGCCAGATCAAACAAGATAATGACAACTCTTTTTATTTACTTATTTATCTTTTGAGACAGGATCTCGCTCTGTTGCCCAGGCTGGAGTGTAGTGGTGTGAACATGGCTTACTGCAGCCTTGACGTCTTGGGCTCAAGGGATACTCTTACCTCAGCCTCTGGAGTAGCTTGGACTACAGGTCCGGGCCACTGGGCCTGGCTATTTTTTTTTTTCTTTTTGAGACGGCGTCTCGCTCTGTCGCCCAGGCTGGAGTACAGTGGCGCAATCTCGGCTCACTGCAAGCTCTGCCTCCCAGGTTTACGCCATTCTCCCGCCTTAGCCTCCCCAGTAGCTGAGACTACAGGTGCCCACCACCTCGCCCGGCTAGTTTTTTGTATTTTTTTTTAGTAGAGATGGGGTTTCACTGTGTTAGCCAGGATGGTCTTGATCTCCTGACCTCGTGATCTGCCCGTCTCGGCCTCCCAAAGTGCTGGGATTACAGGCTTGAGCCACCGTGCCCGGCCCCCTGGCTATTTTTTAAAAGAGTATCTTGTAGAGATGGGGGCCTCACCATGTTGCCCAGGCTGGTCTCAATCTCCTGGGCTCAAGCAATCCTCCCACCTTGTCCTCCCAAAGTCACTGAGCCTGCACGGCAACTCTTTTTAAAGCTCCATCAGGATCAGTGTACAATAACTCTAGAGAAAGAAAATTTTCCTGTTGAGGATATATGGATGGACACCAGGTGATTTATGATGAATGGACACCAGAATTTCCCACGGAAATTCTGTGCAAAGTTGTGTGAGGATAAGTGCTAGGCATCGTTGGGTTTTTTCCCCATTGGGGAGAGTTTTCATAGCTTTCATCAACATCTTGAACGTGTCTGTGACACTCCCCTTCCCCCAGCCACCCCACCACTGCCAGTAAGAACGTATGTGCTATGGATATCAGCGTATTTATGGTCAATTTAAAGTACTGACATAAGGTATTAGATTTAGACAATTTTCTTAGTTGTCTCAATGTATGACTGAGATTCTCCTGCTAGTCTTACCGATTTAATGATCTATATTTTCAAACAAATCTGTTTAGGGGAGGAGAGCCTTTTCAGCTATCAGACTTTACATTTTGTTTTATAAAGGGTTAAACTCTGTGACTTATAAAACGATGAACAGAAATTTCAAATTACAAGTCAGCCAGGCTTTCCACCCCACTTTGTACCTCCCTTGTAGTATTTCCTAGTTATTTAGAAAGAGTTTCTTTAAAATCATATTTAACAAGAGAACTATCTACTTATTATTTACTGAGCTCCTACTGAGTTGCCAGCAGTTTGTTTCTAATATTTTCCCATAAAGCACTAGAAAAAGACACAAATCATGAACCATTTGTAGGCCGACACATTAAGCCCGTGGTTCTAGAAGGCTGGGGGGTGTGGAGAAAAACAAACGGAAAAGTATTATTCACGACCAATTGATCAATTAGGCTGTTTTTCATTAAAAAACATAAAAAGGCAGAACCAATTTGGCAATGACTGTGTTAGAAATGCAAAAAAAGAACCATTATTAATGCTGGATTTTTTTTTCGTATTTATTTTTAGTTCTCTTTAGGAAAGTACACTGGAGGGCTTTCCGTAATGGCCACTGAAGGAGTGGATAAGATTCTACCCCCCCCGCGGTGGAACCCTTTTGTAATGCTAATTTAGGAGCATGGACCAATACCTCGTTTATACAGCTTTTTCTCAATACAGTTTCAGAAGCCACAGGCTGACTTATGGAATATCTGAGTGTATGAGATAACCAACCAGGCAAGTTACCTACTAACAAGAGTCATCCATCGTCTCCTAAGGAAATCCACTGTGGCCTTTTATAAATCTGACAATGGCTTATACTCTTGTGTTTTCATGGTAAAATCTTATACAGTACAGGAATGTGAAAAATGAGGGGAATTTTTTCCCTCCTAATTATATCAAAATATCATCTTCCACCCCGAGGCTCTGAGGTCCCAGGTCTCATAACTCCCCGCTTGTATTGCTCCTTTCAGGGTTTTTCCCCCCTATTACTTCATCGTTCGCCTACTGTTTGCAGTTCCAAGTATTTTATGTTGAAGGTTTCTTGTACAGAGCCTTAAGCTATGTAAATGTAATAAGAGCACTTATCTGTGTTTAGTGGAATGCTGTTCTTACTCAGATGAATGAAACCTTAAATGTGTTTGGGTGGCAACCTCCTGGATTTTCAATAACTTCAAGTCTGGGTGTGTGTGAGGGCTACTTCCACTCAGCTCCACTTGTACCACTCCTCACTGCATGTGCCCGTCATCAGAGAGAGTGCTCAGGAACCAGACAGCTTGGGTTCAAATCCCGGCTCCACCAGGTACTAGTTAAGTGACCTTGTGCAACGTACTAGATCTCTCTGTATCTCAGTTTCCTCATTGTGAAGAAAGGGTAATATTAGCACTTTCTTCACTGCACCATTAGGAGAAGTAGATGAGTTAGTACCTACAAAGTAGTAGAACAATGCTTGGCAAATAACAGTAATAACAGGCACTGTTTTAGGAACTTGACATGTATAAATCGTTTACTCTTCAGGACAATCCCACAAGATAGGCACCATTAATAATCTCATTCTATAGCTTAAGAAACTGAAGCACAAAAAGAATAACTTGTCCCAGTTCACTCGCTTACTAAGTGAAAGACTGGGCTCACACCGAGGCTGTCTTGGCTCCACAGCAAGCACTCAATAAACGTTACCTACTATTATTATTATTACCTGAACTTATGCACTCAATAAATATTTCCAGTTGCTATTGCTGCTGATAATGAAGAATTCGCATGTCAATTTCATCTTCAAAGTGTATTAAAAATATATATGAACTCCAGTGAAATAATCAATTGAGGCAGATTATTACCTAAAGTCACTGGGTGACAGTTTGTCGAGAAATAGGATATTGCCACAGTGCCAAAGTGTTTATGAGATACACTTTGACATACCCCCTGAGACTACTTGCTAATTGCAAAGGGTGAAAAAGTGCCTTTACAACAAGAGATCCCCTGAGCAAGATCACAACCTCAAGCCCTGATCAAACTTGGCATCACACACAGTGGAACAACCTGGCATTCTGTACCTCCTGATAAGATGCAATATGGAGCACCCAGTGGCACCTTGCAAAAAATGTTCAATCAAAATCAAATCATGCTTTTAGTCCTAACTTGGAGCTTACAGGAAATAAAGTGGGTAGAGGAACAAATTAACCATGAGGCAACAACAAATTCAGAAAGTGGGACCTGGTACAAGAGAACTGGCTTAATCTTTAAAAACATCCAATGTTGAAGAAAGAAGTATGAGACCCAACTGTAAAATATGTTCTTATTTTTAAAAATTAGATTCTTTTTTTAAAAAAATGGTATAGAAGACATTTGGGGGGGACAAATGGGGAAAGTTAAATCTGCACTAGCTATCAGGTGATATTAAGGACTTACTGTTTATCCTCTTAGGCCTAATGATGGTATTGTGGTTAGATAGAGGAATGCCTTTATTCTTAGATGTGTACTGAATTATTTTGGAGTGAAGTATTATCTTATCTGCAACTTACAAGTAATTCAGAGAGAAATAGGTATAGATGGAGCAAATACGGCAAAAAGTTAGCAATTGTTGAACGTAGATAGTGAGTACTAATATTTCAACTTTACGTTTTATGTTCAGTTATTTTCTCACTATCTTTTCTTTTTTCTTTTTATTTTTTGAGACAGGGTCTTACTTTGTTGACCAGGCTGGAGTGCAGTGGCACGATCTCAGTTCACTGAAACGTCTGCCTCCCAGGTGCAAGCAATTTTCGTCCCTCAGTCTCTCAAGTAGCTGGGATTACAGGCACCTGCCATCATGCCCGGCTAATTTTTGTATTTTGGTAGACAGGGTTTCAGCGTATTGGCCAGGCTTGTCTCCAACTCCTGACATCAGATGATCTGCCTGCCTTGGCCTCCCAAGTGCTGGGATTACAGGTGTGAGCCACTGTGCCCAGCCGTTCTTCACTGTCTTCTTAAGGAACGTCTTAACATTTTCTTTGGAGAGCATGTAAGACTTTTATCATCATGTACTTTGTGATAGTTTAATTCTCCAAAATTTTTGTTTATAAATGCATATTTAAAAAGAAAACAATCTTTAAAAATTATTTACTGAATTCCTACTGACTCAAGTTTATTGAAACTTAACATTAACACTGTTGAAGAGGACTTGGTGCCTAGCGCCAGGCCTGGCATATAGTAATTGATTGATAAATGTTTGTAAAATGCTTATCTGTTAAACAGGGCCATGCTTTTCTTAAGAATTTTTAAATGGAAAAGAAAGGGCAGGCCAGGTGCGGTGGTTCACACCTGTGATCCCAACAGTTTGGGAGGCTGCGGCAAGCGAATCGCTTGAGTTCAGGAGTTCAAGACCAGCCGGCACAACATGGCAAAACTCTGTCTCTACTAAAAATACAATATTAGCCAGGTGTGGTGGTATGCACCTGTAGTTCCAGCTACTCGAGAGGCTGAGGTGGGAGGATCACTAAGCCCAGGGTAGTTGAGTCTGCAGTGAGCTGTGATTGCACCACTGCACTCCAGGCTGAGTGACAGAGTGAGACCCTGTCTCAAAAAAAAAAAAAAAAAAAAAAGGCTCATGAGACTGTGTTATTATCATTATTATTATTTATTTTTGGAGATCCGCCCCACCTCGGCCTCCCAAAGTGCTAGGATTATAAGCATGAGCCACCGCGCCCAGCCAAGGCTGTGCTACTTCTTTACAGACCAAGGTACGCTGGGCAAATACCTCAAAAGGACAAAATGGGGACCTATTGACCCTATTGTTTGATTCAAACAACTTATAAAGATTCTTGAACAAGCTTTGAGTTTGTTTTATAGGGGCACAAAAATGAATAATCTGCCCCCAGGATTATCCAGCAGCAACTGTTACTTATTTAAGAAATCCTGATGGAATCACACTTACTGACACGTTTTCGAACAACTGCAGACTTTTCTTGATCCAGGAAAAAAGGGCAAGTTCTACTCAAGTTTAGGCATGAACCCTGTCAGTCATCAACACCAGTGGGTGTTATTATCTGGGAATCAATAAATATGTTGGAACTAGGATCATTTTCAGCTCTTCTAGAAAGCAATAGTTCTAAAAGAGATGGCTTCAGGAAATAAGTGAGAGACATTTTGTATAAGAAATTGGAAGAAAATGATCAAGAGTCAAAGAAATAACTAATGATGACATTGTCTTGCATTTTTATAGTGCCTTTTTCCTAAGGCACTTCATATCTATGTTAACTCATTTATTCTTACAATATTCCTACAAGGCAGACAGAACAATTGAAAGGGATTTTCACCAGGCCTAAGACGTCAGAGATATTCAAAAGGATATTGTATTAGCAACAGAAATATTTCTTCATATTGAATAGATTGATCATCTCTTTCTCCTCTGCTTCAGTAAAGTCATTTTTAAAAAAGATAAAAACTATTACAATTTGGGGAGAATAAGATTTCAGTTTACCACATGGGAGACACTCCAAGTTCAATCTACAAAAGCAGTTTTATTCAATAATATAGGGCCACCTCTCCTTTACAAAAAAAACAAAAAAGGGTATGAGTCAGATATTTTTCAAATTTGAAAATTAAATATACTTAGGTGGTCCTCTATTTACACAGTGTTCCTTATTTAATAGCAGACGGTTTTGTAAAGAGGATCACTATAAAATTATTTTATAAAGTTTTATATACAATACTGGATTGTTAAAGGAGAGTAACTTCTGCTAAATGCTCTTTCTGAAACCAAAAATAAGAAACAAAAAGGACCCACTAAAGAACTAAACCGTTAATGACAAACGTTGCTGCATAGAACAAAAGATTCTTCGACCTGAAGTTTCCCATCCTCGGATAACGTAACGAGAGCACGCGAAATTTTTCCCATTGGATGTTTAGGTCTAAAATATTTCCCTCTCCTAGTTTATCTAGGGATGTGTATGTTCAATAGTGTGCAAATTATGTTGCATATACCTTATTAAGAAGGCCTAATTCCAGGTAGGTAAATACGGTAATTTTTTTTTGACAGTATACCTGTCAGGGCAATACGATACATTTTAAATTAGTGAAACCTTTGGTTGGTATGTTCAATCCGCATGTTCAGGAAGAGTTGGGACAAAGAACACAAAGCAGCTATCTTCAGACTGGATGCCTAAACCAGAGGCAGTCACAGGGATGGAGCCTAACGGCTAGTACAAAGAGAGACAATACCCTTCCAAAATACACTTCAACATAAAGTCTTCTTTTGGTAAAGGAATGAAAACTGGTGTTCTTTGTACAGGTAACAAAAATGCGAACAGAACTAGAAATTCAAGCAAAGAGAGAAATCCTGATCTCAGAGTGCTGGTGTTCATTCATTACTGCTCAGCCCTCTACCACCCCCTCCAATCCCTTCCAATTTGGATTAAATCCTGACCATGGTGAAGTGGAATTTTACTTCTGTGATCCCAAGGTCGAAAATCTTTCCCCGCGATGCTTCTGAAGCCAGTTTGTGGAGATTTTTGTGTTATGGACTGGGTAAGGAACAAGTGTTCTCCCAGTTCACTTGATAGAAGTCAAATCCCATCACCACAAACATTGTCACGGCAAAAGGTTTAGAGATATTAGCTGATGGGACTTAAAAGCAGTATTTAGAGAACTAATGAGATTCATTTTAATTAACTCATACAAAATATATGTACAGATATTATATAATGACATACCTTTTGGAAGAGAAGTGGTTGAATTTATGTCTTGGCTTTGATGCTGAGTTATTAGAATCCTTTCTGGCAAGAAGGAAGACGAATTCAAGCATCAGAATTACTGCATTTCAGAGTACGGATCCACTTTGTGCTGTCTTCCATGTACCACTCTGAAAGAGGGTGCAAGTTTACAGATCCATTAACTGTGCCTCCTCCTCCCCACCTCTTACTCCCTCCTCCAAACTAACCCTAGTCAGCCCTGCAGCCTGTAGGCAAACCACACAGGAACTAGCACATACGGGGCTTCAGAGAGTTGGGCGTGAGCCTTAGATTATGTGGTTTTGTTTTCTTGCTGCCAGAGTTGAACTAAAATGCAGTAGGTTCACTGAAATACTTTTGCTTCTTTATGCTAGGTTTCAGTTTTAACAATATCCCCACTGAACACTTATGTTCACATAAGAAAATGTCTAGTCCTAGATATGGTCCATCAGCAAGTTGATCTTAAGGGAAACTCTCATTCTGTTAGTACAGTCATGCACCCCGAGGAACATTAGGGCTTCTTGGGGGAACTTATTTAAGAGCACCCTTGATCACTCACAATGTTAAAATCCCAGGGAAGATGCTTTGTTCATGCACTCAGTCTGTAATATCACTCTTGACAAAAAAAGAAGAAACATTCTGAGCTGGGATGAGTTCTCACCCCAGGTTTGCCACAGTCCAGCATGAGTTGGAACCAGTTCCTTCAATTTCTGGGACTTCAATTTGTGTTGATTCTTGGATTGAAGGCTTTCTGGGATTCAAGACTTTCCATTGACCTTGCATTTTGTTACCTTCAACTTCCTTAGTTCTTACCTTTAAATGTACCACTCACCCTTCCCCCTATATCAAATGCAACTTGTGAAGGCCTCTTCCTTTCTCTTTGCTCTTGCTAGAAAATGGATTGCCAACGTTGCATCTTTTACAGAAAATTAGAGACATTGCTACTTGCTAAGTGGTGCCATTCAGAGTTTGGGAACTGGATCCAAGACGAGGAGGTAAATGTTGGCTCACTGGGATGTTCCTAGCATTAATCCCTGGAATACCAAGAGGGGAGTGTCAAGGAGAGACTCAGTTTGGGGTTCTAAAATTTAAACTTTTTCTGCAACGTGAAATGGCATCCTTTTCCATCTCTTGACTTCTTTATATCTCAACCTTGCTTAAAATTTACTTTCTTAAAACCTTTTCCTTGGTTATAATTGCTCAACATTTTTATTGAAATAGAAAAGAAGAATCAGCAGAGTGTCATGGTGATAGAAAATGCTCAGTAAACATTTGTCGAATGAGTTAAAGGAGGTAATTTTCTGCCCATAACTCCTTTTTTTTTTTTGAGATGGAGTTTCACTCTTTGTGCCCAGGCTGGAGTGCAATGGCACGATCTTGGCTCACGGCAACCTCTGCCTCCCGGGTACAAGTGATTCTCCTGCCTCAGCCACCCGAGTAGCTGGCATTACAGGTACCTGCCACCATGCCTGGCTAATTATTTTTAGTAGAGACAGGGTTTCACCATGTCAGCCAGGCTGGTCTTGAACTCGTGACCTCAGATGATTCACCTGCCTCGACCTCCCAAAGTGCTGGGATTACAGGCGTGAGCCACCGCACCCAGCCGTGTAACTCTTTAATAACAGGCTTTCTTCTTCTTAATGCAAGTTTGTCAAATTTTCTTAAATCCTGGTTATATCTGAAAAGGATTTCTGCTATTTCCACATTATAAAGATAAAATTTTAAAAATAACAACATCTTGCTACTTTAAAAATAATAACATCTCAACCTTGGCCTCAGAATTCTTCAGCCTCCTAAGGACCTTCTTGGATCATTACATTGAAGAGCTCTAGTGCCAAGTTTTTAAATGCTGAAATCCTCTAGCTACAGTCCTTATTCTTCGATAGCTTCCAAGTCAATGCTTTTGAAATGGTTAAAGGAGTCCCTAAAATTCTATGGTTGGGGAGTGGGAGCGAAGGGAAAACGCTGAATGGTATTTCACGGAAAGTATCATGGTGTTTTCAGCTTGTACCCTAATGACGAAGCTAATTTCGCACCGGGCACTACTCCCCAGGGAGCAGAATATAATCTTTCCCCTTACAATCATGGGACAGATTGCAGAACAGAAAAATCTCAAAGGCAAGTTATTTTGGTAGTAAGTACTGATTGACAGACATGTTATGTAGCGCATAGTGGGAGAGAAGCAAGGCCACTTGAGTGGCTTATTTCATAATCGCTCTTTAACTGAACGAGAGCAAAGGCAGATCCTAACGATAAAGACCCTAATATGAGAATGCCAGCATTTCAGTACTCACTATCATGATATACTCAGAAAAACAGCAGCAAGATGAGGAGGATACTGCAACATGTGAAATCTGGACTTAGCCACAGTGGAGAAGTTTCTTTTTCAAACCATACTTTAATTTTTTTTTTTAAATCAATTCCTTTTGAGGGATCATTTGTCTATATCTGAACTTCTGGGGTTTTTTTGTTGTTGTTTTTTGCTTTTTTGTTTTGTTTTGTGTTTTGGAGACGGAGTCTCATTCAGTCACCCACACTAGAATGCAGTGGTGTGATCTCGGCTCACTGCAACCTCCACTTCCTGAGTCCAAACGATTCTCCTGCCTCAGCCTCCCAAGTAGGTGGAATTGCAAGCACCCGCCACCACACCCAGCTGATCTGTACAGCTGAGATTTCACCATGTTGGTCAGGCTGGTCTCGAACTCCTGACCTCAAGTGATCCACCTGCCTTGGCCTCCCAAAGTGTTGGGATTATAGGTGTGAGCCACTGTGCCTGGCCAATATCTGAACTTCTTGTCCATAATTATGCTTAACTTAACTTTATGATAAAATGTGTACTTCTTATTCAATAGTGTGAATTCAGACATTCTCTTTTCATTCATTCAATAAAGAAAGTTTGAACACCTATTCTGTGTTAGGCCTCTTCTAGGTTCTGGAAAAGTACCAGTGAACAAAATATAATCTCTGCCCTCCTGGATCTTACATTCTGGTAAAGGGAGAAACAGCAAGTACATCAGATGGTCACACTGTTAGGGAGAAAAATAAAATGACGCAAGAGCCGCAGGGAGTGTGGCTGAGACAGGGGTTGTGATTTTATGTTGGGAAATCAAAGGACATCTGAGCAAAGTCCAGAACCAAGTGAAGAAGCCAGTACTTCCCGGATGGATATCTAGGGAAATAGCTTTTGCAGGTATAGGGACTAGCAGGTGCAAAGACTTCAGGTGGAGGCATGTTTAACATAGTGAGTGAGATGGAGAGGAGTTGGGATGGGGATCAGAGAGACAACAGAACATGTAGGGCCTTGCTGGCCATGGCAAGGCCTTTGGATTTTACTCTGAGTGAGATGGAAGCCAATGGAAGATTCTGAACTGGGGAGTAATATGATTTGACTTGGGTTTTAAGTTTTAAAAGGGTGGCTTTGGCTGTCGTGTTGAAATTAGATTGCAAGGGAGACAGAACAGAAGAGAGACCAGTCGGGAGGCTATTGTTGGCCAGGTGTGGTGGCTCATGCCTGTAATCCCAGCACTTTGGAAGGCCAAAGCAGGCGGATTACTTGAGGTCAGGAGTTTGAGACCATCCTGACCAACATGGAGAATCCCCGTCTCTACTAAAAATACAAAACTAGCCGGGCATGGTGGCACATGCCTGTAATCCCAGCTACTCGGGAAGCTGAGGCAGGAGAATCGCTTGAACCCAGGAGGCGGGGGTTGCGGTGAGTGGAGATCACGCCACTGCACTCCAGCCTGGGCAACAAGAGCAAAATTCTGTCTGAAAAAAAAAAAAAAAAGGAGGCTACTGTCATAGCCCAGATCAGAGACCAGAGATGGTTGTGGCTTAGAACAGGATGATGTAAGTGGTGGGAAGTGGTTGGATTTTGAATGTACAGGGTGATTGTAAAGTCTAGAAACAGATAACATTATTGTATCTTGTATTAGAATGTAGCATCAATAAATCATTTATTATCTAGACTGGGTAGCCACCTTGTATTTCAAAGGTAAGCTCATGGATATCATGAGAGCTGTGAGAGACAAAGAGAGGAGTTAAGGTGACTCGCAGGTTCATGGCCTGAGACCCTGGAAGCAAGGATGTGTCATTTACTGACAGGAGAGACCGTGGGAGAGCAGGTTTGGAAAGCAAGACCAGGAGTTTGGTTTTGGACTTACTGAACTGAGATGCCCATGGGACATTCCAGTGCAGAGGTCAAGGTAGTTAGATACATGAGTTTGGAGGTCAGGAGAGGCTGAAGAAAAAACCTTGAGAGTTGTCAGAATCGAAGAGTATTTACCGCTTTGCAACTGGATAACACTACCTGTGGAGTAAATATAGATAGAGAAGACAAGAGGTTAGAGAATGGGCTCCTTCAAATTGAGAGGTCATAGAATTGAGAAGGGATGAGACAAGGAGAGGAGAAATGGTGTCCTGGAAGCCAGGTGAAGCAAACTGTGTTCACTTTTGTAGAACCCCAAGTTCAAAAAATTTAAAGGAAAAAACCAACCAAGCTACCTTAGAGCAATATTTGTCTTTAGTGGATGTTATAGTATTGCAACTAAATTGTGCCCCCAAATGGAGGAAAGCAGATAAGGACCCCTTACATAATGTCACTTGAACAGGGTTAATTCCACTAAGTTGGTAACACTTGACACTTTTGCCAAGCCTAACCAACTCCCCCACTGTTTACTGGGACTTCAGTCTTTAATCTTACCCTGTCTCCTACTTCCCATTTGCCTCTTCAATCACCTTCTATATGCTGACTACTCTTAAGTCTATGAACCTAGCCCCAAACCCTCTTCTTTCAGTGATCTCTATTCAACTGGCCCCTGAACATCTTCACCTGTTGCTCCCAAGGCTCCTCAGATTCTAACTGTCCGAAGCAGAATTCCCCATCTTTCCTGCCAACTGGCCCCTCAGATCATGTTCATCTTGGTGAACAGCAACAGTCATTACACGGTCACTCCAAAAAGAAACTTAGTCCCTGTAGACTCCTCCTTTTCCCTCATTGCCATATATATTTGGAGCCCGGTCCCATAACTTCTACACTTTAACATTATATGTAAAACTATATGTGTAAGAGGAGAGGGAGCAGAGTGGAGATTCACACTGTGCCCATGACTTCTGCCTTAGTTATGGCCTTCATCACTTATTGCCTGAACTATCAGAACATTCTGTTCTTCTTCCAGTTCCTCTGCTTCCAATCTATTTTTTTGAGCACATACACAGATTTATTTTAAAAGGAGAAAATGAATGAATTTAAAAACAAAAATATTGGAATCTCTGACCTTCTCCAAATATAACAAGTAGACTTGTGTCTGAATTGCCGATAGAACTTAAAATCAAGGACCAAAGATTGGTCCTTAGAGTAGGAGAAAGAGCTAGACAGGAGATTTGGGTTCAAGTTTCAGGTAAACTGCTTCTAGTTAAATATCTCTGGGCAATTATTGTAATCTATTTGTTTTTCCAAACTCAGTTTAAGCTCACCTCCCTGACTGCAGATTTAGACAAGTCCCCCTTTCACTCCCATAACATTGTCTGCCTTTATTATGGCAACTACTTACAATTGCCGATTTATTCCTGCTTCCTCTGTTAGAGTATTAAACTAAAACTTACTTTTAGTCTCACAGTTCAGCGTTGTGCTTGGCACATAGCAGATGCTCAATAATGTAGAATGTATGCATATTCCACAAACTCAGCTTTCTCACCTGTACAATGGGATAATAATGCCTACTTCTCAGCATTCCTTTGAGATTTACATAAGCTATGCATATAAAAAAACTTCATAAAGTATAGCTCAATGTATAAAATACTTGTAGTTTGTCCTCCACTATTTTATAAAGTCCAAATACTTCAACATAGCATTCAAAGCCCTGAACAATGTTTTCCAGGTCACCTTTTCGATTTCCCTCTGGCTCCCACCCCATTACTCTATATTATAGCCAGCCAAATAATATTCCAAACTCACCAACTTCTTTCATACCTCCTATCATTTAATATCAGATTCAACTATCTACATGTCAGTATCAATAATATGGGCTACTAGTGTTATAATTATGATGGAAGTAATAGGAGATAGAAACAAAAGTTGCTTTTGTCTACTAAGCATTTTGTTATCCTGTCTTTTCCCCTTATCCTAGTCAATATTCCATTCAAACATATGGGTTCAATTACATTTTTCAATGCCTACCGGATAAAATTACCTTATAGTATGGATAAGGTTCTTCATGATCCGACTTCCCTCTGTTATTTAACCTTTCTCTGCTGCTCCACTAATAGCCTTTGTGACAGCTGTAGTAACTACCGTATATGTAGTTTTCCCAAGATAATAGGCTGGCTCAGCTTTCATGCCTTTACACATGATGTGTCCTTTGCCTCTTATGTCCTCCTCTACTTTGTCTATCCAGTGAACTCCCTGTCATCCTTTAAGATTCAATTCAGATGTAAACTCTTCTGTGAAACCTGCCCTTAAATACTCAGTGGCAGAATTAGATGCTCTCTTCTCTCTTATTATGCCATACATATCTTGTCACAATCTTCTGTGACGGTGCCTGTCACCTCCACTAGCCTGTAAATGTATCCAGCCGAGGGCTGCTTTTTATCTCGGAGTCCTTACTGTCTGGCACAAAGTGGGTGCTCATGGAAAATCAGTTGAATACATCAACAACTATCCGTCAGTGGCACCTGAAGCCATCTGTCATTGGAACTACCCCATCATTGCCCATCACACACACTGCTCTTCATAGACTACTATTACATTCTCTGTCCTTTGAGGTGGCAATCACGTGCTGGTGGTATTTCTAGTCAGCTGAAACGACAGTATTAACACACTTGCAAACATCCATTGCTTGAAAGAAGGATTAGGGCAGTGTCATAGCCCGGCAGACTGTGAAACGAAAACACTTACCTTCATTCTCCTTGGTACCCTTCAGCTCCGGTTTTTGCGACCACCTTGCTTGAGGCCCTGAGAGGAACTGCACCAGGGCAGGAAGTGAGGAAGCGGAAGTGGGGACCGGCCTAGGCCCTTGGGCCTGGCTGGAGTAGCTGGAATATCCTGGGGCGAGGAGGTTTGGCCCCTGGGCGGCGGCCGGCTTTCCTCTCAGGTAACAGCCTCTGCTTGGGAGTGGTGATGGGACTCCAGGCGGGTCTGGAAACATCGGCTGCCATCCCACCTCCCGTTTCCTGTCAGCACCGTCGGAGTCCAGATTGGGGCGGGAGGGTGAAGAGGCAGTTACCATCCGCAGGAGGTGAAATCCCTGTGGCGTGACGCCATCACGTCCCTCCCGCCTTCTAGGAGCTTCCCTGAGGTCCAGCCTTCCCCTCCACAGTGCATTGCTGGTTCTCCGAGGGTAATTGCTGGTCTGATTCTCTGTGTGACCGAGCGCCCAACACCTGGCTCATCTGGTACACAGCCATCATCTGAAATGGGGGTTGGATGAATGAAGACGAGGATGCCGAGGAAAGGCCCTGCCCACAGAAAGTTGATTCTTGCTCAGCCTCCACCCGCCATTTTCAAAATTCTTTCCAAAGCATCTCCTTTCTTCCTCCCCCGCGGCCCTGTCTGGCGATTATTCTTTGTGTTGTGGATGAGGGTACTGAGACTCAGGGAAGTTGTTAAGTCTTAGGAAATGGCAAAGCAGGACCTCAGATCATGGCTTTGAATCCTAATTAAAGGAGAGAGATGAGGCATGTGAGCGTTCAGTGAAGAGTAGCTGTTTACTCCAGGGGGTGAGGTGTGTCTTGTGCACCTCTTTCTCCATTTCCTAGAATGCAGCCTGCCACATGGTAAGCTCTGGAAGATTATTAGTTGAATAAATTAATGAACACACACTTGGGGCTCAAAAAGATTAGATTTTCTGCCTCTGACAGTATTCTTTTCATGAAAACAGTAACACCTTCTAATGGCGTGGTAGTCTCTATAACCATTCTCCTGTAGCATTCTTGACCGGAGCTCATTTCCTTCCGAGTCAAACTCACGTCTATAGGCAGAACCCGTACAAACACAAGAACTGTTCTTTCTTCATAGTTCCACCTTAAATGCATCTTTTCAGAGATGGCTCCGGGCACTCAGCCTCTTAGATGCTATTGTCATTATTGTCCCAAGTATTTGGATAAAGTCAGTTTAGCTCCTCTGTTCCTTATTCTCAATCCTGAAATCAAAAAATTTTTGGAAACCAATTTTCCCTCCAACTCATTTGGTGGTAAAACTTGGCCTGAGGCCATTGTAGTCTTTTTTATTTGTTTTTCTGTGACGGAGTCTTGCTCTGTCGCCCAGGCTGGAGTGCAGTGGCGCGATCTCGGCTCACTGCAAGCTTCGCCTCCCAGGTTCACGCCATTCTCCTGCCTCAGCCTTCCGAGTAGCTAGGACTACAGGCGCCCGCCACCACGCCTGACTAATTTTTTGTATTTTTAGTAGAGACGGGGTTTCACCTTGTTAGCCAGGATGGTCTCGATTTCCTGACCTCGTGATCCACCTGCCTTGGCCTCCCAAAGTGCTGGGATTACAGGCGTGAGCCACCGTACCCGGCCCATTTGTAGTCTTTATTCCAAATATTTACATGTTTTTATTGCAGACATGTTAATGTGTTTAATTGTTCAGAGCAGCCCCACACCTTACTGTGGGTATCATGTAATATATGGTATAGATATGGCACTATTCTTGAAAATTCCACCCCCCCACCGCACCCAAAAGAGAATTTCCACAACTCATCTGGCCTCAAAGGATTCGGATAAAAGATCGTGGATTGATAGTTTAATGCCACCTGATAAATCATTTCTTGTTAGGATTCAGATGAAATGGGGAGAAGGAAACAGCATTGTGAAAGTGGGCACATCTAAAAAGAAAACTGAAAGACCTTTTCAATGTAATCATTTGTTTTGCTGGGAATTATTTAGGAGAGAAAGCTCCTTAACTGAATGGTAAGTTTTAGTGTGAGGTTCATGTTTTATGTTTCTCCACAAAGCCATACAAATGGTAGGTACTCAAGAAATATCTGTTGATGATTTGAAAATATTTGCTCAAAACTATAGAATTTTACTTGACAATTACAAGAGCTAGATTTTATTTGTTAAATGCCATGCTTTATAGGAGTTTGTGACCATCTGGGCAGCTAGTAAGAACCCATGTCTAAAAAAAAAATCTTTTTTTAAGGCCAAGCGCGGTGGCTCACGCCTGTAATCCCAGCACTTTGGGAGGCTGAGGCGGGCAGATCACTTGAGGTCAGGAGATCGAGACCACCCTGGACAATATGGTGAAACCCCGTCTCTACTAAAATTATGAAAAATTAGCTGGGTTTGGTGGCTCGTGGCTATAGTCCCAGCTACTTGGGAGGCTGAGGCAGGAGAATCGCTTGAACCTGGGAGGTGGAGGTTGCAATGAGCCAAGATCGTGCCACTTCACTCCAGCCTGGGTGACACAGCAAGACCCCATCTCAAAAAAAAAAAAAATATATATATATATATATATTTAAATTAGTTAGGCTTGGTGGTATGCACCTGTAGTCCCAGCTACTTGGGAGGCTGAGGCAGGAGGACTGCTTGAACCCAGGAGTTTGCAAGCTGCCTGGGCTACATAGTGAGGCTTTATCTCAAAAAAAAAAAAAAAAAAAAAAGTGATTGTAATTATAAAGCTATAGAATCAGTGCAGGTTTATCCCAAGGTATTGTGTCAATCAATCATTGTGTCATTTGCACAACACATGTTTCTTGAGTACCTACTGTTGCTAATTAGCTGTTAGGGATAGGATTACAGTGGTAAATAAGACAGTCAGGGTACCTGCTCCAAGGAGCTTCTAGTTTGGTGGTGAAGAAAGGCACTGAGCAAATAACAAATAAGTCAGTACAGATTGTTGTAAGTGCAATGAAGGAAATTAACCAGGTGCTGGGGAGACCTAAGTAGTTAGTGAGGTCAGTGAAGGCCTCTCAGATTTGTGACATGAAATACCTAACTTCTTCCCTCTATTTCTGAATATTATAGCGAGTTGGGTAGCCAGACAACCAACATTCAAATGTGGAAATTTACCCTCTTGGGCACTAATTTTGTCTCATGTCAATTTTTGTCACATCACTATAGTGATAACAGTCTCACGGTTATTTGATGGTATGTGTAAACAGCATTTTCATGTAGTCAGATGTCTAAAACACATAATAAACCAACATATAATTTGCAACTAACACCAATTAATTGAGCTCCGTGACAGTCTGAAAAGACAGCAGTAGTAGAATGGTATCTTACATATTCTATGTTCATATCACAAGGTAAAGTTCAAGTCATTATACATTAGTAAGTGATATGAATTCACTTCTCTAGACTTTTTTCCTTGTGATTTTTCTAATGGTTGGGGTTGTATTTATTTCTGAAATGGTGTCATGTAAATTCATTTTAAACTACTCTATTGGATTAGAAGGCTATTATTTTGATATTTTTCTGGGTTAGAAAATTCATTTAAGAAAATGGTTTTTAAAAGTTTAAAATACAGCTTAGAGAATGTAGAAAAACCTAAAAATTACGATTGTCCTTCCAAAATATAGATAGGTAGCTATCCAAAAAAGAAAAAAAAAATTAACATTTGTTGTTCAATTCCAGCAAGTTGTGATTCTAACAAGGCTTTAAAAGAAAATAGACTCGTGAAGAAACAGATCAATATTTGTTGCTCTAAGCCAATGTCATAGTGCATCTCTGCCTTGAGTGAGTTTGGTAGAGGGAAAAAAAGGACAATAGAAAAAGAAAACCCTCATGATTGAAAATTTTAATAGCTTACTGAAATAGTATAAATCAGGTTTTCACTGCAGGAAAGGAGTCAAACACTTCTATGACTGTGTTTGAAGTACAAAAAAGAGAAAATCAGAAAGTTGTAGAAATACAACTTCTCTTTTTCTTCCTAGGGTTAATGATAGTGTCTTTCTGAGAAATCTTTTTTTTTTCTTTTTTTTTTGAGACAAAGTCTTGCTCTGTCGCCCAGGCTGGAGTGCAGTGGCACAGTCTCGGCTCACTGCAAGCTCCGCCTCCTGGTTTCACGCCATTCTCCTGCCTTAGCCTCCCGAGTAGCTAGGACTACGGGTGCCCGCCACCATGCCTGGCTAATAGACTGAGGTGGGAGGATCGCATGAGCCCAGGCGTTTGATGCTGTAA